>NC_050469.1:29165593-29485867 GCF_013373865.1 Monomorium pharaonis
TAACATGAAGACAAGTCTTATTCAATTACACGATATAAATAAATCTTTATGCTAATATTTAATTAGGAATCAAACTTGGAACTTTTTGACATTTAAAAAAATGTGTGTCTCAGCCACTTCAATCATAAGATGTGATAATATTTAATGCAACAATTGATCGGTTAAAAACAAACACATATAATAATAATAACAAAGAATACAGACTGATATATAAAAATAACTAATTAAGGATAAGTCTAATTATTTGGTCAAAATTTTTAGATCGCAATTAATATTTTCTTTCCGAAAATTTAATCAACGCTGTAATGTATAAGTTATTTAGAAAAAAATGTATGTATAAAAATTAAAAATAGAAATAAATAAGCAAGAAACTACCTTCTTATTGATAAATATTCAACAAACAAATTTTGCCTATTTTTTAAATAGAATAATTTAATATAATTATTATTTGACTGATCTGTAAATTATATCGAATTATTCTACTAAAAACGACAAGCACAATTATTTATCTGTTGAATATTTATTAATAAAAAGATAGAACTGCTTTATATTTTTACTTCCATTTTTTAACACTTGTATTTTTTCCTAGATATTCCTCCTGGCTGATTAGTTTTTCAGAAAGAGCACCTTTTCATACTCCTAAATATTAGTTACAGTAAAAAATTGTGATTTGAGGGCCTGAATTAAAAGAATTTAAAACAGAAAGCGGAAACAGAAGAACAAAGGCGTAGGAGACTCCAGGGACTTAATAGTTTAAAGAAGTCTTAAAAATAAAATGTCACTTATAATTTCGTTAATCGCTCAAATCATAAAACAAATATTTCTTACGTTGTTCTCCTTGACTAAGCGCGGAAATAATAATCCTTTGGATTAACTCCCGAAATTTCAATCGTCACTAATTGCCAGCGTCTCACTTCCGTCGCACGATCCAAAATAAACGATAAACGCGTCTTGAGACTTACCAAGAAGCCCGGCATCATTTCTCGTAGTCCTGTCATTGTTCCGTTCTCGGATAGGACCGGCGAGAAAAGTGTCGCTTCCGCCACCGCAGGGTGAAACGAAAAGGTGAAGGACTACGATGAAATAATTAATCAATGGAGAAGAACACAAGAACGCGAGTTACTCCTCCGCCCGGTCTCGATCTGACGACCGTGAATACGCGTACCGCTTATATACGCACGTGATAGAAGTCACCGAATAAGAATGAAAGGGAAGTATTTTGCCACCCGTTTGCGCCGCACTCGTGAAAGGAGTCGCCTAATGGCCTTCCTATAGCAAAAAGTTACCCGATCGCGGCGGGGGAAGGGCGGACAAGCGCCGAAGTGTTTCGCCTTCCTCCCTCGCCACGCTCGTCGCTTTTGTACATTTCCTAGTTTTCGATCAGATTGGTCGCGGTGGGCCGCCGCCGTTCCTCCTCGTAACGAAAGGCAGACCGGCGGGTGAACGGCCAAGATCAAGATCGCGATCGCGCACCTCACGCACGCGGGCGGACGAACGGGACGCGAACAAGTTTTCGTTCGTTTCACTAATATATATAGGATGCTTTCCATTTAGTAACACAAGTCGACACAAGCATTGTTCTGTCTTTTTTTATGTTTAATGAGTAACAAAGATAGAACGATACTTGTGTCGAATTGTGTCACTAAATGAAAAGCACCCATAATAAAGGCGTCCTCACGCGAGATGAGGAGCGATGAGTCCTTCCCTTCTGATTTAAAGATTTCTCTCTCCTTTCATTTTTTAGCAACAAAATCATTTTGTATCAAACTACCAACTTTGACTACTCGTTATATCATTTTGTTCGTATCCTATACATAAAGACGTTCGATTTTATTAAGAATATTTTATCTGTACCATAAAATTTACTACAAAACTGCAAATATTTACATGACCGCGTATTATATTCTAAATTAAATTAACTAAATTGTGTAATTTTATATTTATTAAAATATTAAATTATGTACGTGTAAATTTTGATGCAATATTCCAAAATAATTGATTATTTAAAATCAAACGTATTTGAAATTACAAAACAAAAATTTACACTATTTTATTTTAGAATTATATAAATATCGTGAAAATATCTTTTATATTGACGCGTAGTTTTTAAATAATATTTCTCTCTGTTGTCTTTTATCTAATTGCATTTTTTTCGCAAAAAAAAACCAGGGATAATTATTATATAAATGTGACTAACATTTATGGAAAAGTTCCATAGATGGGTAAGACAGTAACTCTGTCTACGTTCTGCTGCATTCTCCTTGAAAGTTCAGCAATTGCTGCCATCTATCAACATAACTGCTAATACCGATACATACATTCACAATGTTGTAATTATACGTTAGAACTTGTTATACAGAAGTAAATGTTAGAAATTATAGTATATGAATTACAATTTTACAAAGGTAATAATCAGAATGTTTTATTCACATAGTATTATTAGAAGTATTTGTGTTAATTATTACATAGAAATATTAAGACATATTTATTTGATAACTATCATTACTTGTATTATATTGTATTTATAAATTTTAATAACAACCAGATTCAATATACGCATATTACAAGACATAACTTAAAGTACAGGCGAGCACTTTCGCAATTGGTACACATATACAGATTAATATCTCCGTATAATCGTACAGTTTTTTTCATCGCAATTAACGGAATATCGCTATGTCAGACTTACAAATTAAAAATTAACATTTAATTATAAATTTATGTGAAAGTCATAATAAGTATTTTTAGACATGCTTGATAAAAAAATATCTTCACAGCAATTCTTCTCTTCTCTTAATTGGACATTCATTTCTTACTAGTTTCTTATATTGCACTATTATGTTATAGGATGTTTAATAAGTTAAATGTTAAAAGTGTATATAAATATTATAATATTATATATTAAAGTTAAATACTTTTCAATTAGTAAATGCACGATTAATTGTATTGATTATAGCAATGTCTAATCAGACGGATTATAAATTACAAGAATAACTTTGTAGCTTCTAATTTATTAATTGTTTGTTAAAAATGTAAAAGTGTGAGTAAAAGTTTAAATGAATTAAATAAAAAGTGAAAATTAAATTTGAAATTAAAAAGTTACTCATTGGTTTACTTTTACTGATTTACTGACTGTTCTTTTAAATGCTAGTGATGATTTGCTAGCAACTTTGTCCACTCCCATACTTTCTCTGGCGCGCGGTTTCTTAATTTACTTTTTCATTCTGTTCTCACTAGTTCCTATTAAATTGTTTTAAAAAATGTCACACTAACTTTCTATAACGAATAGAAACCGTACTCAATGTATGTGCTGCAAGAAGCAACATGCCATTGTTTCATAATATAATACATGTGTACTTTGACAAGACAAAGAAGATGAATTTTAAAATATTGTAATGATGAGAAAGATAACATAGAACTTATAAACTTTGCAAGAATTTCTTCCAAAATGTTTGTGTTTCTTTGAAATATACCGTTTTTTCTTGAAACTTTTAATAATTACCAATAATAAAAAAAACTTTTAATAATCACCAATAATTAAAAAAAATACATATCTTAATAAAGTAGAATAAATATATAAATATATAATAAAACTAACGAGTTATCACATTGAAGACCACGATTTTTAATCAAGAAAGACTGTAGAAAGAAAGGGATTAATATAATATAACAATATAATATAAATATAATCAAAATAAATATATAGCTATGTAAAAATATAGTTTCATGTAAATTAAAAAAAATGTTAAACACATTTTAACAGTATAAAAAAACAGACGTCTTGTATACGGTACACGTTTCAAAGCGGCATTGAAATTGTACGCTGTCGATCACTGGTAAATTACGGAAGCGAGAGGGAATCATTTCCCCTTCTTGAAGAAGCGCGCCGAGCGGAGCTGATAATGCAAAGGCGCATAGACTGCGAGGCGATGACCGGGGACCGTTCACTCTCTGAAATCTGCGTTCACCTTCGCAAAATGCGCCCACGGGAGAAAGGGAAACTGATCTCCCGTGTCTTGTGCAAAGCGTGCGCAAGAGCAAATTATACGTGTATATGCCGTGCGAGACGCCGCGCGCGCTGGTGCCCGAGCGAGAAAACAAAAACGAGTAACACGCGATACACGACTTATCCTTTTCCTTACAGCCCGCGAGACCGTGACAGTGAACTCTCTACTAGAGGAATCCAATCCGGCCAGGGTCGGAGTGAATGTACAGGGTGTTACGTTTGTGTCGCTTTAGGAAAATATCACGAAACAGGCGTTTAGATGAATATCAAACCGTTTTCGGGTCGTCCGGTTTCACTAATGTCACTAATGTCACTCGTGCGCACTGGACTGGTGTGGTCGGTTAACTTTGACCACAATTATTGGCCTGTTCTTTTTCGCTACACTGCTACACTGATGCCATAAGTTAGAGTGAGAAAAAATATATTTGTCTTACTCTAATCTATTATATCAGTGCAGCAGTGCAGCGAAAAAGAACAAGCCATATGATAAACACTGTTACAAGAAAATAAAAAACTGATTTAAAAGGGTAATTGATGTTACTCGGTAAAACTAAGTATTGAATGTAGTACTGTCAGAAAATTTCATTTTATATATTTAGTATTTTCTTGTTATCATTTTTAATAATTTAACACAAATTTTTCATTTTACGTTTTTATTTCATTAATTTTTTAAATCAGTAATTAGAATGAGTACTTACTTTTTAATTATATTTATTAATCACTATCATTTATTCCTTAGTAAATTTCTTTAACTTTTCGCATTGTGATTCAAGTATCAGATAAAAAATGTACATGAGAATACATTGCTTGATTATATTTACTGAATAATGCAACAAAGCTTGAGAAAGTGCATTGTGTAGCATATTTATCGATCTTGCAAATGGTTATTCACTTTCATCAATAGTACCTCATTGGAAGGCTTATGATCTATTACCAGGAAGTAATAGCTATTTTCGCCAGTGGCGAACAGGATATCCTAAATAATAAGAGCACAACGTAGCAGTTTGTTTCCGCAAAACCTACAAAAATAAAATTCGACAAAAAGAGAAATATACAGTAACGCTCGAGATGAAGGAAGTATGATTTAAACGGAGTTTCGTTTAAAAGTTAAAACACTATAATTAAAGCGTGTTAATTTTAATTTCAAAATGTTTTAAGATATTTGTGTTATCATTAATTCCGTCCATTAGACTTAGACAATTTGCAAATCAATTTTTACATTTAATTTTAAGACTAGCCTTTCACTCTGTGTCTTATGGCAATTTTAAATTTATTTATTATAACACATATTTTTGTCGTAAAAATGCAAGCTAATTTCCCCTACTTTCTAAGAACGTACAATATCTTATGTTTTGTAGAGCTAATAATACATGATGTTTGTCTAATGGAATCGCAAGATGAGGTGATTCGAAGTACATTATGTTAAGAAGAGAACATAAAGTTTACGCTGTCGGATCATACTGCCTCTCTTTTTCTCTATCTCTCGTTTTCTTTTCCTCTTCAAGACATTTACTTGTAGACCAATTTAAGCACTGTTCGTCGCAATTTTCTGTTTTAAACATTAGCACTTGAAAAAACGCGGAAGAACAGGCTGCAATTTTCATATTTCTCAGTGAAATTTCCGGTACGTTAGATTTTATTATTAAATTTTTGCTCACGTGTATACATTTTAACAATTGATTCAACACTAGAATTATTAATTGTTTGATTGTTAATCTAACAGAATTGTATTTTAAAAATAAAAAGTGCTATTTTTAAAAACAATTTAAGCTATTGAAATCAAATCGTACTTGAGATTGTAAATTAAAAACTATCGGGTCAGTTCAAAAAATAGAAAAAAAAACTTAAAATTGAATAAAGAAGTATAAATATAAAAACATTCCTATATAAAATTATAGAATAAATTTAGCTTCTATAATCTATATATTCTATATATATAGTATAAGATGTATAAATACCTCATGCATAGTTAAAAGTTTTGTAACATTTTCTAAAACTGGAAAATACACGTCCGTAGACAAATACCAAATCGAAAGCGTGACTAAGAGCGACTAAAAGATGGTAAGTTATGGTATGGTTATTAATCTTTAGACGTATCTTCAGACATGTCCTGCGCACTGACTCGTGGAACTATTGTGTGTGAAAAGTTGCAACCATGAAAATTTTTGTTTAATCACATAATCTATTTCTCATTGTATTTATTATACAAAACAAAAATTTACACCATGCGTTTTTACTCGATTATTCTCAGATTATTTGTAATTTAGATTATAAATTATATTTTAAATGAAAACCTCTTCCTTTTAAGAGTGTATAGATACTTTCACAAGTTTTTGCAATTACACACCTTTCATCTCATTCCATTCTTTCGTTCTTAATTCAAGAAAATTTGGTTTAGTCCAAATAAGTCCAACTATTATGTATTTTAAAATTTCGTTTAACACATATTTTAGTAAAAAAAAGTATCTTTTATTGCTGAAATGATTGATCTTCATGTTATGCTCTAAAAAAGGAACTAATACCAATTAAGAAAATAGGATGTTAGCCAGTTTCCGTAAAAAAAGGAACGAGGTTAGAAACTTGTATTTGGTGCAAGAAAGTACATGAATGTGCGTGAATGAGCTAATTAACGTGCGCTTCTAATGACGCCATTGTCAGTGTCCCGGCGGCGCATCAAGAAAGGATCTATGTATGTGGACCGTGACAGTAGTAGTAATATGAAACCGTGATTATTCTTGTCAGTGAAATGTTCATTTTTAATCATATAAAACGGAAACAATCAATGTAATAGAGATACAAATTGGCATCGTCGAAATTATATTATATTTGTAAATTATGCAGAAAACATGTATAAACTATGCATGGATCATCCATGAACAATTTGGTGAAATTAAAATCTTACAAGCATAACAATTGTATTATAAAGGACGCTGAGTAATTAAGTTGATTTTAACTTTCGAAATAACCATTACAAGTAACATAAAAATTAAATTTTTTTTAATGTTACAATCAGATTCAGCAGCTTAAAAAATATATAAGAAATATATCTTTTTTACTTGCCAATTCTACTCATCGTCTTTTATGAACAAGTTGATATTATTTTGAAATCAGAAAAAAGATGTTTTGCATTAATAAAAATATTGAATAATATTCCTGAAATAAGATGTAACATCAAAAGAATCAATCGCGCGCGTCGAAAGTGCAACATAAATGTAGAACACTTTCCGTGAGGTCGCATTGCAGTTACATTCTCTTGTTATTTGTTACTCGTATTTTGGAAAGCACATAAATTGGGTGCGGCTTATAGATGCATTAACATATTTCTGTACATTATGCAGAATAATAATTAACATTAAAGATTTAATTTCAAGATACAATTTAATTAAATAAGAACATTTTATTTCATTATATTTATTTCATTAAATTTCTGCGTAATATGTACTGCGTAATAACTATATACATAATTCTCGTTTTAAATACAACTCTTACCGACGTTTATTAATTCAAATTAATACCGTTCCTTTAATTCATATATTTCTTACATTTTACTAATTATTTATTTACTTATTTTTTTATTTATTTATCTTAATCCCATAAAATGTTTTTATTTTCTTACTTTTCTCTTATTAAAAATTAATCATATTTATCTGTAGTCATCTGTAAAAAATTTTTTTTCATATAAAATATAAATACATCATATAATTCTTCAGAAATATTTCGTAATGAAAAGTATTTTCATAAAACATATTATGTGTATTACAGTTTAAATGATCAAAGCAAGAAACAAAATAAAATTAAAGATTAATTGCCACCGCACCCAGCCGATACAACAAACCATGATAAACAAACCATGTTAGTTTCTTGTCGCTGTCTACTTTTCTATTTACTATTATTTTTTGCCGCTATATATTAATTGTCGGTTAACTTTCGTTTGACGAAGCCCTTCCCCGCTCAGATCTGTAAACTCTCTGTATTAGCTGTTCTGTTTTCATTTCATAGCATTGATAACACGAGGTACACCTGCATCGGAATGGACTCTCGGCTCATCACTATGTCCCAGGGGAAGGGGAGGGGGAAGAGCCCGGAGGAATCTCGCCGCAGCATCTCGCATGATGGATACATTAAGTACCGCCCGTCACGTCGCATCGCGCCGTTGACGGTGTCCGTCTCGCTCGATGAAGAAAGTGTCGATTTCTCCCTAGACAAAAATTCGACGACTCCGGGAACCCTTCTTCGCGGAGTAGCCGCCCGTTTTCCATTTCCATTCAGCGAGATGGTACGGCGAACGCACCGCCGATCGCCGGTACATTTTCACGGTGGGAGGCGATCGCGTCTATGCTCTTTTTATCTTGTATAAAAGAGAAGAGGTGTTGCGCAGATAGCTGCAATACATCTAGATCATCCGCGGCGGCAAGCACGGAGACCGGACACGGATCGAATCTCGGACCTTTGGTCGGTCAGCAGGTGGCGAGCGAACACCGCCTCTTCGCCACCCTCGACACCTCGCGACGACACGGATAGCGCGACGTGCAGGTCAAATAGGGGGTGCATCATCAGGCTTGACAAGCGGCACGAGTAATTCAAGGGCCGGCAGTATGCGGTGCTTGGTGAGTCGAATCATCTGAATTTCGCGATTCAAAAAATTCTCTCTCTTTAATTAAAAACAATATCTTTTTCTTTTTTAATTTTAATTGTTAAACAATTTAAAAATTTCAAATTGCTATTTTTTGAATAATTTTATCCAACGTTAATTAAAATTGATAAATTGAAAGTGACAAATTTACGTATACTTTGGCACTATTAAAAAATGATGTAATTACGTAAATAATAGAGAAATGAATTCCTCAAATCATCAATTAGTTCGCTTTTTAATTATTTTCTATTTGCTTGTCCATCTCGCCTGTTGTCTGTTAAGAACGTTACGTACGTTTATGTTTCTAATTTATGTTTAAATAATCATTGTTTCTTTAATAATTAAATTATAAATAAATTTATACTTTCACGAATAGCAAATAAACTTAACTTAATAATACTAAGATGATAAATGCGTTCCAAAGAAAAGTAAGAACATTATTTCAACAGAATTAATTTTTAAAGATATAACAATTTATTTTGATTATTAAATCATTTTATTTGATTTAAGTTATATTTTTAAATTTACTATACAATTATATTTTTTATATTTTACAAAAATATATTTTTGTAAAATATATAACATATAAATAATTTGATTTTACAAAAATAAAAAAATTTTATATTTTATAGAATTAACGATTATTTATTTTGACTATTAATTTTTAAAAGACAGTACATATAGAGAAACAAAATAATTATTTTATGGAGCTTCAAAAATTAAGAAAGATAGATGTAATTTCGATTCACTGAATTATTGAAAATATATATGATTTCGAATTTCACGTTCAAATCCATTTCTACGACTTACTTAGATGACTCTGGCAAAGGTACAGGATTAACTTTCATCGTGTGAAAGTCTTACTATACTGATCAATGAAAGTATGATTAAGTGAAGGAAGAGGCGAGGCCGATAACAGGTCTGCGAGTTTAATTGTACTATTCATAGCTATAAACCAAGCACTAATAACAACCGTAGCGCAAATTGCGTGCGTGTGTAATTCTTACAAATGAGATTCTACACGCGACTAAACTTTCGTGCAAAAGCCTGTCAGCTTAATAGACAGTTTACTTACTTCATCGTTTATGCTTATTAAAAGAAATGTTAATCAGTAATTAATGTTTGCAGGCCCTCTGTGTTTTGCTGCTGGCTATCAGCGAACCTCTCCTTACTCACGCGTAAGTATTCATGTCGTACTTAATTAAGGCTAATAGATTAAATTTGACTAACAACAAAAGGAAGGAAAGTTTACTTATTAATTATAAAAGTTTTCAAAATGTATTCACATTTAAAAAAGAAACAGATTAAAATTATAGAAAACTTACGATAAATTCAGAATTATTTAACTAAAACATATTTAAAAAATGATTTAAGATTCTATAAATATATCACTTTTCTAATTTCAATTAACATTAATTAGAAGTTCGTTAAAAATGTTTGGTAAAATGTTAGGTAATAACAGGAAATATTAAATAAACTTTCTATCTTTTTTTACCGTTTCAGAAAGGTAGTGCTAATCGTGCCTCGACAAGTAAGACGGAGCCCAGCAGTGCCATGGAGACCTCCGGGTCATTACGGTGTAAATGACTTTCCTCGTCATTATGGTCGCGTTAATCGTTATAACAAAAAGCCATTCCGGCCACCGTACGGGGGCGACGATTTCGATCATGGTCCCGAAGCGGTGAATCACGTGAATGTACCGTATGGCAAAAGCATCGGTCACAGCATCTCTTTTGGCAAAGGATACATCCCGTACGATAACATCAAAGGTTTGCCGTTTGTACATGAAAGGTAAGATTATCTATTTAATTATTCTTTATTATATCTTTATTATATCTTTCTAAATTCTATAATATATTGTTATTCTAATTATAAATATAATAAAATATATAATTAGAATTACAACATAATACGTAAGAATCTTGTCGATCTCGTTAGAATTTTGTTGCATAAATATTATTTATAAATTTATAAGTAAATAATCTGAAATTGATATAAAGTATACTTTTTGTACGAAAACTTTTACTTTCAAGATTAGATTATTATGACAAATAAAAAATATATACGTCGTCCATGTTCGAAAAGATCAATCGGTATCAACTGATCTAGATATACCAGCCAGTCTTTATCGATTAACCGGTATGTTTAACCTAGTTTCCACCCGGGACCAGTTTTTCCTAACGCGATTCAAGCAGCTTCCTTTCTTTTTCGATTTAGATACGCCGGTGCTTATGGACGTCAACCGGCCATTCCGGATTATCCGCCCACCAGTTTCACATCGGTAGGTCAGGAATACGCGACGGGACCGACGACGGCGCATTCCTATGAAAATTCACACTTGGACTCGTACTTCTCGGACATCGAGAGTTCTGCCAAGGGCGAGCACGGCAGTCTGAAGGATAGCACGAACAAATACTACGACACCCGGTCGATCGAGAAGGACCTCAGTCTGAGAAATCAGCAGGCCCTCAGCAGCATTCTGGAGAAGGGCAAGAATATCCTAGCAAAGGGCACCGAGGGCTCGCCCTCGGACGCATCTTCCGCCGCGTACGCCGCCGCCTCCACCAATCCGATCACCAGCGTGCAGGGTGCCGTGATAGTGCCAGCGGGTATACCACCGGCAACTATCGCCGGTAACAAGGACGGCATCGTGCTACGGGACACCGTGTCCCTGGACGAGTATCAGAAGAAACTGGAGGAACTCACCAAGGCCTGGCCGAGTGTGTTATCCGGCGGCGCCAACTTCGCGGCGCCCCAGCAACTGCACGCTGGTTTCCCGACGACCGGTCTGCCAGGTGCCGGCTTTGGCGGTGCGACTGCGGCCGGCGGTACCAGTTGGCTCTCCAGCTTCGCCCAGTCCAAGCAGGGCTATGCCGTGCACGAAGACCACAAAGACCCCACGACCTATGACTTTAGAACGATGACCGTACAAGGTGCCCCATACCAACAGATATCTTTCGGCGGTTTCCCGACTGGCACGGGGATCGTCCCGAGCGCTCATGGGTAGATGTAGAATACATACGGGAAAAACCATTAATGCCATCCGGTTTGCGCATTTAGTAGTTAAATTTGGTTTGCAATATTTAAGAAATATTTATTTTTTTATTTACGTAATTGATAATATAGCTCCACTATTTTATGAAACAGTTAAAAGAATCTCGTTGAATTACATATACGTGTATAGTCTCTTCATGAATGCGGATGTACCGGACGTCATTAATAATATATCGTATGCCTAATTATACGCTTGATCGGAAACAATGTGATTCTGATAAAATTAACTACACTTTTCACAGACACGGCAAGATGTAATATACATTCATATTGCCACGAATGTATAATGTATACGAGGGTATATACTCGCGCGTTGCTTTTGAGACGTTGAAATCTCAATTCAATGAAATTATATATGGACTTCAGGGAGTCTAAAGTATTCGTACATACAGAAATGTTACGCAGTGTGCACATAACGATACATTTACACCAATATATAATGTGTGAAATTGGGTCAAAATTTTACATAGAATTTAAATCTTTAAAATTTCTTAGACTCTATATTTTGATGGACTTAGAATACTCTCGTCTATTCTCTCATGTAAAAATTTTTTTATTTACACTGATGCAAAATTGATTGGAGTTAGTCATGTGAATTGATCAAAAGAAATTCCTGCCTTAAAAGTGCCAATATACATATTTGATAAATGAGAAATATTACTGTAAAATTGTTTAACATTTATATTAAATTCCATTTCCATTTTTCAAAGCAGAGAAAGAAAGAGAGAGAGAAAAGGAGAGGAAGAAAATATAATCTTCATTATTTTAACAAGAAAACAACGCAACTAAGTGTCCGGCTCTTAATTTTAATAAGCTTTTGTGATATGTTAACAATTAACATATCACAACAGAAGAGATATACGTATTCTTTTTATAAATGTTGAATCGTACATTAAGAGGATAAAACACACCTTTGAAAGAAATCGATTTTTATTTCGAAGCAAATATTGTCGAAATTATAAAAAGTAGAAAAAATTTTCTAAATAAAAGCTGAATGATTTCAAGTCTATAATATTTTATATATAAATATTTTTTAAAATAATATTCTTTTAATAAAATATATAAAAAATTTTGTTACAAAATATTTTTAAGACTATTTAACTTTTATTTAAGTACACGAAGAGAATTTTCTCTTAAAATTTATCCTCAAAATATGGTAATTGTGGGATAATGTGTGACCTCGAGAAATTTTACTATATTTTTAGTAAATTTTACTAAACAGTACAGTAAAATTCCTCGAGGTCACAAAAATTTAGTGCAGCTTTTGATTGGTTATTGGACAGTTTTACTGGTCTTTGTCTAGTAACTGAATAGCAAACTGTCTAGGATACCAATCAAGATGTAACGCTTTTCTCATAGTTATTGTATAGAAAAACTGTATAATATCCGAACTCAGTTACTTAACAGTTACTCAACAGTAAAAGTACCTCTTAATCTTTTAACCTTTTAATCTCTCTTGACATTTTTGTGACAGAACTACATACTTGAAGTTGTTCAAAAATTAAAATAAAAAATCAGATCAGTTTCTAGGCAGTATTTTTGTATATAAAGAGAAATCATTAATACTAGATAGTAACAGATTAAGTAGTCAGTTAAACTGTATGAATTTCTATCAGGGCCTTATTTCACAATTACCAGATTTTGAAGGTAAATTTTCAGAGAAAATTCTCTCCATGTATTTTTATTTTAGTTCTTATAGTTATGACGATATTCGCTTCTATTTGTCTATATTTTAATGTATCTAAAATTTATTAAAATCGGAACGGACAACACTTAATTGTGTTTCCTTGTAAGACTGATTACGTTTGCTTAGTGCCACAGTAATCAGTAAGACTGATTACTGTGGTGCTTAGTGTTTTAAGCATTATTTCATTCTTACTGTTTATAAAATCTTAAACAAAGATAAATAATGTTTAGCATACACTATTTAATTATCAAAGTAAACATAACCAGTTTTATTGACTCTTAACTATACCTAAATAAAATCCAAATTTTAATAGATTTTAATTACCCGTTTCATACGTTCAAAGATATTTCTAACACAGTGTCTTTAAAATCATAAACTTTTAGAACTTATAGTTCTCTGTCAGTAAATCAGTTTCAGTAACTCTAAGAAAACGAAAGTTGAAAACAGTAATAAAATCAAGCAATTATAAGATTATTAAGCATGAGAGAGTAGTGTGAAGTTACAGAAATATTTTCTTAGTCTTTTTCTAGCAAATTTTACTTTCTCTTTGTTTTAAACAGAAATGAGGTGTAAATTTGTTTGCAAAATATTAGACGTTTTGACAAATTTTATCAGATAATTTGTCTATCTCATTTATATATAGATTATTTATATATGTGCATTGTTTTATTTATAATATTACTTAAAAAAAGTTAACATAGTGTCTGCATGAGCATTAACAATTTTTTTAATGTTTGGATATTATTAATTTTATATTTTGTTACATCATAATTTTATATTTTCAATTTATTATTTTTACAAATTTATTTAATATTTTATGATTTTCGATTAAAAAAAGAAATTGTAACAATCGCTGCGCAAATTTTTAAATACAGGTAAAAAGACAAATAGAACAATTTACATTAATGATATTGTTGAAAAATCAAAATGTTAACAATTTGTGCATTGTAAAAAAAAATAAAAGTAAAATACTTTTATAACAAAATGTTGTTTTTTAATTAAATTCATAGTGTTCCTAAGAAATTTAAATTCAGTTTATTTTATCATAGCTGATTTTTTAAATTTACCAAAGAATTTGTGAAAAGTTATACGAGAACTTTTCAAAAGCATATTACGTGTAGTGGATGACACATTGCGCATCATTACAATTTCAAATATCTAAGATTTATGCGTGTAATAACATAATAATGTCATTTCTAAGATTACATAGATGTAATGATATTTTAGAGGCTCATAGGACAGACTATTAATAATTATTCTCACAAACATTATTGTGCTATGTATAATTACAGAACCGAATCTCAAGTTGTAAATATGATAAAAATACCGAATGATAAATTTGTTAGTGTAAAATATTTCATTACAATAATTGTTATTTCTGCTAACCAAATAATTTTTAAGTTTTTTTAATCGTATGTGACTTCTTCCGTTAATACGTGAAAGATGAGAAATATTATTCTAACGTACATATTGTTATAAGATGCATATATCTAATAATATTTAAATATAAAATATTCATTAATATTTTTGTGTAAAAAAAATAAAAAATGTATGACAAAACAAATTAGATTAAATAATAATAATCCATCATTTCCGTCATTTCTCAACTTAATAAGTAAATTGTAGCAAAAAAGTGTTTTACCATTAAGTTTTTATAATTATTCGCATGTGAATACGATAATTATTAGATAAAGTTACTAAATAATAAGTCAGAATTAAATATAAATATTTCAATGATGAAAATCGACAAATTAAAATATTTTAATTAACCAGTGTTAAAATTATAATTTTTAAACTTTCTTTAAATTTAATGTGTTGAACAATTTAATAAAAAGACGTTCACAAATTTATAATTATACGGCATATAATTAATAATTATACGGTATTTACTTGTATTTATTTAATCTGTAGCTAGAACGAACGTTTCCGTGTAACGACAACTGCCACATCAATGATTGCTTCTTTTTTGTAGAGAGTAATAATTGCATGTATTTACGGGTAATAAATATCCACGACGACAGTTAAATCCGACTGGTCGGAAACACGCGCCGTTTTCACAGTCGAGCGGTCATGAAGGCGGCTATAAAAATCGGCCGCCTCGTCTGACACTCAAGCAGAGTATAGCCAGGAGATCACGGTCACCAGCGGAGATCGCATCCTCTCTCGTTCCGGTTACTTTCACTGGAAGACCGATGACCGGTTGAACGTTTGAAAGTCGAGAAAGCCGTTCTCCGCGATCGCGCCGTCTATATGCTGTATAGATGCCGCTCACGGTTGTAATCGACAACAAGGGAATCGATGATGGCAGAGAATAGGGAAAGTGAAAGGGCTGCGAAATAAAGGGGGAAATAAAAAACAAGATTTCGCGGTAAGCGAATCAAACTAGGTTTTTGTCGGACCGGCACGTCACACGAGTGATGATTGTCTGCTCTAGGATGTAGACTCCGATTAACTTTCTTATAAAGTTTACGAAGTTGTGATTTGATTGCCAAATTTCATAGAATAATTGATCGGTTTTTATCGCGGTTTTATATGTGCCAAAAATTCTTTTCAATTATTAATTCTTTTAACTTCTTTTTATAGTGTTCGTCACATAATTCTTAATTTGCTTCTAACATTTATATGTCGTATATTGCCAATGATATCATTTGATGAATTTTTTTCATATAACGGTTATATATGATAACAAAGTAAATTTAAAAAATTAAATAGATTATATAAGATTAATGCAAAATCGATTTGTTGGTTTTTAATCGATCTCTGTATTAGATAAAATAATCTTTTCTTTAAAAAAGGGAGTTAAAATTTGCTGAAAAAAACATTGTATTGAAGCCCAATTTTATTCTAATTTCGCTAAAATTTTATTCTTAACTTTCTTTAATAAATATAATAAATTTTTCGCACATTAATATAATTTAAATCGATATTTCCAGAAGTGCATAATAGTTTAAAAGCAACGTTTACTTAAAGATTTCTTGTTATTTAAATATCATGTGTGCTCAATTGCACGGCGGATCGTTTTAATTCCGACTGCGAACGGCTTATCTTGATCTTGATCGTAAGGTAAGGTCGTTCGATGCACCTTCACCACGGTTTCTCGCGGAAGTATATGAAAGTAATAGATAGATGTTGTCGATCGAACCGTGGGCTGCACTGCAACGCATCATTTGATACACGTAGAAGGAAGTTTAAAATGCGGATAAAATTTCTATCATGTAATCGATGCGCAACATTCATCGAAAGACACACTTTTTGCAAATAAATATTTCGAAAATGTTCGTAGATCATCTATTAAGATAAATAATAATTTATTCGGATGTTCGCTTTAATTAATTGCAACAAAACAGCTACATACTAATTGCTAATTTCTGCAACTAACTCGTGCAATGTTTTTACACGTAAGCTAATATACGTTTTGTTTGAAGAGAGCGACATTCGCATAGTTATATTTTATGATAGTAGAGAGTTTAATGTGTGAGACAGCCGTCGGCTCTTTAGCCGACGGAAAGGTATTTTCATATTTTTACGAGGCATGACGGATATTCCTGTCTACTTTCGTTGTCTAGTTAGTATTAGATTATTTTTACAGTTATTGTTTGAAAATAATGCATCGTCAAATATCGTGACAGACATTGCGTTATTAACAATAACGTATGAAATATGATGTATCATGTTTTTACAGACTAACTCTATTTCATGCGGTGATATGTTCATGTAGATTATTAACTAATTAATTTGTTATCTGTTAATTGATTTACGTTAAAAAAAAAAAAATAATTTCATATGCTTCTATGCAGAAATACGGTCTGCCTAAGTGAAAGTTATGCGACAAAATCATTTCTCCAGGAAAAGTTTTATTATTGACATATCTAAAATAAAAGAATGCCTAGAAATTAAAAGAGAGTTTCCTGTATGTACATTTTCCGTCGTAGCATCGGTATCAATTCCCGAATCTTAACGCGATCAGGAAGTAAAAAGAAAAACATTTTGCTTTAAATTATATTATTTCATTTAACAAAATCTAGTTTACTAGCTTTACTAAGATTGGAGGAGGGGAGGGTTGTATTTTTCTCATGGGTCATGAAAGCGCACGCATTAAATTGACGAGAGTGATATAACGGAGATACCGTGTCAATGCCAGCTTCTGCGGAATCAAGGCCAACAATTTGTCGTAAAAGGAAGTCGATGAGTACACTCCGCGTGGCCGGCCAACCACTTCGTCACGGAATTTGCTGTACGGGCTTGAACACGCGCGATAAGGGAAAAGAGTGAAAGGATAAGGAGCGGCACAATACGGCCGCCAGGAGAGCCTCTCACGGTTATCCGCCACGAGCAATCGTCTTTTCTCAACGGTATGCGATGCGTTTCCGTCTCTTCCCGTTCACCAAGCTCTCGGTCTCGCTCTTACCCTTTTATTTTCACTCACTCTCCCTTTCCCTGCACCCTATCCTACCGCCCGCGTGTTCCTGCTACTTTCTATTTTGTTACCCGACAGTATCTACGCGCGAGATGTGCACGTGTGTACGAGAATCCATTAACGCGCCATACGAGGTAGATATGCGCGGTTAAAGAATCGCGAATTTTATAACGGTCGTCGTAAACTAGTTATTTGCTTTTCATTTGTGAACCATTCTTTAATCATCTTAATGGTTAAGCTTTCTTCAGTAAAAGTCGAGAAAAACTGATATTTGTCTCTATCCTTGATACCAATTCGTAACGGTCTGAATGTTTTAATTATATGAAAGATATTTAATTATCTTTCCTGGAATGACACATCTATGTAAATAAAATATCAACATAATACATCAGCAAAATAATGCTTCATAAACGAATTAAAAATACGTTTAGATAAAAAAACTTAATAATGTTATTATTTAACACATTTTTAATATAAACTTTACATATGTGTATAAAATAATATATTAATAATTTACGCTTACAAAGTTTTCTCAGAAAAAAGTTTAATAATTTATAATTAAAAATGTATGTCTTAAAAAATAATTTTGTCAAAAAATTTGGAAAAGTTAATTTTCCAACAAAGTCATAACTTTAAATTCGTACGAGGCTGTTTAAAATAAATGTAACTTAATGGCTTAGATGTAAAGGACACCTCGTTTAGAGACTTCTCTATGTTAATTAACGCTACTGAAGAGTGCGAGGTAAATCGCTACTCTGTGCTTTCACATGATTGCGGTGGCAAAGATCTCCCAGGGATTAAATAGTGAGTTGTTTGAGTATACTTGTTATTTCATTGTTTAAAATGTAGCAGAATTGACACGCGCATGTATTGTGTATAGTAAGCAATAATCCTGTACACTTTCAATGAAGTATGAAGATTTGAGAAAGTGGAAGCTCAAATTGTATTGAAATTCATTTGCATCTATTGTTCTTATAAACTCCTTAATTCTAGGTTAATAACGCAAATTCAATAGACTTTCTCTGAGTTCTTTTTCAAAGTACTTTTTAAATCTATTAAAACAAAAAACAAATTATTTTGAGTAAAAAAAGAATATTCTTTATAATTATTACTTTTAATCAGCAAAAAAATGATGTATATAATTTTTTTCTCTTTCTTATAAATTTTCTTTAATTTATAAGATATTTACAGTAAATCTATTTAAGAATAAATTATTTATCATCTAGATAAATTATTTTAATAAATATGTTTGTTCTGTTAACTATCAATTCATTTATCACACAATTAAAATCATATTTACTTGATTTTTTATATAAATATTTATTAAGTATATGGAATAAATATAATATTTGTTTAATACTTTTTTTCATAAGAAGTAATATAATTCTTTTAGTTAGCCATACGTATATATATATATACTAATTTTAATTTAAAATTATAAGTTGATTAAACAAATTGTGCTTACTTTGTTTCTTTTTATATAATTCGTTTCTTAGTAATATAAGATAATATCAAGTGTAAGATAACATTTTTTGCCAAAAAAAACCAATAATATAAATTGAAAGAATATTTTTAAATAAATAAGATAAAATTTAAAATAATATACAAATAATTTTTTTCATCTTGTAATTTCATTACTAAAATACTTTGCGGTAACTTTACAATTACAATACAATATAAATGCGCTATTGCACGTAATCTGTAAGGTGCAATTACATCAGAGAAGAATCTAAATTACTTTCAGCTCTACGATGTTTTTGCATTATCTGTGTTATACTTAACATACCGATTATACATTACGTGTATGTTCGTGCTTGCGGTAGATATCCGCGATTGATTAAAATCTGTATGCAATTCATTGATTGAACTATGGATATAATTAATTTCTCATGTAATACATGTAACAACGCGATAAATGATTATTAATCAGTTAAATCGCAGTTAAGTTAATCATCATATGTATTAATACATAGACACACAGCACATACACAAAATAATTCAGTAGTTAATACTTCCATGAATAATGTATTTCAGAAGAGTTGATATAACACGGTTTATATGCGTCATCTAAGAAAAATGTATAATTGTCTACATTAATTAATTAATTAACTAATTATCTATAGTAAAATACATTTATTAATAAAAATTGAAGAAATAATTTTAGATTGTTTTTTTTCTTATTTTAGGTTGTTTTCTTCTATACGTATATTTTTTTTCAGGCTTGAAATATTTGAACAAAGATCCCACAAAGAGATATCTGTTTCTATCCTATTCTCTAGTTCATTTTATTTTGGAAATCGGGGAAAGTGTTCTGAAAACCGGAAAGTTACCGATAGCAATTTATCTACATCCATTGCCAACTGCAGTAGTGGAAGTCTTAAATAATACAATGTGAGAAAAAGAGTATTCGCATCTTATATTGATTAATACACGTGTTAATCTTACAAATTTTACACATCAGCGTAATAAGAAGTATCATAGTTAGAGTGACCAATAAAAATCTATCTTCTGGTTTTCCCTTTCTTTTGGTTCCTAGAAATTCGTATAACGTGAAGCATTCGCTGCAGAATCTGCCGATTGCAAGACCACCGCACTGCAGTACACATTACCGAAAACATAGCCGGCGGCAATCAATCATCGTAAGTATCGATACATATATATATATATATATATATGTCAGCAAGATCGAGAAAGCTCAAACGCGAATTTCTCTAGGACCTCTGTGTGGGTCACGGCCGGTCTTGTTCGCAGGAACGCATCGCGCGCTTACATGTAGTGAGCATCATTTGGCGAGGTACATGATACTCCGGATATGCGGCAAGGGGGTATATGCCCACCACATTTCGTACGTCACCGCATCGTTCGGTTTCTTTTCGAATGCTCCTTCGAGAGTACACTCCGGCGGTACCGCAATACTTTATTTCATCCCCACTCGCGTTCTTCCGGTGCTTCCTCCCGCCCGGTATATATACAGGTAAGACCGCGGCCGCAAATATATGACAGTGTATATCGGGTCGCCGCGTGGTGAGCTGTGCGTGGGATAGGAGGAAGGAAAAGATTCGGCGGCCGGCCGCGTCCTGGATACCAGAATGGAACTCAAACACGCTGTAAGAAATAAAAAAATGGACAAAAACTGTCGTTTCATTGAGAAATTAATACAGGATTAGATGACTTTGCGTGCAATCAATGCTTAAAAGTGAATTTGTTCTCAGTGGATTTTTTTTTCATTCAAATCTGCGCGAATAACATTGCAGTTTCGTGTACACAAGAGAGAACCCGTGTACAAAAGTACACGGGAAAGAAGAAGCTGTCGTAATAATTAGAAACCTTGGCTCAATAATATTTTTAGAAAAGCAGTTCTTTGCGTTAATTAAAATTTTTAAAGTTGCATGAAATTAGTGATTATAATTAATAAAATTTGTATCATAACACGACAAATTTTTGTTTGGTATAATAAAAATAATTTTCTATTAAAATTAATTTAAAATATAATTTAAAGTTTTTAACCAAAAATGTTTGCAATCCACGTATTTGTTATTGTAAAAAAATTTCATTATTTTGACGATTTTAATTAACAATTATTTTTAATCTTGTGTTTATTTTATTACTATACATATAATTTATTAATTTTATTAGTATAATAAAAAAATTTGCTTAGTTACAAGTAGTAAATTAAATAGCAAGTTAATTTTTCTAAATCAAGCAATGCGTTCATTTTTATGCATAATATAAATTACTCTCTGTACATATGTATGTGTATTTTATATATATATATATATATATATATATATATATATATGTATTTACAACTAAAGGCTTGACAAATATGAAAATTACATATGTAATCTTTTCGGTTTCTGTATAATATTCAAGAATATTCACAAATAATGCTTGTAATATTAAAAATAAAAAAATTTAAATTATAAACTCTAATTTTCCTATGCGATCTAATTTAATATTATATTTATTAGAGTCATACGTCTAAAAATTAAAAAATTGGTGGATTATTAAGGAGATTTATTTAATTGCAGATAGAGGTCTTCATTCTTGCAAATATTCTATCAGTAGGCCTCGCAACCTTCGGACATGAGCAGTGAGTTTCAATTATATAAAAATATTTATAAAATTATTGCTATATTAATCGGTAAAATACATATACCTATTGCTTTGTAAAATTTAACTTTCAAGAAATAGAAAATACTCTTTTTTTGTCATGACAAAATAATTGTTCATGAGAAATACTATAGTATAAAAATTTTTAATGTTCCTAATTTATATCACCGTATATCAGCCTACTGAATACTAATGAATAATTAATTTACGTTCGTATGTAATTAAGTTAGTCAGGATACAATTAACTCATATTGAAATGAGTGAAAGAAACTGCGATATAAGATTCTTTGTACGTGTAATTACCGACACCTTAGGAAGAACGTTAATTAAGAGCGCGCCGTTCCTCATTTTAAGCACACTCTTCATATTTCAGTGTACATATAAGGATACACTTGCCGGAGGTAGTGCAGCATCATGAAAAGCAAATCATAAAATATGAGGATCACGGCGGGGGCGGTCATGGAGGTGGCGGAGATGACGATCATCACATAGACGTCTCCGGTCCTGGAGGTGACATAGGAGGTGGCCATGGCGGAGGTTTCGGTGGAGGTTTCGGGGGTGGTTTCGGAGGAGGTCATGGAGGTGGTTATGGAGGAGGCGGTGGTTTCGGAGGCGGTTTTGGAGGAGGTCACGGAGGAGGTCACGGAGGAGGTTACGGAGGAGGAGGTGGTTTCGGAGGAGGTTTCGGAGGTGGCGGTCATGACGATATCGGAGGTGAGGCGATATAAAGATATATTAATTCTAATTACATATCCATTTTGTGTCTATTTTGTGTCACTTCTTTTATCCAGTTTAAATTATTAATTATTTACTTTATAAAATAAACTTATATATGTGTAATGATAGAATATTCAAAGACAGACCATGTATATACTAAGAGAAAAGAATGTATTACTTATATTCTTTTCTATTGGCATATACATAATCTCTCTCTTTGAATTCTGTCAATACACTTTATTTTATAAAGTAAAAAAAAAAGTTAGAAATATTATTAAGCAATTATTTACAACATTATTTTAATAAAGATTATTTTAATAAAGATACAATTATTACAACAATATTTTAATAAAGATTAATTAATAATAAAGATTATTATAACATTTTAAATTGTTTAGAAATTAGAAAGTTTATTAAATTCAAAAATTTTAATTTATACTAATATTTAGTCTCAGAGAAATGGTATTTATATGACATTGTTTTAACGTAATTCATTCAATTACATTGCTTCTTTGAACTCTTTTAAAGAGCAGACTAAAAAATTTGATGTAACATATGCTAAAAGATTTGTCGTCTTTTTGTTGCTTTCTTTCAAAAAAGTAAATCTTGCACAATAACGTTTAACAATTAAAATCCTTTTAATTGTTACTTAGTTCACCATGATATAAAAACTACATACTTACTACGAAGAAAAGGCAATACGATTTTAAGTCTATCTTTGCATTTTGTATGTAGAAAAATATGTGCAGAAGTATATGTGGATATTTGTGAGAATATCTCACATACTTGTTACTTTCACTCATTATTCCTACAGTATTGTCTCTTAAACGCGCATAGCTAATTATGAATATAATTCTAAACATGAATAAACTCACTCTGTGAGTATCTTGATTAAGTAAAAAATTTCGTTTTTCTTTCTTTTCCCTTTCCTTTCCTCTTTATTGTTCTTTCATATTCTATCATATTTCTTCTATCATATTTACTGATAAGAAAATTCATAATCAAAAATATTTTAGGCGGCGACGTCATCATAGATCACGGCGGTGGTCACGGAGGAGGTGGCGGAGGCTTCGGCGGTGGTGGCGGTTTTGGAGGTGGTCACGGAGGAGGTGGCGGTTACGGCGGAGGAGGTGGCGGAGGCGGCGGTATCATTATAGATCATGATGACCACGGCGGTGGTGGCGGTTTTGGAGGAGGACACGGAGGTGGCGGTTACGGCGGCGGTGGCGGTTTTGGCGGAGGACACGGAGGTGGCGGATACGGCGGCGGTGGCGGTTTTGGCGGAGGACACGGAGGTGGCGGTGGTGATATAATCATCGATCACGGAGGACACGGGGGCGGAGGAGGCTTTGGAGGAGGAGGGGGATACGGAGGTGGCCACGGTGGACATGGCGGAGGAGGATTTGGAGGAGGAGGAGGCTACGGCGGCGGTGGTGGCTTTGGAGGTGGTCACGGAGGTGGCGGAGGCGGTGGGATTATCATTGAACATGATCACGGAGGTGGCGGAGGTGGCGGCGGTTATGGAGGCGGAGGACACGGAGGCGGCGGTTACGGAGGAGGTTTTGGCGGAGGACACGGAGGGGGAGGCGGTGGTTTAATCCTTGACCACGGAGGACACGGGGGAGGAGGTGGTTTTGGAGAAGGAGGGGGATACGGAGGTGGCCACGGCGGACATGGTGGTGGAGGGGGATTTGGAGGAGGAGGCGGTTACGGCGGCGGTGGTGGCTTTGGAGGTGGTCACGATACTGGTGGCGATGATCACCATATTGGCTCCGGTGGTTATGGCAACAGTATATCCGATTTTGGTAGCAGGTAAATATCATGTTGGGTTTATTATGCTAATATTAATTAATTGAAAGAAATGATAAAAATCTTAGAACGAGAATGTGTAAGAAAAATTCATCAAATATTGTACATGATTTTGCATACGTGATATAAAACCTATTATGTACATTTCAGTGGCCATGGTGGAAGCAGTTATAGTTCTGGAGGTGGTTTTGATTCTTATTCAAGCGGCCACGGCGGTGGCGGTGGCGGTGGCGGCGGCGGTGGTTACGGCGGCGGTCACAGTGGTGGTTTCTCCGGTTATCACAAAAAGAAATAGGAGAAATCGCACTGTGGCCAATATGTTGGGCATTGCAGACACTTGTAGCCGTATGTTTTCAATCGATCGATACAAATTTCGAAAAGAAGTCGTAATGCTGCCACTTTTAATTGTGTGATACACGATGGTATGCGAAAAAGAATTTATTACTTTTTATTTTCTTTGTATAAATTTATCAGACCGTAATTTTTCGTTTACAGACTTTTCGAATTTTACTAGAAATTTTTGACAGATAACAACGACAAATATTCTTCAGGGAGTATGTCAAACTATTTAACAGGACATAAACGAGACTATTTTACTGACTATACAGCACAAACGTTGTTACGCGACAAACGAAAACGTAACGAAACGACGACAACGCAACTAACGTATACGTAACTAATATTTATATTTTTCTACTTCATTGAAGTCATAATATTACCAAGGTTCGTCAGAAATAATCTTTTTAAATAATAATAAGAAAAAAAGGATATCGACCAGTATACGAAGGCACAGCTAATTAAAGAATAACCTTATTCTTTGATAAGTTGTAATATCTGGCCAAAGTTAGTAAAAATTAATCTGATAAAATAAAGTTACTCTCTCTCTCTCTCTCTCTGCTATTATATAAATCAAACTATTATATAAAATAGACATGGACTTGACTTAACTAATACATTTATGACGCTGTGAAACTAGACTATTTTTTTCAATTGTTCATAGAATAAATTAATGCAGTCAACTATTAATTCAAATAAACGCTGACTTGACTCGACTCATTTTTTCGATTAGACAGATTTATATTATAATACGAAAAGAACATTACAAAAATACTATAAATAATTCTTTGTAAATATTACAAATAAATACTCAAAGTTTTTACTTACGATAAATCCCAGTTTTTACGTATATACATTTTATTATAATTCAAGTTATTGAATCTATTGCTGGGAATACAAGATTTCGGAAATAGATATAATAAAAAATGGAAAATTAACAATTGAAATTCAAGTGAGCGTTAAAGCAGATTTTAAGACACCTTTAACTAGTTTGTGATAAAAGCTATTGATCGCATATCATGTGATTACGATTCTGCTATATATTTTTATTCTTTTTAAAAATATTTTTATACCTCATTGTTAAACCCGGCACGCACCTGAATTTAAACTTTCACGTGCCCTGCTCACCAGCACATTTTACAGATTATACACGATTTTTGCGATCAAAGCAATACTATATAATATATCTTTGTACATATAATACATCTTGTAAATAGAGCATTTTTGTACTATGATTGTTTCAATAAAATTTTTATACGTTTTTAATATATTACACTACTTCTTAATAGAATTAATTTATTACACCCTAATAAATTATATACTCCCTACAAAATTACTCTAATAATTAGAATAATTATGTAGTATATGATTTCACATCTATGAATTAAAAAAAAAGGGAAACATTCAGTTTCCTTTTTGAAAAAATATTTCATCTGCTTATGAAATGCCTGGAAAAAATAATTTCCCTTTTGTAAAAATCGCTACTTTATTGTTTACTCACTTGTTATAATTCTAACCACAAAATATCACTACTTTCCAATTTTTAATTTAAATGTAATTTAAATATTTTATCAAGTACGTGTACAAAAAAAAAACTAAAATATATCAATACATAATTCATAATAATATCGTTAATAATAAGCTCTGTTTCCTGTTCTTTACGCATAGATATTCTCATTTGTACCATCAATCGAATCTAGTCATACGAGACAGTGTATTGTATTTAATCCCCTCGTCCATTCAACGCTCGCTACACTCGAGCATCATTTGTCCGTGTTTAATCGGACGAACGACAAAGGAGGACGAAACGATTCCAAGATTCACGTCTCCGCGAGCGTAAAGTGGAAAGTTTGATAAACAATAAATCACTCACCTTTGGCACCCTTTGGCTGCGTCACATCCATCCGACGTTCTCCCAGCCCGCGTCTTCCTCCTGCCGTCCTCGTTGCTCCTTTTGGCACTTGCACGAGACCGCCCGCAAAAAGCGCGGTTAACCGTCGTCGTCGGACGTGGACGCAATAATTAGCGGAATACGAGGCTCGAGCTGCATCTCGAGTGGCACTCCCGACGCTGTTCGGACGCGACGCGACATTTATCACGAACACGGAAGAACAGCAATACGAGTGAATAAGTGTTAGGCGAAGAAATAGGCTCGTGGCCGTCCATGATGTACCCCGCGCACACTTGCGTAACAGGTGACTCCGTAGACGACAGAGGGAGTGCGAGAGTTGACGCGGCCAACTTCACGTGCCATCCGCCGCGGCGATGACGTAGCTAACCCTCTTTGCCTGCCACTTCGAACAATTGAAATCCTACTGCTAATGCTAATTTCACCTTTACAACGGGCGGTAAGTGTGCTTTAAGTCGACCGCTGTCGTATCGTATCGCGACACGGCTGTATAAGCGTTCACGAAATATATTATTGTTAATAATAATTACCGATACGCCGTTTCAACGAGTCGTCAGTAATATACACGAACGACGAACGTCAAATACACGCGATGTATAAATGCTGAAGTGCGAGGTCAAAATTGTGACTACGCTCGCTAATTAAACGCCGTCGCGACGCCACTCGACTCGACATTGATTCGTTCCGTACCCGTGACGCTTC
Organism: Monomorium pharaonis; assembly: GCF_013373865.1. Classification (NCBI taxonomy): domain Eukaryota; kingdom Metazoa; phylum Arthropoda; class Insecta; order Hymenoptera; family Formicidae; genus Monomorium; species Monomorium pharaonis. The sequence goes on from NC_050469.1 coordinate 29,192,977, forward strand.
GTTAGTGAGCAATGATTTGGAAAACGCCAACGATTCATTCGGTACCTACAACGCGAGTCGAAAACGCACCAACGCGGAAACGTGGCACACACATTATAAATATTAAATTCTGGGAGAAATTTAAAACAGATACTCAGTAAAAAGCTCAGTTTTGTATTTATGTTACAATTTTTATGTTAAAATTTAATATTTGCTTAATTGTTATTTTAACAGATTGCTGTTGTGTTAATTCAAATAAAATGTTAAATTATTAGAATAATTTTAAAAAGTGTAAAAGTAACACAGTGTGCACATATTTTTAATTTTACATAATAAATATCTTCACCATCAATGACAGAATTTATCTGTTAAAATTGACAAAAAAAAAATTGAATTTATTCTATAATAAATATAAGAGTGACTGTTATTTCTCGAAATAGTATTAAAGTAACATGTTACTTTGACATAATTTTTTCATTAAATTATTACATAAAAATTATGTCAAATCATAAAATTTACATTCATTTTTATGTTGAAATATAACGTAATATTTATATTGCTATTTTAACATATGCTTAATATGTAAAATTAAGAGAAAAATTTCTGTGGACCGTTTGGGACATGCAATGTATTAAATTTAACACAAATTGTTTAACTATAACATATATACATATACATTGCGGATCAGTGCCTCTCTCTCTTTCTCTCTCTCTCTCTCTCTCTCTCTCCAATAAATATATATAAGTTATTATCACACATATTGTGATTTGTTTTATGGATTCATATAGACGCTAACAATTCATTATCCATAACTGAGAATGAATATAACTTGCATTTGTGAAGTGTAAATCCACTTTCACTTGCATTTTCCGTTTTATTCACTAATTCCTGATATTTACATTAATGGTTGTCCATTATGATCATTTATCATGGTAAACGACATGGAAAGCCTTGCAGGAAAAGCCTTAAAGACGGCTTATGATTGCTAATTTAGACATAAATTATTTTTATTTTCTTTTAATATCTTAATGCAACACAGTGTGAAAATAACATCATATTTATGTGACATTTTGTACGTGATACACTGAGAAAAAAATGTTAATTTGACTAAATTTTTCAACTTAATTAAATTTCATTAGTTCAAGTATTTATTCATTTGACTTAAATATATAAAATATTTGAATTATAAATCAAATTTTTATATATTTGATTGAAATTCATGAATATTTGAATTAAATAAACTTAATCAAGTTGAAAAATTTAGTTAAATCAACAACTTGTTTTCCTTAGTGTAGATTTATTGAATGTGTATTTATGTAAATTAGAATTTATCGAGAGAAACAGATATATTAATATTTGTATACTTTGGTTTTTTAAAAGTATATAATCTAAAATCTAATTTTTTCTTAATTTTTAAAAAAATTCAATTTTTAAAAGCCAAGAAAATTCAGGAGTTTATAAATGAAATAAATTAATTTAAGTTTTAATTTCAACAGGATAAATAAAATGCTCTATAAATATATGCAACATGTCATTTGCTTGCATTTCAGGTAACTGAATACAATATTCGTGTACTTGGCATAAACGCATTGATTCTAACGAAAATTTATGGAGCATTATATAATTATATGCACAATTTTACGTTATATATGTATATATATTTTATATATATTTTTTAACTTTATTTTATATATTTGTTTTAATATTTAAATTTTCTGTGTCTCAATTCAATAAAATATTTTCTTAAGAATACTTTCTTCTACACAATCATAATTTTTAAATGTGTATGCCAATAACATACAAAGATTTTTTTTTTATTTTAAAATGTTTCCTGTTTTACACGCACACACGCACAACACACACAATATTCATAGTTATATTATTTGATTTGATTTCCGTAAAAGGAAAGGATGTTTCTATTCAGAAATGTATATATTGGGTATGATTTTCACTTCTTATTAAGTACCAATTTTACATGATACTTTAACCATCGACATCTGTTAACGGACATCATAATGAAATTGCATTTATGGTATTATAACGGCACGTTGACGCTGGATTAGTTTAAAATGGAAAGTAAGCGGAAAGTGAAAGAACCAATCATATATCATAAATGAGGCGCGATTTCACTCATACGTATATACATATGTTACAGAACATTAAAACGGATATATATTTTGCACTTCCATTAATCGAAAGGATAAAGACATAATTGGAAAGACTAATTAAAAGAATTCTCTTTATTCAGAATAATTATAAGATTATTAAATAAAAATTAGCAATAAAAATTATTAAAAAGTTAAAAATTTTCTTACTTTTGTTAATTATCACAAGTAGAAAAAGAGAGAGAATATTTTCTTCAATATATTATATTAAAAAATAATTAAAATGAGAGAAGAGATTTATTTCTGAAATTATTGCACTTACTGCTATAATTATTACAAACATGTTTAATGCACAGTGAAAATCAAGAAAATAAATCTTAATTATGAAATTGTGGGAGATTATGTAAGCTGCATAAAATTTATAACGTAATGTGTCTTTGATTGATTATGTATGTAATGTATAGTTCTGTGCATATAACATTTTATGTAAGTGGATTAGGGAATCGATTATTCAACCGTGATGACAATCCACGTCAATAAGTGTAATAAGAGAATTTCTAATACGAATAAGAAAATAAGTAAGAAATAAAGCGGATGTTAGGAAAATCGGAATTCTTTGCAATCAGTTTTTTGAGGAATCATGCAATTTGTGCAACTCAAATTGTTGCGGTAAATCGATTTCACTTGGAAGTAAAGCAAAAAAGGAAGTTATCTCATCGAAACAATTTTCTCTTTATGAGGATATTATTCCTTACATTTCTTATTTTAATTTTCCTTACTTCCTGATATTGTTGCCGTGATACTCGACGAGCAATAAAGGCAACTCATTTACTTTCATTATTTGAAGAATAATACATCGATTTCCCTTCGAAGGAGAAATTATATTAGTGAATTTCCGGGTTTGTTTTTTTTTTCGAGTGCATTTCGACACTTTCGAGCTAGATAATTTGCAGAGGTGACCACGCTCGTCGAGGAAGGCGTGGGGTCTGCCCACAAATCGAAGAGTGAACGTAAAAATTTACGCGACAGAAAGCTCGTGAAAATTGTGTTTACGACAATGTGCGTGCGAGACCGCACGTGAAATTTCGTATAAAACCACTCGGGTGAGAGTGATTTTAAGTGAAGTGAAGTGGTGCACCCAGGAACTATTTTCAGGGAAACAGGTCCACAGATTGTTGTCTAGTACGTTGACTTCATGCACGGTTCATTGATTATGTTCCCATTTATAAGGCTGGCTGTGAAGGAGGCTTTTAGTTACCACACGGCTGCAGTCTTGGAAGAGTTAAGCGCACATTTTGAGCATATATAGAATATAAATATGCTCAAGCTCGGAATACACGTGGGTGTCGGATTTTGTTACAGTGATGTCTGTTCGTTCAATCCTGCGAGAGAAAATGACTCGCAGGCGCACGCGAATGCTTGGCAAAGTGACGATTTCATATTTAACTTCCTATTTCAGTGATGCGTGAATGTTAACGACAGTATAGTTACTTTGCTTTAAAAAAAAAAAAAAAGATAAAGTCCGTTTCAGATAATCTATAAACCATAACAAGTTTGTGTGTAATTCAAAATGTTTCATTAATTTATAAAATTTTTAAAAGTTTTAAATAATTTGTATTTACTTTTTTTTAAATATTACATGTTTCTTTTATTTTAATGTAAAGCAATAATATAATATAATATAAAATAACAATCATATAATATAAAATTTGCAGGGAAAATACAATTTCTCCTAGGAAGTTGCATATTTTTAAAATAAAAACAATTTTATGTAAATTAAAATATAAAAATATTAACGTACACTTCTTATATAATTTTTATATAAAAATGATAATAAGTTTTATACAAAAATTCTTTATTCAAAGCCGCTTGGTATGCAAAATTATTGTTTTGTAATGTAGAATAAATAAATTATACAAAGTAATCAATTTTATATCTGCAACAATTTTATACGAGACTTATTAATTAATAATTTAAAAAAAAATAATATTTTCAAGTTGACACTAAGATAAAGAAGGAAGAAAAGCAATTTTAAAAATAATACAATATAAAATGCAAGGAATATTTTTATTAAGTTAATCGACTTATAATTGATCTGAATATTAAACATTCATAAGAAAAATAATGTAATAAAAAACGAGGAGAAATTGATATATGACTTTTCATACATATATATATATGTGTTTATACAGAAATTATCGTTAACATTTTCGGTGACACTTCTTTTCATATTATCAAAATAATTTTACTTAATGCTTACAGTTTTACGACATGTCTATTCAATCATTATTATATATATTTCCAGTTCGAATAATTTCCTAGTTTACCAATAAGATCACAGTGCATATGATTAACAGATACTTTCTTCACTAAGATAAAATCTATGATTTATTTCTCTGATTCGATAAAGAATTAAATTATAGACATATGCACTTTTCGAAATAAACTTTTTCTGGTATCTTATGCAACATTTTTCTGCTTTAGATTCTATTTATGTTGGCTATAACAATGGATTTAGTATCGGCAATGCCGTATCCCGACGGCGGTCATCATGAACAGTAATTATTTTTTTTTAATTCTCCTTTTTAATCTTTATATTCTTTTTAAATAATATACAATTTTTTGACTTTTTAATTTACGGCACGGCAAAAACATTCACAGAAATTTGAAATTTTTTTTAGCACGCACTTCATCATTCACGTGCCGCATTTCATTCACAAGCACCATCATACACACGTGAAGAAGATTTACATACCGGTTAAGAAACACGATGACGACTACCATGAACATGAAGATGACGGCTGGTAAATTATTTTGTCTCTTTTGTGATTGAAGAACTTGTCTGGGCAAAGTTGTTTAATCTTCTGATGACACCTGACGATGACTTGTTTGTTATTGTCTCACGCTGTTAATTGTGCAAAATAAATCATATTTATAGACTAATAATTATTTCCTTATCCCATAATTTTTTTGTAGTTTCAATAAATTTTTGAAGGTAAGTAATTGTCATTTATTTTAATATGTTTTTAAAGAAATAATAATTTTAAATGATTATTTAATTGGAACATACACGGAAATGTATGATTTAACAGACAAATAATAGTTGTTAGTAATTAATTGCATCTACACAAGAAATATAAAATTTTTGAAACTAGTCATTTAATAAAGAAAAAACAAAGGAAATAAATTAATCTACATTCAAGATATTTCTTTTTTTATCAAATGTTTATTATATAAAAATAATGATAAGAGAGTATAACATGATGTAAAGTATGTACAAGTATCTCCGTTCTGAGTATACACGCGTGCGTACAGAGTATTTGGTTCTTATTCTCTATCCTTAAATTCTGCACTGGTGGCTGAAGTAATTTTGTACTGATCGGTTTCGTCCTCTTTTGTATTCCACGAAGAAGCTTCTTATCAATGGATCCGTAATGAGGAATGAATATCATTAGCTGTTACTTACTAGGACTCCACCTTGTACGATAACCTGAAAATCCAGTTCATAAATTCTTGAGTACTGAATTGCTAAATTAATTTGCAAGTTAGAGCAATTACATAAATATCATAATTATATAATAAAAATAGAATATTATAGAAAATATTGATAACTTATATGTGTATTTATGACGTTGTATACACACACGCACACGCACACGCACACGCACACACACACACACACACACACACACACACACACACACACACACACACACACACACACACACACACACACACACACACACACACACACACACACACACACACACACACACACATATATATATATATAAACATATATAGTTTCAATAAAAAAAATTATCCTACATGAAGTGTGTAAAATGATTTCTTTCTCTCCCTGTTCTCTCTCTTTTAAGGAGAATATCTTAAGAAATATTTAAGCAGATTATCGTAAAAATTTTTATACATATTTAAAATGTGTTTTTATATATAATTTTAATTTATTAATTAATTAAATGTTTAAGTTAAACAGTACAAACCTAATATAATTACAGCTGAAGACAATGCGTTCTATTTAAAACCAACCATGAGAGAACTCTTCCTTATGTATGGGTACAGCGATAGGAACTTTATGTATAACTGGGACAGGTACGGCCACTTTTTCGACATGGTGTACAGGTACTGGGACTGGTACTTTTTCGACATGGTGCACCGGTACCGGAACGGGAACAGCGACCTTCTCGACATGATGCACCGGTATGTGTATTTTCTTCGTGTGATGATGATGAACCGTGTGCACGTGGTAGGGCACATGGATCACATGATGTTCACTAAAGTCATACAGTCATGTTGCATCACACGTGTTTAATTATTTTGTTTCTTTTATTTACCTATTATATTAATTATTTATAATAATGTTAACAAATATTAATAAACAAATAATAACTATGGTTATAATGTACATAGTATTTATTATATTAGAAATAATTGAAATAACATGTAATATATTAAAAGAAATGTAATGTTAGTTTAACTTTTAATTTCATTAGACAAAACATAAATAACTATTAAAGCGCTACTTACTGATGATGACCTGGCACCGGCGATGCCAAAGCCACGGCCATTATTCCGAACACGAGCAGCTGCAACACGAGAAGTGTGTGATCGCGGTTTCTTTGTAATATCGAAAGTATAGAGGTCATTTAAATGCACGACGGTTTTTTTTTAAATCAACGTTTCACTCTTGTCGTCTCTTTCCTAAAGTGCAACGATACAAGAGCATTGGATTTATATTCAACCAGCGATGCGACTGATTTAGACATTCAAAAGTTTATTTAGATATTCAAAACTTACAAAATAAGAAATTGACTTTCTTTCTTTTTTTTTTTTACTAAAAACTCTAATTATAAGAGAAGTTCGCAGTTCTTGATATTTAAATATACATATTATTTAAATTAAAGCATAATTAATATAAATAATGATGTATTTTACGATTATTTTATTAAATTATTTTTCCTTATTAAATATTGTGGTAAACAATTATAGCTTTCAAACAATCAGATTTATGTGTGTGCGTGTGTGTGTGTGTGTGTGTTTGGATTTTATTGCCGTTAAGTGTTTTCGATAAGAAAAAAGTACTTAAAAAATAGTTAAAAATTGTTTAAAATAATTTTTTCAAATGTCTCAAACTCTTATTCTCGAGAGTAGTTTTGCAATTACAAAATTCGCGCACATTTTTCAAAATCAACGTGTGTTGCACACATAATTATTAATTATTAAAGTACATTAAAATCACTGACGATCTACACAGAACCAACGACGAACATACCGGAAGCCGTAATTATGAGTGTAACGACAATAATACGTATATTATTAAATATAAAAGAAACACTCACAGCGATGGTGTGGGAGCGCATTTTCGATTCTGTCTGTCTTGATCGATCGGTCGGTACTTTGTGAAAATTCGCGGCTGTGCGTGCTGCGTTGCTTGCGAATACTGTGCCGATACGATTCTGTGTTTTGATCGTCAGGGATGTCCGCTTATAAAGAACGGACACGAACGATGGCCAAAACCACCCGGTGAAATTGCAATGGGGTGGGAGAGCGAAGTGTGGCTCGGGATCCCAGGGGGAGGTTACGTAAAAGCGAGGAAACTACGGCGTTACGTTACGTTTCGGAGCTGCGTAACTCCCGCCGATGTGCGTACGGTAAGCCGTGCGTAAGCCGCGCCTCCGACAGTGGTGCGGGAAGAACACGGTCGGGCGTGCATGCGTGCGCCCAAGTGTGTACTATGCGGTCGGATTTCGTGCGATAACGAGCGTACGTAATTCGCGTGCAATTTCCCTTTTTTTTTTTCAACGGAATGACGCTTCTGTCAAAACGGTTTCTGCGAAAAAGTGCGAATCCGCGACGTCTCTTTGTGACTTGTCGGTTTTATATCGGTTTATAATAACGATATCAAAAACTGCATGTGAAAGCTTTATCTTTTATCGTAATAATGATACGTGGTGAGTTGAAATCGCGTCTGCTAAGTGAAAATGTACTTTATTTTAAGAAGAGGCGTTATATTTAATATTCTATGTGAAATTTCGCGTTATATAATATTATTATTATTTTGTTATTTAATCTTTATCGTCTTCATCATGATTTTGAATTAATTATTATGATGTGGTAGGGATACACATGCGTATGTGGAAGAAAGGCTTCCGCGTGGGTAAATAAAGAAGTGAGAGTGCCCACAGAAACCTGAAAACATAAATTTTATCGTTAGCTTACAAATTAACAGATTATGCGGTGTTACGTTGTAAAAATGTCAGGAAATCTGCGGTTACGTCACGCGAGGCGAAACAAATTGCTCTCCAGAATATTTCCATTGAGTGCTCCTTTTTTTTTATACTTTTTCTTTGACTAACGCGCACGATAAATGGATATGTTCATCGCAGCAAAGACACCGGTGATTATCCCGCAATAGTTTTGTGCGCGCGAGAGGGCAACGGAAAAATCCTCGCTTTGCACTAAATAAATCGTACTGATTTCACTCATGTGGCACCGCGTCCGCTGAAACCAGCTTCTGGAGAGAAATTCGGGCCTTGATCAATCCCGTAAAAGGCCAAAGTTCTACGATATGCAAATACATTATTTAAGCGTGACACGATGTCGCGGACGCGTATACGTAATCACCCTGGTCACGATATGATATAATGAACGACTTCCCAAATACGCGTATAGAATTTCACAGGAAGTTAGTTCACGTTCCGTAATTGGACGCCCCTAAATGATACAGATACAAAACCGGATATTAGATTAGCGAAAGTTCACAAACGAACGCGTACGAACGCGTGATAGCGTTGTTAGCCTAATGCGTACATGAATGGTACTTGGCACACATAATTGCACGCTGTGTGCATGCGGATTTCCCTATATATTATATTATAACAATAATTTCCTTCCGTAAGTAAATTCTAAGGACTATGCGGAAAAAAGTTATACGCTTCAACTGCGCGATTGGGTAAAAGATATAATTTCGAAATTGTAGATTGTGATATCTCGAAACGACAATAAATGCGGTTCGCGTCGATTTTTCTTTGAGACGCATGGCTGCGTGTGTAACCTACCCGTATCGGTTGCATATGAGATTACCTTGCCGGTTCTCTTGCGATTACGAAGGCTCTTTAAACAAACGGTTCAGTGTTAAGACCAAGGTAACGATCGAGACCGTGCCTGTACATATTACACACTCCGTTGCAATTATATGTCCTCTTTTTCTCTCTCTTTTTTTTTTCTTTCGTACGGTAGACCCCAGCGTAACAGGAAGTGGTGCAAGCTGCATACTTAAAATATTTATCATACGGGGAGAAAGTGTTTCGTAACCCTCTTACACACATATGTCTATCTCGATACGGAGCAAGTGGCCGCGCGATATCAAAGGGAAGAAAGAGCAGAGAGAAATGTAAATGAAAAAAAAAAAAAGGTGATTATTCGTGCCGACGAATTCCCAAATATGTATCCGGCATCCCGGATTGCGTAAGCAAGGGACACTCGTAAACGTGAGTTTATGCCGAGCGAGTTTTACCTCGGCGCGCGCGTTAATACGAGTTCTTTGTACTTCTTGACTGGCAATGCGTAATACACTTCGAGGAACATAACATAATCAAATAAGGATTTTTCATGACATGATACCTGGAATATCTCGAAGACGAACATTATAATTTTATGTACCGTGCGAAATGGTTACTTCATCAAATTTTATTATTTCATTTAATTAATTTTTTGCCTGTAAAACACTAAGATAAATTAACATTTACATTTTTCGTAAGAGTAGGTACATTACATTTTTATGCGCGTGTTTCACAATTACTACGTACTGAAAAAAAGTTTGATAATAATAGTCAAGCTTTGATGAAAATATACTATAATAAATGTACTATTAAAATGCTATGCAATGACGTTATGACGATAATAAAACTGTCGTTAACAGTTAATGAATAGGCCTACTGAGCTAAATAAGGCACACTTAGCTTTTTTTTAAATTATATTGAAGAGAGAGACACTTTTTAAAACTTTTTAAGAAGCTCTCTATTAGAATTTTTAAGAAATAAAATTAATTAAGCGAGCCTTATTCAGCTAAAGGGTTTCTCATGACATTTACGCGTTCATTATATGCGTGTAATATATTTTGATAGTATAACGCATTTTCGAACATCCCGCCACGTCTTGGCCGCTAAGTTGACTCGTGTCGTATCGGGGTGAAGTTGCCGCTTTTTAAATCCTTGCTCATAGACGAAGCATACGTAACGGAACGTTGTCGATGCTCGTTGTGCTGAACGTGTGGCGTCGCGATGCGTGAGTAATATCGCGATAATCTCGTATTTTAGTATTCGTTCGTCGCGTGGCAATAGATTTGACCTTCGGACAATGGCTTTCGTTGAAACGCGAGTATTTCGCAAGACTCGTTTGCCCGAAATCTACACCGAGAGAAGCGAGTCGCGACATATTGTCAAATATTACAATTGTCCACAAATTTTTCCATTTTAATTTTGACTCGTACACTTATTTAATCGTGTCACGACGCGAGATAACAGTCGTCTTAAAACGTGCATATTATTTACAAAAGTCAAATTAGCATTAGCAACAAAGGCCAGTCTCACCGACTCCAATTAACCTATATATTTATAGATTAAGAAATATATTTTACTTGTATAAAATAATTGGTCGAGGAAAGCAATAATACGGATCAGTTTGGAGTTTAGCAGCTGGCAGCTTGTAAATTTAATCGGTTGATTCCAGTTAATCAAGCTGATGAGACCTTAAGTTTGAAATAGCATTATGGAAAAGAAAAAAAAAAAGAGGATGAGCTGCGTCATCGCCACCGGCGGATGGCGCGTGAAGTTGGCCGCGGCATTTTCGAACTCCCTCTGTCGCCGAAGGTTCGTCAGCCTGTTGCATACGTGCGTCACGGATGTCGGGCGAGTCGTAATGCGACGCGATCTTATTATCTCGCGTTATCCCGCGCGTTGTCCTTACTTTGACAAAGTGGCGATGTGCTCGCCACGGCCGATTAACAATCGTGCCGCCCGAAGTGCCGCGTGCTCGTCGTGCTTCGGGTAATTAGTGCGCGCGCGATCGTGGTTAACCGTGCTTCTTCTGTCGTGCGAGTGCTCATCTCGTTGTCGAGTGCCGGAAGGATGCCGGGGCAACGACGGGACGAGGCAGACGGAGGCCGGGGGACAGTCGGGTAACAGCGGTGCAGCATCGAAGGGTGAGTGGTTTATTACTTGTTATTTGTTATTCGTTAACCTGTCGTTCATCGTTTATTTGAATCTGTTCTTTATAGCTGCACTGAGCTGCACTACTAAACTAGTGCAATAAGACAAGCCCATTTTTCCTTGTTCTACAACTTACTGCACTAGTTCAGTAGTGCAGTTCAGTGCAGCTAGGATAGGTTAGCGAGTCTCGTCAAGTCTGATTAACCTAAAATCGGCCGATTTAATTTGTTGTGTATAGCACCAACTGCAAAATACGAGACTGATTATTACTGATACTAATCTAATCTTTTTATTGCTAAATTAATCCAACAATTTAAAGTACTATATTTTATATAAATAAATTATAATTTTCCGACAGTGGGCAAAGACAAACAAAATAATACGATTGATTTTAATTAAGTTTTTCTTAAATTTAATTGATTAGGTTAATCAGAGATAAAGGTGAGTGCAGCCTTTAATAATTAACTTCGAAACAATTACAAAACTTAAAATTGATCCATGAAAATTAATTTATTCATTTCTTTTTTTGTTGTTCAAAACTGATCATTCTTTCCTAATCTAATGTGTTAATTATTTTAATTAAACGTGTCACTTTCACATTATTAATTAAAAGTATTTTCTATCTTTTACATAAAAAAATGATAATTCTTAAATATATCAATAACATCTTACATAAATAAATTGCGGAAAATGATTAGAAAAAAACCAATAAAATCCTCAGTCGTAATTTTCACAGTTGGAAATTGATGAATTTAATCTACTGATTTTTTCATCGAGTTAATTGGAGTTGGGGGTGGGGGGGCGAGACAGGCCCTACAATTTTTACAATTAGCAAACTCATCAGTTGCCTGTTAGAAGCAAGCGTAAGCAGGGAAAGAGAAAGCCTTCGGACGTTATAATTTAACCACATCATGCCTGAATCCCGGCATCTTTTCCACGTTACCGCGACAATTACCGCGTAATCCTTTGCGCGGAGGGCCGCTCGTGAAAGTCAATCAGGCATTTGATTTTGAGGGAAATGACGAACGGTCAGTTCGCGGCGCGCGATCGGAGAAAATAAACGTGAGCGGCGTGATCGATGAAAGTCGTCGAGTCGGTTGGAATGCGTCCAGGCTTCTGACCGGAGGACCTGGCGGCGCGTGCCGTAATCAACGAAGGGACGCGTAATCGATGGACGGCGATTCCGCGAGAGGTGATCCGCGTGGCCATCACCATTTCTGGACGAAACGGGTGATTATATAAGAAACGGTTCCGTTACGGAAGGGAAACTGTATTGCACGTGTATATACGGATTACGCGTTCGGCCTGGCTTCCCTCCGTTTGTTTTTTTCCTCTCTTCTTTACGTAATGCGAAATCGAAGCGATATAACATCGGATAATTATTTGATTATATATTGTACGTGGCTTATACTTTCTTGAACTTACATTACGCGATGAAAATGATAATTACTATGAATGTTTCGCGATATAACGATGAAGTAATCGGTTTGTTAGATTTAAGAAGATTTATTCGAGACAAGTTAGTTTTCCGGATCAGCGAGTCGCTATGAAATTAAAATGTATCTATAAATCTTTTTTTTTACGTATTGCTCATCAGATTTATTGAATTGTCAAATTACTTTAACCGTTACTGTTTTAATTACAATATAAATAACGAAATTTCATTATATAATGTATAAAAAGTTAGATATACAGCATTGCATACTGTAAGGAATAAGTAAAACAGTATAATCTTCACCGTACAATCACACTGTTCATCAGTGATATAAACTTGCAGTTTATTTTATTTCTTTGAAAACTGATTGAGCTGGCATAAAAATCTTATCCCAGCTGATTCAAAATTTTATGTATAACAATAAGGTAACAGTCGTTCAAAAAGAATTACTCGAGAAAATTATCAGTTTTTCCAGGTCAGTGAACTACTTACAAAATAAAAAATGTATCTCAGTCTCATTTTTTATATTTTTGTTCAGGTTGTTAAATTGTTAAATTACTTTAATCGTCTTAATGATATTTTAATTTAATTTTAATTATAATAGTTAATAAATGCTGAAACTTCATTATATAATACACAAAGAATTAGATATACAGCAACACATAATGTACAAAATGAAAATAAAACAGGATTATTTTCACCGTATAATTTATCAATAACAAAGTTCCAGTTTATTTTATTCTTCTAAAAACTGATTGAACTGGCATAAAACTATCATCTCAGCTGGCTCTGCAAATTATCTCATTTTACCACTATTTGCGAGGTCATTTTCTAAGTTCATAAATCTCTTTAAATGTAAATACAATGTTATTTTATTTATGATTTGCATTCATATGGAAACCAAGGAAATATTAAAGTATATGTATCTTACAAAAAAGAAACTTAATCACACACATACTTACGGATATCAACATACTCTTGCATTCATCAACATACTCTTGCATTCGTACATTAAGGACATTTGTATCTCATAATTGCATGAAACAAATGCATAGGTTTGTACAATCGTCGGAATTTGCGCCATTGAAGATTGAACAAAATTTCATTGTGCTACATTTCGTTTGAGGTGCAATAAATATGTCCGGCAAAATTATTTCTTTTTCTTTTGCTTCGTGGCAATTTCGGACTGTGGCTTTTGCCAGTCCAACGGTTTGCGGCGGTACATGGGCCATGGGGGTACGGTGATTAACGCTGCCATGACGAATCCAGCGCCAAGTATGTAGATCGTCTGCGAGAATTGTTGAATGACAAATCCCCAGACTACGCCAACAAACTGTACAAGAATATACTGTGTAGCTACTTTAATTGTCAACAAATATTTTCTCAAAGTTCTACAGAATTGTAGCTTACTCCGAATAACGTTATTATGAGCCGCGACAATCTCTCCGCTCTAGCTTGGCCATCGTAATCCTGAAACAAATGGCATAATTAACAAGGGCATAACATAAATGCACAGCTTGACAGACGTAAAAATTAACGCGTGAGGTGTGAAAGTTTACAAATCAATTGGTGACCACAAAATTGACAAATTTACTTAAAGATTTGTAGCGTAAATCATTTGCAATGTAAATTATCTCGACAGATTAGGTGCACATGTTGACATACGGTGCCTGCGTTAAACCTAACCTCGCGAAGTCGCCTCGGATGTCTGTTGTAGATGGTGCCCGTTTCGGGCTGTCGAAAATATCTCGCTACTCACCATATGCGTCGGGATGGATTTGAAGTATTGCGTCCACGCGTTCATCGCGAACAAGTATATTTACAGGCGGCAAAGGATAGGGACACTCGTCTCGTACACCTCGCTCGACGTTTCGAGATGCGTGGACACGTCGTCGATTGCGCAGATGCGTAATCGACGCGGCGCGCACGTGCAGCGCGGATTTTTTAAAAACGGATCCCGAACGGATTGCTAAGTATGTTTTAGAAGCACGCTTTCCTACGTTGCGTCGTGCATCGCGAACGCTAATGCACGCGGAGATGTGACACATCGATCGTGCGTGTAGCTATGTCGAAAATTCGCTCAACCTTGTCGATATAACGTTCAACATAAATTTGTTAATGTAATATCTACAGTGTGACTGTGCTTGGAATTGTTATGAGCACGTATTACGAACTGTAAGGTTTATTCTTTTTACTTACGCTTGTTGTATTTAGGTTTTCTCTTTTTCTTTCGGAAAAATAAGAGAAAATATGAACTGAAAATATACCTTGTAGAAAATTCAGTTAAAAAGAATAGGCCTATAATAATCGTGAATACGTTTATTTATCTTTGTTTGTTAGGCTGATTAAATACTTTAGTATATTTGGATTATTACAACGGGAAAATACGTATTATAAGTTACTTGAATCAAGTAAATTGTTCATTAGAAATATTTTATAAGATTATCATAAACATGAAGTTTATTCAAAATATATTTTGAATTCTAGTAACTCTCTTTCTCTTTTAATATTAATTTTGATTTTTTTTTGATGAAATTTTTTGAATATTTTTTGAAAGAGTTCTTTTTTTGGATACATGATAATAATAGTTTTTCTAAAATTTGTGACGAGTATATTTTAAAACTATTATAAAGAAAATATTCTCTGTTAAAGATAAACGTTACTTTATAGAACAAAAATAGAATGTTTCTTTTAGCAGTAAAATTGGTATTTACTGTGTGTAGGAAAATCAATATTTCAGCTAATTATAAAATTAATTGAATTTTGATGATTGACGAGAATGAGACGCGATTTTTAGGAATGTGCGTTATCAAAATCTCGGCGGATTGCGATTAATCGAATGCCAAGAGCGTCTTAATGCGCGAGTTTGTTTTGTCACATGATAGAAACGCCGATGGCTTTCTACATTCGGCGTTCTTGCGGATAGAGACTCATAGAAATTCCCTCGTCGTTGTGGAGTTTAACGACATACCTCAACTATGCGTCATGTAGCTCGATGCTTTTTTTCCACGTACGCGATGCACCACTCGCAACCAGACCGAAAGAAATTTCCACGTACGCCAGCCGTGCGATTCGTCAAGTATCGAAATCGCACGCCATCAACAGTCGCGTTGCATGCAATTACGAAATAGAATTTCGCGGTATAATGGTATCGTTTCCGTTTTTATGTCATAGTCATAGTATTTCTTAAATGGCAGATCTTAACTGTTGCAAAAAGCAAATGCAATTGAAAGAACTGATGCGTTTTTTTTATTTCAAAGTTGCGAAATTTTTCAGATAAATTTTAAACAGCTTTAGCTGTGAGAATTTTTATTCTTGGTTTTTTTCCTAATATTTAATTATATCAATTTTATAAAAAACAATTTAAATGTAATAAAATTATATGTGACATTTAGAATTAAAATAAAGATTATTTTTTCTTTTTTTTTAATATTTTAAACGAATTTTTACATAAAAACTGTACGTATTTCAGAGAATTAAATTTGTTGTAATTGTCTCTTGCAGTTTCGACGATAGGATGTCGCAAATAGGATATTTGCTGCAGGCATGGCAGGGGTATGTTTACCAGTTTTTAAATACTTTGCATGCTTATGTAATTTTACATTTGCATGTATATGTAAAATCAGAAAATGAAAAAAGGCAAATATTTATAGCTTAAAAATTTTAATGTTATTTTTAAAAATTACGTTAGTTTTATTTAATTTTTTTAAAGAAAAATGTTTTAAAAAATTTCTTTTCTAAATTTTCTTAATTATTTTTAACACATAATATTACTGCGCTATTAATTTATAGATGACATAAACTTTTAATTTTGTCTTATTCTCGAAATTGTCGAAAAAATTGAATATATAATTTTTATATAAAATTTATGTTATATTTTAATTTATATATTCTATCCAAAATTTGATTGCTTCATAATATGAACATGAAAAATGTAATTTTAATCACTATATATAAATATTTGCTATTATATACATGTAAATTGCATTCTTATTATAATTGTAAATTGCTTGAAAATTATAAATGAACGGAAAACACTACTCAGAATATGACAACGAGAAAACGGTATTATGTTAATGTAATAATTTGGGTTTAACAATAATGAATGTTACGTGTTTATGATTATGCAAAACAAAGTGTGGAACCATGTTCAATTGTTGAGTACTGTCAAATAAATTGACTGCTATGTCATTTATTTGAGCAATAAATGCATTTGATGTGATTTTATTACAAAATTCTCATTTAAATCGGATTGACATTCACCAGTTTTAACTGGTTAAACATTTTACATTTAATAGAGGATCTGTCAGTGCGAATGAATCAATATTGATTTTTTCTTTAGTAAGAAAATTTTACTAATCAGTAAACTTGCCAACTTAAATATAAATAATTAACGTTAATAAGTATTGTAACAATAAATAAGCGACGCAATGAAAGAAAACAAAAGTTGATTTTTGATACGACTCACATTTGAAAGTAATACAATTAGTTCTGCAGCTTTGACATTTTTCTGTTAAGATACAAATAGAACTTGTTAGACTGTTATTTGAATCAAATATATTCGGCGATATATTCTTCGGTTTATGTTCTTGTACTATTTTGAGAGTCTTCGTCATAAGATTTTCTTAACCACATCGTAATCGTACGATGCTCCTCCACACAATACAGAAAAGAAGTTCTTAAACTTTATCCTTTACATTATAAAATAATGCACATATAAATGGTATATGCACATGATTTTATATTGTTTATTATATATTTTTTAAGAAAATTTTATATTTTAATAACAATTTGGAAATATTGCTCCAATAATTTGTTATTGCGGTCTATTTTAAACTCTTAACCATATATCGTTATACAGACGCGAAATTTTGCTAAATCGTAAATATATATAGCATTATTGTCAGTAAATGATCGAACGGTCATTATGGAAAATACGCATACTGAAAAGTTATTAATTTGATTAAATTTTTTAACTTAATTAAATTTCTTTCTAAAGTTTAAATATTTATGTCTTTTAGTTAAATATGTAAATTTTTTAATTAAAGTTTAAGTATTTTAAGTATTTAAATTAAATGCATGAGAATTTAAACTGCAGAAACTTAGTCAAGTTAAAAGATTTAATTAAAATAATGATTTTTTCTGAGTGTAGCACCGAATATTATCACCTTAAATAAATAATTTGCATTGTGTGTGAAGTACGTGAATAATCGCGATAAGACATGTAAATATTCACGGTATTATAAAGGCGTTTGACGATACGCTTTTCGGTGGTGTAATATAAGCAACTTCTCGTTTCACAAATTTCAAAGTCTGCTGATATAATTCTCGTCGTGAATGCAAGTGCTCCATGTTGGTGTCGATGGCACTTCACCGTGAGAACGTGCGAAATGTACCGCATCAGCAACGGTGGGGAACATGGCGAAAAAGTGGTTCTCGTTATACACAGTCAAATCGAACTTTCTCATCATTTCGTACACGGGACCTGCAATTGATATATCGATTTTTATTATTGAAGATTAATTAATTCATCCGTAATCTCTTTTACTAGTTATTAAAGTTGGCAAAATTTTGATAAATATACACTGATAGAAAAGGATATTAGATCCAAATAAATATAGTTATTTGAATAGTACCAAGAACAAATTTTATAAAAAATAAATAATATTTATTTTAAATAAGTAATATTTTCTATGATTTAGAAAATGTTAATTGTTTGAAATAAATATTATTTATTTTTTATCAAATTTCTCATTGGTACTATTCAAATAATTATTTATTTGAATCTAGCATCTTTTTCTATCAGTGGAAATTCTGATAAAAACAATTTCTTATTTATTCATAATAATAATAGTAAAAACGCGAAGATTCTTTACATTCGTTTTTATACATCTAGAATGTGTACGGAAAAATTGATCGGTGAAAAGAGAAGGTAGAAAACTTGCACAGAATAATTAATGTTGTTTAATACTTAATGTATCTTTGCTCCTATTTTCTAATTACATCCTGCATCGTAAGTTAAACTTACGTGTCGAAATCAATTAAGAAATTATGTAGATAAATTCTTATGTTGAAGATTAAATGTACTTACCGGAACAACCTGCTATGTAAATAGACACGTCTATGTTGCAATATTCATCAACAATGTTTCGTAACACATTTGCGCCTGCCAGATCGATATGTGACAATGCGGTGAAATCCAATATGAGAATACGTAGCTATAAAGATCGAAGAATGAAATATTTACAGACATAAATATGTAAAATAGTAAACAAATATGCAATAAAGGTAATAAATTACACTACTTTTACAAAAAAATATATTTTTTAATTTGTTTGAACCAGACAAGGTTTTTCTGATAGATTTTTAGATGTTAAAAATGATAAAGCTAAATTTCATCCATTTGTTAGGTTTCTGCAATAATTGAGATTTAGTGTGTAAAAATGGAATTTTTACGATATTTTTTTTAAGTTGATATTTTTTTGAAACTGTGATCATAAATCATCAATCGTTTATCCCTCTCTAAAAAGAAGATATTGTTATTGATATTGTCGCTTTTCCGAGATGCTAATTGGCTGTCTCGCCATCTCGACAAGTGCGTTGTAACTTGCTTCACTTTGTGTCATTTCCAACTGTCAAACTATAAATTTTGATAGTTACAATTATCGTTACAATTTATTTTTAAAAGGAAAAAACAAAAAGTCAAATAGCAAAGCGCGCATCTGTAATGTCTGTTTTTTTTATAAAATACATTTTTAAATTTTAATATTTTATTTTTTTAGCTATGTTATCAAAGATTTAAATACAAAGTTCCGTCAAAGAGATGAATAAAACATTTAAGATCTTTTTTTACAAAAAACTTTAAATAGAAGCTATTTTTTGCATATTAAATTTCAATTATTTCAGAAGCATGGTGTGTTTACAGCATTGTTTTTAATATAAAAAAATCTATGAGAAACGTTGTTTTTAAAATAATTAAATGGAATATTTTTCGTTATGAACGACTTAAAAAAACACAAGTTATACATATATGTATTTACCTTTTTAATTTGTTCCGCCGTTGAGCCGTTGCATGCGGCTTGTAAACGTTTTTGTAGCTCCTTTTGCGGTACTATCTCTGCAATATTATACACTTCCTCACGAAAATATTGCTTAGATGCAAAATTCAGGGTCCCGGAATAGTGGAAGATCTTGATGCCGGGAATTTCCACAGTCTGAGAATATTAAACATTATTTATTTATATTTTAATTAGAGTTCTTGTTATTAAGTTTTTGTTTTGAACTTGCCATTTAAATTACTTATTAAACTTATTAAAACGAAAAAATTCTATATAATTTACAAGAAATTACCATATTATTAAGAAAATGAATATTTATGATATACGCATCTTAATAATAGAAATATTATAGATTAATGTTGAAGGAAAGCAAGTTTTTTTTTTAATTACAAGTTCTTCGTACTCCTTTGTATCTTTTGAAATCCAAGTAGAGCTCAGTGCCTGGTACTTGCGCGAGCTTACACGTGTAAGGTCGCATCGCGAGGAGAAGTAACCTTCCGATGCATAGAAGCACGCCGACTAATAATCCGTACTCGACGTCAAAGAGCACTACGACAATAAAAGTGACAGCCCAAACTACGGCATCCGTCTTATCCAATCTCCAAAATTTCATGAACTCGGTGACCTTTATCAGCATCCCTTTTAACGCCACTACAATTATACTCGCTAGAACACACTGTACATCCCATATGCATTTCAATCATCATTTCATGCTTATACTACAAGATATAGATAAAAAAAAATAATTACTCGTGGCAAAGGTTGAAAGAATGGCCCGATCCATAGCAATACGCTCACCAGGATTCCACATGATATCAAACTCGCTAGCTGTGTGTGTCCACCTACAGTTACCTGAATCAATGATCTGGACAGCGAAGCCGTAATCGGCATGCAGGAGAAAAAAGAGCCTACAAGGTTTCCCATTCCCTGTAAATATTTCGTTTCGCTGTATAAAAATTGACGTACTGATACAGGTAGAGGTACATTAAGAACATGCAAAGCAGTATAAACGCATTTATTATATTTAAAGATATCATATTCTCTATAAATATCACGATGCATTTAGATTTACCTGAGCCATCAATTCTTGATTAGAATCGATTTCGTAACCCTCCTTCTGCGCGAAAATCAATGCCATAGACATTGATATTGTGTAAGCGACCATAGTAATCACGAAACTGTCTACTAAAATGTTGGGTATAAGAGACAACGGTGGTACAGACGGGACTGGCAATCTGAAAACCTTGATATTATAATTCGAAATTTATCGCAATATTTTGCTTCCACAGCTTGTGTCATAATTCCAGGAATATATGATTAATTAATTTCAATTTTACTTTTAATTTCAATCTTATAAAACGCTAATATTTTTATAATGAAGATTTTTTTTACTACAAGCTGTGTAAGTTAGTCGAATGCACACTTACCCTACTGGTATATTGCCAACCGTTATTACGTTATAAGTATCTGTAAGATTCATTTGCATCGATACAACGGTACCGATTACTACCACGAGCATTTCTATCGGAATAGGAAAGGGGCATAACTTTGCAACCCTTGGCTGAAATCCAGATTACTTTTTCTTAGAATGCAAATGTCATTAATTTTATAAAATGAATTCATATTTTTCTCTCTCTCTCTTATGCGAAATGCATAATATATGCAAAACTTAACTGTGTATATTACGAACCTTAAGAACTTCGTTGTTGAACATAATGGCTAAAATAGTAATGCAAGATAATATCACAGCTGTTGTATTGATGTTATTCATACTGTTGAAAACATCTACGTAAGTCTGGAAAAAAGCGAACCAAGAGCTAACGCAAATCAGAACGAAAGAAATATAAGAATATTTAACTACTCTATAAAAATTAGGTTTAAAACATTTCATAAAAAGTAATAATACATTTTTAGGAAGTAAATTCCATATTATTAAATTAATTTTTTAAATAAAGTGAAATTTTGCTCTGATCGAATTTCAACGTTAAAACAAAAGCCGTACAAGAAATTAAAATAGCGGCTCATAGAGTGACAAGACATATATGGATATTTGGAGTAAACGAATATA
The DNA here is from genome assembly GCF_013373865.1 of Monomorium pharaonis. NCBI lineage: Eukaryota > Metazoa > Arthropoda > Insecta > Hymenoptera > Formicidae > Monomorium > Monomorium pharaonis. The sequence goes on from NC_050469.1 coordinate 29,214,849, forward strand.
TGGAAGCGTCGTTAAAATAACTTATATTTTACTTGTTTCGTGTTTTATACTAACTCACAAAAATATGCAACAGAAGTATGCAACAGGTACACGTAACAGAAAATCGTGCGTCAACCGTTACGTACAAAAACTTTTTCTACTTTGGTCGATGCGCGATTGACGATTGAAATTTTCCTTAAAAAATTAACAATGTGTAACATTGCTTTTGTCTTCATACCATTTCCGTTTTATTGTGCATTATGGCATTCTTCAACAATAACAATTAACGGCCGAGTGTATTAAAATTCGAAGGTGATGTAATTTGAGATTATCAAAATCTATATCTTCATTAATCCATCTTTGTATAAAACAGCAAGTTGTCATAGAGCACGATGCAAGTACTAACCCTGACCTTTTGCAGTATTACGTCATCTTCACATATACGTTACGTAACACCTTCTCGACGTTTAAATTACAGTTTGATTGCACGGGGTTATCTACAGGAAGCGTTTACCGCGATTACCTAAATGTTTGGCGTGTGCAAACGTTTTGCTTGATGACGAACGGGAGGAGAATGAAAAACAGGAGCGAGGAACATATCGGAAACAGAATTAAATCTCAGAAAGAGAAAATGATTCGAATAACGTTTGCAATGCCAAACAAAACTGAGTTGTTATTGTACTCACGAGAATAAGCTTGAATGCACCCCTGCGCCGTGGTAGGTCGCTCAATCCAAAGAGATCCCTTATTTGCGATGTAAATACATGCATCGCTGCTGCAGTTGTGAATCCACTTACGAGACTGTCCGCGAGGAGAGATGAGATTACACCCAAACGCAGCACGTACATTCCTAACTAGACGAGAGATTTTGAGTGATATCGCGAGTGGTCAAGAGAGCCAAATGTACTGCACGAAGTACGCGCCAAAAAGAGTTATGGGGATGATAATTAAAATGAACGCAAACCGACAGAAAATAATAAACACATGCACAGTTTCTTAAATTGAGCTTGTTTTAAAAGTGCAATACGGAAAAAAGAAGTTAAAAAGAGATAAAAAGTAAATTAATGTAAAACTGAAGCCTAGTGTACTCACGCAGGACAACTCTGATCAACTAAAATTAATTAATTTCGAAGGGCACAAACAAAAATATAATAACACGCAAAAATGCGTTTCTACGTCTACAAATAAATGCAATAAAATTGAAACTTTTTTACGTGCGTAAATCTTTTATGAATATTTTATTAAAAAAAAAAAATTACTCGAATCACAAATGAAGAAAGTCAATATGTTTTATAGATTAGATAAAGAATTGACAGAGTATTTTGTTACGTTATTAGGAGCAAGGTAAAATAAAAGAAGGCCTGGCAAATAAAAATTCGAACATGCAGGGGAAAAATGTGTCGAAAAGAATTATAACCCTGGAAGCATCAACTGCAGTAGTATACAATGTAATTACCTGTATAACGGCAACCGTGAATGTAACTACGGTTGCAACTTCCACTGGCGAATATTGATGGCTTACGTCGGAAATTAAGGTGCCGTTCTCGGCTGACGTGTTATTTGTCGAAACTGCAGTGCTACTGTATGTTGTAACGACTTTGCCAGTCATCATGCAGATGAGCGCAAACGTACCTTAATCAACAGAAAAGCGGCAATCCTACTTAATTACGAGACTTTCTGAATGAAGCGGTAGACAAATGTAATATCTGAATAAACGCTATTGTAGAATTATACGTTAATTTCGACAAATCGTTAGCTTCCTACGGATTATATCATCATAATGCACCGCATCTTCATTGCTCCTTCCATACTTTTCTTAAATCTATGTTTGACACACATACCCATAGAATTGTGTCTGGATGTGCCAAGAAAGAAATACACCAAAACCGGGAAGAAAGCCATGTATATACCGACAATTGGCGGAACGTTACCCAGTATTGCATACGCCATACCTATGAGAATATACAATATGGATTTAATATAGTAGACACTGAAATACATTAAATTCAGCAATTCAACAATTTATTCCAAGTCCCTTCTTTTCTCTCTTCTTCTCTCTTTTTTTTTATTATTATTTAATTTATCATATATTACTATATTTTAAGAATTCTATGCAACATACCTTGTGGAATATGCATCACAGCAACAGTAATTCCAGCAACAATATCTCCTAAGATATTATTTTTCCAATCGTACGAAGAAAGCCAGTCGGTCAAAGGTATCATTTTTTTTAAAAGTGCAACTGGCTTGATATTTTTGCATCGTCTTGACATCTCATTGCAAACTACAAAATCATAAATTTTATGTATTCAAGTTTGTGATGATGTACAAACACATATACATATACATATAAGGAATATTAAATAAAAATGTAATATTTAAAAATTATTTATCATTAACTTTTTATGCATACAACAATTGTCTAATCAATAAATTTTCAATACTTGAAAAATTAATTTTGTGAGAGATAAAAAAGATTTTCTGTGTTAACAATTATTTGTATTACTGTATTACTGATAATTTGCATTTTAGCATAAATCTATATAATTTAGTAATCTGTTTTACGCACAAATTGTTTTTTAATTTATTTTTTACACAAATTTATTACGGTAGATTATTTATCGGAAAATGAATATTTTATGATATATTTCGTGTAATATTTTATTTGGATTTATTCCAACATGTGTAAAATATGAAATCTCTTGTGTAAATTATTCATGTGGCATAACTTAGCTTTTCAAAGAAGGTGATGACCTTTTCGATGATCCTGAATATTTGTACATACAGAATAACGAGAATAATCGATTTATGCAAAATAAGGCACAAAATATTACTAACAATTACTTCTGTCTGATCAATCACGAATTGATTTTTCAACGTTAATATGTATCAGCTTCCAATATACACGTAGTTAGATGTTTTTTCCTTGAATCTATTAAGTATTGTCTATCATTTAAGTATTTAAAAAATACTTTTTTACATTATGTTTAAATAAATTAAGCAATAAAAAATAATCGGAATATTTGAATAACATATAAATTTTTGAATATCCGGTATGCTTGCCTATAAAAATTTTAACATTGTAAAAGGAAAAGTATCTTTTTTATTTAAAGGAAATTTTAAAAGAATATTATTTTGTTAAATTGTTTAAAACATATTTGAGTTTATTATTACAAAATATTACTAAAATTATATGGATTAATTCCGTAAGTTCAAACTTTCAATTTTTTCGAATAGCTGGCGTTTATTTTTTTGACAACGTTTTTTGAAGAGGGCAATGATCTTCAGATGGAAATTCTGTCGCGTTTTCTTCCAACCGATTTATTAACTTCAACCGATTTTAATATTGACATAAAATGTTGCGGTCAATGTTTCGAGCAGATTGTCGCGCGGGGGCAGCGATCTCCCGTAAAAACATGCGAGCTGACGTAAAAGGCAAGCGCGGTGAAAGGAAAATAAGCGACTTATTCGCGCGAGTACGTACTCGCGCGAATAGATCTTGACACTTACGGATTCTCTTAGGCTTTACATATTTGCACAAGTGATTAAGTTCATCCTGCTGGTAGACTGGTCGTCTGACCATCAATTCCGGGCCAGTCGTCGACATATCGTCGCTCAAGTAGTCTGCGAACGAGTAACAATTGGGTGAGATCACACTCCGCGTACGCGCACTCATGTGTACGGTATGTGCGTGCATTATCACGTATTTTCGTCGATGTTAATTAATAAATTATTGTGCTCGTCGTTTATCATCATCAGGCACTATCCCCAGTTTGAAGAAGCTTTGATTTAGCCCATTACTTGGAACGTAACTTTTTAATTAGACAACTTAGGGACGTGATGTATCTTTTCTAATACTGAATGTAAAACTACTAAAATGTAAAACTAGATGTTAAATTTAAAAAGGATATTAAATTTAATAATACTAAATTTTAATATTTTAATAGAGAAAATTGAAATAAAGAATTTGCTTACAAAACTGTTTTATATAAAATAGTGTAACATAAATAAAATTTCTGAATAACTAATAATAGAATTATGATATCAGAGAATAAAAGCTAGGTTATAAGTAAAAAGTAAATTAAGTAAAAAATTTCTATTATATTTACACACATATTTATACATATTGAGTCAGATATGCATATATTCTGCTTAATGATGTGCATTTCATCGAAGTGATTTAATCGCGGGATATAATTGTTGAAAATGTTCATGTAACCAGTGAGTGTAAATTATCAATCTTGCAAATTTTCTATCAAGTTAAAGTTGGTGTAAGCAAATTTCGTTTGCTCGATGTAAACCGAAACGAGTATTGTGAGGAGATTATGGTTTGCATGGCTGGCGTTGTCAGAAGAAATTGATCGAGTAAACGATAATGCAGTTGAGTGATATGACGGGAATGTTTGATTTGATCGCTCGATAAGTTATTTCGATAAATATTTGAGGTAACTATTTTTGGAAAAATTATATTGTTACGTACGGATTGCGTTAATTCAAATAATGCTTGCATAGAGAAAAATATAATGTTAGCTAAATGTTGAATATATTTTGTAAATGTTAACTATGAAAATTGATAAATATATATAAATACTTATATCATTATATAATTATAGAATTATATTACGTTAAAATAATTAGAAATAAATTTCTTCGTAGAATGAATAATTATCGATGAATAAAGTTTTGGATAAATTAAAAATTAAAAAAAAACATAATCTACCATTATTTTTATAAAAAATTAATTTAAATTATTTTTTAAAATCAAATATAATTGTAATGGTAACTTTTATCATTTAATTTTTATCCTAAATTGTGTACGCGTTCAAAGACAGACAAATTAAGATCCGAGTGTGCTTATTCACCGTTTAGCAAGGCAGTATTCACACAATCATAATCATTGCTGCGATTATCAGATGGCGAATTAGAATTAGAATTAGAATTAGAATTATTACTATTTCGTTCACGAACTACCTGTTGACATCGTGAAAGTGTCTCTCTCGCGGTATCTCGGAACTGTGCGATTATTCGCGGCTCTACTCGCGCCACGATAAGCGCGAGAACTTTCCCGGTCTAAGAAGATCTGATAACTAAGCGCATGCTTGCAATGATACTGGTAGATACTTATAATGATACATGGTAATTGGCCGATATCCTAATTCAATATTTTCAATGGAGATAATTTTTAATGGGGATAATCGCGTCTGTACCATCTGATACACTTTTAACACTTTACATTTCTTATTGGGACTTTGTCGAGCGTCGCTAATTGGTCTTTGAGAATAGATAAGCGAAGTGTGATTATGACGATTGATATTACATCAATAGAGAAATATGCCTCTCCAGAATCATTAAATGACGCTGTGCACAGTAGCGAGAGAGAAAACCTAATTAGAGAACGTCACATGACGTTGGATAAGACTCTTTAACGAGATACGAAATACGGTGTTATCTTTATTTCCTTATCATAATTAGTCACGCCATCAAATGGGTCGAGAAACTCCGATATGTAATATCAAGTTTTTGTTTAAGCAAAGTTGAATAGGTTTACGCAAGATGTTGAAGCTTAAAAGAATTTACATTATATGTACTTTTTTAAACTAAGTTCTTGCATCATGATGATCCTACTTTTTAAGATTAATTATCTCGATTTTATAATAATTTATTATTCCATAATTATTACATTAAAGAATAATGAATTTACAAACTTGTTAAAAAGAAAAAACTACTAAACTATTATCGCTATTATTTTAAAGAATAATAAAACAGACAAATTAAAAAAATATTATATGATTGAATAATTAACAAGTGTAAAATAATAAGTCTTTGCAAAATACAGCACGGTTAAGTTAGTTAAATATATCATTTTCAAAGTATGGGAGTCACAAATGCACATTTAAACGGTTCTTACACATTGTCATACACCGATTTGACGATTATTGATCGCAGCACACTTGCTATAACGTACGATAACTTTCACCATAATGATATATTAGATACAAGATGTACGAAACAGCGAGAACAAACGTGACGGTGGTCAAATTAGTAGTCCGACCAGTTGAATTCCGTCCGAATACTGCGCTAACCGCTGCCGCACGCGCCGGAGTCGATATTTATTTAAATGAATGTGTGCGCGGTTTCTCGAAACGTACGTGACAATAAACGAGCACATAATGCAATACACGCGGCATTTTCCCGCAACACACGTGCGGCAATCGCAATTTCCTTCACGCGGTACGCAACGAATTTAAAGATTCGCTCGCTGCGTGACGTGCCTGCCGTTCTCTCCGGATCCGCATGGCGTGATGCGCGTCATCATGTATCGCGAGAGGGCAAATCGCGCGGATAGACACATTGCCTGCCAGCCATTAACACTATCGCAATACGGTTACGTTGGTGCCAATGATAACGAGTTCAACATACACTTGTCGACACTAAATCTTTCTCTCTCTCTTTCTTTCTACGCTTTCTTACGGGCGTGTATATTCAGTAAAGTGGCAATTGATAATGATCAATTAAGATAACATCGCGACATTACACGTCATTGCCCTATTTGTTGTCTGTCCTTACTGTATTATCGTAACTCGCTTATCCGCGAATGATGAAAGGAGGGACTTTAAATGTAAATATTTTAGAATATTTAAAATTTAGATTTAAAAGAAAAAAATTTAAAAGAACATTAAAATTTTTAATGTTCGAATTAAAGAATTCATAAAAATATGTTTGCGATTTTAAAAATATGACTATTTATTAACTAACAGTGTCTCATTCACGTCAAAAATTGATTTAATTGACATTGAAAATTTTCCGTTGTGTCAAACGTTTGAATATGTGTATGTACGAAGGAATTTAAGTAATTTTTCTTCATACCTGAATTCTTACAATACTGCAATCTTTTTTCTTATTCGAACTCGATTAGAAGATATCCTGCGAATTGATATGCGACAGAACTGAAGAGAGGAGAAATGTGTAATGTGAGAACTATCGAGCACAATAATATTTATCGCTAGTCCAAAGATTCATTTCACTGATTCATGTCCGTTCAAACTCAACGACTGGATCTCCTCGCGCTTTCGTTCACATGAGATCAATCGATTATGCATTAACAGACAGGTCGACCTTAGGAGATAGGCACTAGTCTCGGAACACGTTACTCGTTGCCCTCAGAAATTCGACTCCTGTGATTGGCACCACAAAATTTTAAGAGAATTTCGTCGATCACGTCAGTGGTGGTTAACGCTTGATTCACTGTTCTAGTCAGTGACGGAGGCGTTCCCATTGCTCCTCTCGGAACAATGAATATCGGTCAGATTTCTCTTGATCTTGAGAGAGAGAGATCACGAGCAAACAACGATTGCGACAAGAGACTGCCGGGTGGAAGAGGAGGGGAGTCGACTTCGTTGAAATACGAAAAACATACTAGATAATATCATAAATGCCTTAAAAGCTTTGTGCGTTACGTTTACTAAAATATAGTTTTTAATATATTATTAAGTGTATGTATTTCTTTCTTTTTCATGTCTTTTTCTCCGTTTTTGCTCAATTTTATTTTATTCTAAAATGTTTTTTAAATTTTGCACTGCTTTTCTGACGAAACAACTATGATTATGTATTACAATGTATTCCATTTCAATTAGATTTTTGCATTTAAACCATAACTAGTATTCAGATATAACACGTTTAAAAAATATTCATTTATTGAATGATAAGCACCCCAAAAAATGTTTTGCTGATAGAGGCAGATTTCTTGATGCCACCAACCAAAATGTATCGCTGATTTTTGTATCTGAATTTTAGCTGTCACGTATAGAGTTTATAAATTCTGCTTCTGTCAGTTAGATTGATTAAGTGCAACACATGTACATATCACAGTATTTGCTAATCATTTATCTACCTCAGCTAATTTTTACACACACATAATTTTTGTTGAAGCTGCAAGATTATTTTTTTGAGTGAGTTATTTATGATATTCGAAGTAGAAAGGAGTTTTTCTTCTTTTTTTCTATTGCTTACGAAATATACTATAGCAATTAGTCAAAGTGCTAATTTTCTCAATATCTATGTCATGGCAAAGTATCAGGCGGAACGTACCTTCTCTGCTGTCGCATTTCAGCTGAAAGAAAAAGATTTTGATAATGAGAGACATTACTGATTGTGACACAAATACATACACGAGCGATTAATATCAATTTAATTTTTTTTTTAATGATTTTAATATATATACACACACATACATAAACGTTAATATTTTTTAAATATTTATTTTTAAATATTAATCTAAATAGAAGAGCAAATGTTAACAGATCTTATAAAATCCTTATAAATTGGAAGTAAAGATTACTCTTACACTTGTCGAGTTCTAATAAATTAAACTCGAAGTTTGCATGTACTTGAACTGATTTTCGTTCTGATAACGTGTTTTGAAGATGCAAACGATTAGTTTGATAATTATACTTAGATGTTGAAATAATGCAAAGTCTTTCTGCATGTTTGATCACTGTACATAGACGCGATTCAGATCTACATATGTACTTAGACTCGTATTCACATATGAAATTTAGGGTTGTATGTGACCGTGTAGTTCCCAGCTTATGATAATATTGAACGCACTCTTCGTAATAAGCAAATATTGCTTAGACTCAGAAGGCCACAGTTAAGTAGCCTATAGAAGAGAAAACATGAATATATGCCAATTTGTTTTCTGTTAAGGATTCGAACCGGAATGTAATTCATTTATTCTATTTATTCGGTTGTCTCGCATTCTGTTATAAATAATAAATTCGAGGATCGGAATATTATTATATAATTTCACAAAATAGAAAACATTAATTTTTATACACACACAGATAAAATGTAAATCTCACTTCGGAACAAAAAGCTGATAGAGAAATTCCGTTCTGGCGACTGCGTACGATAAACTACTAGATATTGACAACAGTCTGAACAATAACGACGCTATTATTACCGTTGTTGAAGATGTAAACGTTTCGATAATTAAACTCGCCGAGAACGAAGTATTTTTTTTCTTTAAAATTGTGAACTGAGATTTTGAAAATATATTCTTTCGAAGAGCAGCAAAATCGGAAGATATTTTGATTCTCCGTGGTTATCTGCATATGTGTAATTACGTCACTTGAAGAAATATAATATGGTTTCCGTGAATTTTCGGAGAGTTCTGAATTTTTTATGTCAAATTCTTTATTCTCGCCCGATTACGTACCAGATGTTCCTCACTGGGTGACTTGATCCTGGAAATTCCCATTGGACTGTTGTGTGTAGCTGCAAAGCGTATTATTTATGGCGACGATGACACTTTCTTAACGTTATCAAAAATCACTGTATCCCCTTAGGGCGTTGACGACGAAAATAACGTTCGAGGTAGTGCAGTTCGATCTCGACTTTTCGAGAATCAATATGATTTACACAATAATCGTTGGGTGGCACTGCCCTACTTGAACTTCTCGGCTGGTAAACATAAATTCTTCTCCTCAGTCTGTCCCTGTTCTCACGGACTACGATACAATAGGCGCGTCTTTTGACAAAGTCATTGGAAGAGATAATTTGAAGAAACGTAAATCATACGAGCGAGCACATGATTTATTCTCGGGCCTCTTACGTCTGAACGTTTTGCCCAAATCATTTGTTACTTTAATCATTTTTGAGGCACGCGTTTAATTGCGTGTATTATGATCTTAACGTTTTGCTACTGTCAGAGATACAAGAATAATGAAAGAAAAATCTGCAATTCAGATACGAGTTATACAAATGAATATATATATAACGATGCATAACTATGTGCATTACCAGAGTGTTAAAAAAGTATTTAAAATTTAATCTGATGTAAGTTTTTTGCCATTAAATTCTTAAACTCTTCTTTCATATTCTTGTACATTTGATATTCTACTTTATGCTAAATAAACGTATATCTAATGAAAAAACTTGTTGTCGCACACAAGTGGCGTGATATATTTTTATTTCTCTCTAATTAGCAACTGTTATCCGGTTTATTTGCAGCAAGGTGCCGCGCTATTCGGTAGTCTTTTATCGCGTTTACATGTAAGCACAGCGGCGCCGCCTCATTTCGCGTGCGATGCGATTTATTTGTGCCTACTTGTTTGCCGTTTTTATCAGCTGCGATAAATTCTACGGCGCCTCCGATGCGAGCGCATAGTTTGCCTTTCTAGTCCGTTGTCCGGGATCTACGAAAACCGTACGCGATAAGGTCAAGGGATGCCCTTCATCCCGTCATTCGAAATGCCACGTCGAGAACACTATATAATATTTTACCTTGGTGATACGCGCGCGGTGTTCATTATCTTTGAGACTTATAGAATGTAATATTTATGTGTGGTTATTCGTAACACGTATGAATAACCATGTATAAAACTTCGCGAACAATGGATCTCATAGAAACTCTTATTCAGAGGAAATGGGCTCCGCGTATCACTCATATCATATTCGCAGACAAGAAAAAGTCTGGGATAGTCTTGCAACATTCTGTACAAACAACGGATAAAAGCTTGCATCATAGCGCCGCAGATCGCGTGATGTTGCAATGAATGCGCGACATTGAGACCGCAACAGGGTAAAAGTTTTCATTCGTCGTCGCGTGCATTCATCGCGACGACAGGTTGTAATATGTAAATGAGCAAAATTTGTACCGGATCGAAAGAAATGACTAAGAGGAAGTTCAACACGTTCGCGTACTCATTCTCGTTGGCCACTACAGGAAAAGTATACAGTAGCTTCATAATGAGAGAGCCGATACGTGACCGGTTCTATAGATTTCGCGGTGCCTCTCGAGTTTGGGCCAATAATACGTGCCGGAATATCAGGTAATATGGTGCTTGAACATGAAGCCTATTGCTCCAGTTTCATTTCTCTACAGTTTCCCTTTAGCCTTCGCTCGAATGCTTTTCGCGAATTGAATCAGGCGTCACGTGAACTCTGACGTCAGTGCGGAGAGATGGTAAACATAATCTTCTTTTTCATATTCTTGCAACATATTTCATAGATGTCAAAATATTAAAGAAAATGCGATCTCTCTAAGTTTTTTTTAAGTCGGTGAATGATAAATGAGGACGTTAATAGTTTACAAATATAATTAATTATTTATTGACAAATGTTGTCTTTTGCAAAAAAATTCGTTTATTTTTTATGTTGCTCTATAAGCAATAAAGTTTAGTCTGCTTATTATAAAATGAAATATTTTCAGTATTTTACGTGACAAAAATTGGCGTAAACATTTTAAGAATTTATTTAAGAAAGTACGTGTATATTCTTTCGAACAAGTATATTTTCTTTTTAGATTTTTTAAAATACTGCCTGTTAAAACTAATCTAATTACATCTTTTTAAGATTATTTAGCTCATTAGTTGCGTTTAATTTGTTGAAAAATATTAAAATTCAGTTTATGATTTTCTACGTCCTAATTTTCTTGCTACAGTTGAAAATCTCAAACTTTTCGAAAAATGTTGTTTGGTTTCAAGCAAAGTTGAAAATACCACTTGTTTTCCTCCACGTTGGTATTATTATTAGTCTTTGCCGACTTATAGGAGCGTGTCCACAAAATCGATTGCAACCTTCTGGAATCGGCGCTTATCTGACCCACCTACGTCTCCCGTCACTTCTCATGATTGAGAGACCCTCTGCTTTCTGGTAGTTTGTATTTCGTATCAAATATAATATATATATATACACACATATATATGTATATACATGTATAAAAATTACATTAAAAAAATATATATCTTATTGCTCAATAAAACACATAAAAATTATTTTTAATAATTTAATAATTATTTTTATTATATAGAGATATAACTATACATTTTGGGATAGGGACAGTGGGGGTATCGAACCAGTGATAAAATGACACGAGTGTGGTTAATACGTCTTTTTCTACGTTTCTATTTATTATGAAAATATAATACAAAACATCCTATGTTGTATTACATAGATAACAATGCTCAATTAACGTTTTTTTTTTCCCTTTTGTCTCTTGTAACGTTACCATCCAACACTATGAGAAGCATGTCGGGATAGGTAAGGTCTTGTGTGTTCTCGTCTCTCTTCCTCCTTTTTTTTTTTATTTATTCATTTTCCTTCAATTGGAGAAAAGGCCCGATATACAGAGAGATATATAGACGAAACGTTATAGAGCAAGATTACAGATTTGAGAACGAAGAAATCAAACTAGTTTTACAAAAAAGTGCGCCCGCTAGAGCACGAGCTAGACGGTAGGAGGCAGGTTTACAGAGATAGGGGAAGATGGATGAGGAGATGGAGGGCCACAGGGGAATGGATTTATTTTTTTTTTTTAGGTCTTGTTTCGCGTGTCGATGCACAATTGGAGTTTTGTATTAGCGCTAGTTTACAAATAATACAAATGTATGTAAATATTCGTTACAATAATAGGTTCTCTCTTAGCGAGAAAGAAGCTTAAAGCTAATTCATCTAGCGTCACTATCATTTTCACACCATGCTAATACTACGTGTTCCAGCTGGTACCCATGAACAGCTTGGTCGTTTGACGAAGGTCTTCGACGAGATATACAATATAGATTTCTCGAGCGACTGTAATATGCGTAACGATAACTGCCCGCGATCCATATCTCGCAATTAGGGTTGAACGTGATTGCTTGCGACGTAACGCGCGTTCTTCTCACATAAATTCTTCTCAAGATAAATGAGAGAAATCAAACGGGCGAGTTTAACGCTGACTGTGAGATACAAATCGATGACGTTTTTGAGCATCGGGCAAAACGTTGCTAATGAACGTCACGTGTCAATATTGCCATAATTATCGTTGTTTCTCGCGTTAACAAAATTTCCGATTCAATGGAGCTTAAGTACACTTCGACGGCACAAATAATTCAGGTTTTAACGATATCCACCTTGATTTGCATTCTCGATCGAAGGACGCTTTTGTTAATTTCAGAATGTGCGATTAAAAATTCGGCGCAATGTAAAATATGTCTTTGAAGGGACTGAATAATTTCGAATCTTCAACATTATCGAAGTATCAGTCAAAGAATAACTTCTATTGGATATTATCGATTTGCTGTCATTCATTCAGCCGTAATTAAATTACGGCTAGACGAGGAATCGAAATGACGCCATCATGTATTTGAGGTCACGAAAACTACAATCTATAGGATTATAATATTTTTACATGTTTTTGTTTGCGTCTTAGATATCTCTTTACCAAATTTTTAATCACAATAAATGTAATTAATTTTTGTATATTTATTAATGAATATTGACTTGATTTAATTCTGAATTCTGCCGTTAACGAAGTCGTCCGTTCAAAGACGAGTGAACCAAGTTTATTTGAAGTCATATTTTTCCGTTTTGCTCGAGAGAGCGATTCGAACGATTGGACGAATAAATAAGTGAAATAGTTAATAATGAAAATGTCACCATGATGTAAATACAATAGTTTCCTACAAGTGTGCTCGAAATGTCGATTATCCTTTTTTCCCTGCAACTCTTTTAGTTTCAATTAAAAGAACCTCGAGGTTCTTAATAAGCACAGATAGCGATCCCAGCTGTCACAGGCACCGAGTGAAATACATTAGCAATCTACAATAACTATATCACTACCTCGGAGGCGAAATACAATCGTCTGGAATGTTTATTATCGTCGCTCTCTACGTGCTAAACGCGCCAACGTTATTCCCGTCGAAAGTAGTCTCGATCGGCAAATAATTAATTAGCCAGCCAGGCTGGTCGATCTAGGCAATTAGTGTCATCTACGTAAATGCTAAGTACAATTAGCACTACGGTCAGAATAAGTTAAGGGCCATACATAATGTCTGTGTGTATACGTGTACATTATACGTGTATGCCTGTGTGTGTGTTTTATGTATGTGAAGCGTGTATGCTTGTGTGTGTAAAAAGTATGCGTAAATGTGAGCATACGTCGCGGGTGTTTGCATGCGTGTAAAGTGTAGACGGTGTGTGTGTGTGTGTGTGTGTGTGTGTGTGTGTGTGTGTGTCATCTACAAATTTTTTTTTCCATTATCGGTATAATATAATTTACCTTTAGTACCTTTACGCCGTTAATTACGCTCGTTTTTAACTCTATATTGCTCTTTGTATTGCTTCGGCGGCAGTAGCCCTACTAATCATGCAAGGTATATTTTATTGGTAGTTTTTCCTCATTACTAATTAATAAGTAATCATAATAGTGAGTTTAGTGTGGCTGGTAATAGAGAGGAGAAGGTGGTAAATTGTGGTCTCCTCATTTACATTTTGTACAACAATTTCGTTAATAATTAATCTTTTAAATTAAAAACCGAATATTCTTATTTGTCAATATGTTATTCAATCAATTCTAAACTCAAAATTATAAAATGTCTAATGCCTTCAAATAACACATAAATGTACACTCAATGAAGAAATATGTATAATTCAATGCTACGATATACCCTGAAAAAGTTCCCTGAAAATGCTCAAAAATAAAAATATTTTATAATAAATGCCATTTGTTATTGGTATATTAATGTCAAGATATGATTACTAAATAAAGAATTCTATTAAGTAATTATTAGAATTCTAATAATGAAGATATTACGAATGGTCATAATACCTATAAGGACCATAATATCACCTTCTCCTCTATTAATAATAATAATAATAATAATAATATTGTTCGTCGTTATCATTGCTGTATATAATGATAACCGTAATGGTCGTAATTCTTAATTTGCGACTTACTGTCAAACGCACTATATAACTGCTAAAGTACGCACTCTCTCTTTCTCTCTCTTCTCTGCTCATACGTGCGCACGCGATTAATCGTGATTAACTTAATCACTCTGCCCTATTTAATTAATTCGATATAATTTCGTCGGTAATAACCGCGTCAACATATTTCTATATAAATATAGTTAACTTTATGTTTTGCATGTGTACTGCACTCTTATTAATACGTAAAAGCTACAAAATACCTGTGCGTGCACACACATACGCACAGCATACGACACTCATTCCTTCACATATACGCACATTTCTTTTGCTTTCCTTCCATTTTCTTTTTCCTGTGATTCTTTCCCTTATTCTTTCTCCTCCGTGCATGTTTCTGTGGCGAAATTGTAAATCCCTTTTTTTTTTGTGTATATGCATCTCGTTTCCATTATCATTTTTCATGAAATCAAAGGATCCTACGCTCGTAACACGCCCTTCACGCTATTTTTAATGCTATACTCTCTTTAATTTCCTACTAATCGTGTGCTCCTTAGACTCGCTAGGTTTTCTTTATCGTTCACAAGCGTTTAATCGATCTGCTTTTTATGCGCGACATATTATTTTATTATTCTCGTTTCTTTTTGCACGTTTCCGCTAAATATCCGACCGTTTTAAGCGCGCGTACGTAAATAATCGTGATCGGCTACGTCACCGTAGACTTGAAACTATTGCGGATTGAAAATTTGTGTCGATCTGTTCTCGGTCCCATTCTCTCCATCTCGCACTCTCGTTCGCTCGCATTCCCTTTCTCTCTCTCCCTTTCTCTCTTTTTCTTTAATTAATAATTAATATTATATCGGTCGCGCGCCACATCAAGGACGCGCGACCGTCTACGAAGTTATTGCTTTTGAATACCCCGGCTTCTTTGGGAGCATCCAATTGGAACAATATCCTGTAAATATCAGTCGTACTCGGAATTGGGTTGGGGTGAGGGGGGGGGGGGTCGCGGAGAGGGTTGTAGGATCGCTCGGACTGGCGAATCTTCTTTTGTTGGGCTTTTACGGATAACTATCACAATACGTACAATATCAATATCTATATGCGTTATAGGTAAGGTAAAGGTTCACCTGATATCACATATATCCTGAAAGTGTCGCGGCCGTTTTTATTCGCTATCGCCGAAGCAACGAGGACGATTTTCGTCGAAAGCGCGTGCTGGATCCCCCACTTGCGCGAATTCTCCTTTCTTTAGCGCGAATTTAATCTCTTAATATATTCTTTCACAATCGAGCGGTGAAACGCGCAGATGTGAGAAAACGAAGTGATGAGAAACACGATGATATTTCCGATTAAAAGAAATCCTTTCTACGGTCTCACACGATAAGTTACGTAAAGTCTCATTAATTATGTAAATATGCAAAACAGAGTGTCAGAAATCTGTGCTTAATTATTGTTGTATGGATTTTTCTATTATTATACGTCTAAAATCATTTGAAATTGATCCAGCCTGAAAGATGGAAGATGGATAGCTTTATCGAGCGCATCACTCTCGTTTAATTGTGAAAACAAGTGTGAAAATCGCCCTCGTTACTTGGATAAATTTGTTTTCATGCCGTTCGACAAGCAGCTATTGGTTTTTTCTTCCGCCGTCAATAACAAGAATAATAATAATTCAGAATCGCGTTACCGTAGCTGAGATGATTTGCCGTTTTATTAGGGAGCCGTGTTATTGCTTTTGTCTCAACGTTGTCTTCAGTTCCTTCAAATCTGTAATTGACACTGACCGTACTCGTATGAAACGCGTTAAACACGCTAAACAATAATTTACTGGCGTATAGGCACTTTTTTCTGTTTCTTCTCTTTTTTTTTTCTCTATCACTCTCTTTCTCTCCCTCTCTTTCTCTCTTTTGTCTCACTCTCATTTTCTCATTATTTCCCTTTCTCTCTCTCTCTCTCTCATTCTTTTGTCCCCTTTATACTAGGAGAGCAAACTCACTCTGTAGAATTTGTTTCTTTCGTTTAATCGTTGTATCTCCTTCCCATTCCTTATCACTAACAACGATTTAAGATCACGTTTAATTGGATTAACATGGACTCTGCGAGCTTCCAATAGTACGAGAAAAGAGTGTTGAGAAGATGAAAGGTGGAAAAAGTGGCTCGTGTCGATAAAGTTATATTGCAATAGACAGAAGGAGTTTCCTGTCCGGCTTCACACGTTCAAAATACATTTTTCTTCCACTAGCGGAACGTATCGTTGAATTTATTGCTCTGCCGCCTAAGTGGGGACGGCGATAACGAGTAAATCCCATTATATCCCATATTTCAAAATTATGGAATATATCGAAATCGGAGTGTCGGGAGTGGTTTTTGGCTTTAAGCTAAATTTTTGAAAAGTATAAAGCTAATTGGCGTTTCTGTTGGATATAAATAAATTCGATGGTGAAAATTCGAATTGCGCGATTTAACTCTCCTCGCGCAAATTCGCTTCGGTATATGTTTGTTGTGGAGCCGGACGATGGGACCTCGTTAATGCAAATTCAGATTGCGCGTCACATCGCGAGGTAACTCAGTTACAGATATATTGCAATTCTCTTTGGTGCGTCCGCGCGGACACAACTAACCCTCTCCCCTCCCCTTTCCTCCCTGACTATCGATTTTGTCATTTATTTATTCTATCGTTTGATGGTGCCGCGGATCAATTTCAGCGCGAGCTGAGAGGAGAGGCCGTTCATTATCGATCGTAAATGCGTTACCTCGCGCACAGAGTGGCGCGTTACAATTTTAACGACGGGGAAAACGACGTGGTCCGACGTTCCTTCTAATTATTTCGCTCCTACCCCGGGATAACACCACGGGACAGCCGGTGGTTGCTTAACACACACGCGGAGACACAGACGTGACGCACGCACACGAAAGACACGCGTGTATGGTGTTTCTTAACAGACAAAGTGGACAGCACAGTAAACGACGACAGGTGTAGAAGACATTTCCACGACACGAAGTACGAAAAGTGATCACCTCACAATTTCCAAGGAACCGGCCTCTTACTAAACACCATCTAACTGTACAACATTATTAACGCCCCGACAAGTCCCACAGACACAGTTTTTCGAAACCGAGTCTAGATTTTTCGGCTTTCGCTTAAGGCATCCCGAAAGTGCGGCGCGAGAGTGAACGCGCGCGTTTCTTTTTTTTTTTTTTTAAATTTATCTATTTCTCTCTCTCTCTCTCTCTCTCTCTCTCTTTCTCTCTTTCTCTCTGCCTTGCAACGTCGGAACGTGCGCGGAATCGATCGGGCGGATCACCGCGAGAGAGGGATCGGCAGCCACTTGCGTAGTCCGTTTGCGCGAATCGTTCTTGCTCTCGCTCGTCTTTGTACTTAATATCACTATTATAATCGATTACGTCGCCTATTAAGATTTTATTGACTCGGTTTCATCCTTGAAAGGTTTTATTGACTCAGTTTTCATCGTTATTGACTCATTTTCACTCTTGAGCGATTTTTTTTTTTGTTGTTGTTTCTCCCCCTTTCCCTCTCTCGAACTCGATTCCTCCGGTCGCATTCGTCACGTTCCTCGCGTAACGCAAAAAACAATGAAAAATTTGTGCGCTCTGTGATTACACGACAATTCCACGGCGCGTCGCATTTCTCGAATTATTTCGTCGTGCGATTTATATTGAAATTCACATTTTTCAGAAATTCTATATCCGCTTTATTTGCTGTATACCAGATAAATTGCGAATATTATTAGACATACTAGCGAATCGTCTTCTTCCGATAACTTACAGTTTACGAGATTTGGAAAATCAAATAAAATTTAAAAATTGATTTTTTCTTTTACCTGTTATATCGTTCTGTTAGTTCTAATAAATTTGTATATATTGACTACGTATATATTTGTATATATTGACAATTTTCCAGCTATTCTCCTTTATCCCTCTCCTTTTTCTTAGCGCCGTCGAATTAATAATGAATCACGAGCACAACGCGAAAGTAAATAGGGGAACATCGAAATTCTGCGCTTGGGTTGGCTCAAACGTTTGTACATTGGCTTGGACATTACACGTAAAATTATGCTAGATTGAGTATTGCTTTGCCCTGACTCGAGCGCGACCGTTAACCGATCGCTCGACTAGATATGAGACGAAATGCATAAATTTCTCAATTGCTCGCGCGTTTTGAAGTATCAAAAAGGGTGTTCTGCGTTTCTCATCGGCATGATTCATCGGGGGAGGAATTCGAAAACAGCCGAGACATTATCAAATATTTATTATTATTATTGACCCGACACTACACCCGCGATCAACAAGTATATGGTCGCGTATACCCCCGACGCGCGAGGTGTGTATCCGCCCCTATTCGACACTAATTAATTTCCTCCGCATTAATTTCGTTATTGCTCTCGGGTTAAGACGCGAATTGCTCGGTTTTCTATTGTTCATCACTAAGTTAAATAAAACTCCTCTCTCGATAAAAAATTCATTTGGTGTTCGTTGGTGCGTCTGTGTTGGAAACTACACGTAGTACACGTTCGCGTTAAAGTTACGTAATTAAAATAATCAGATCGTTCGGGAACGATAGGGAAGAGATGCCGCTTCTTTTTTTTTTTTTTTTAGAGAAAATAAATAACTCCAAAAACTTCCCGTAAATACTTTACGGTTTCCGGCATTGAAACTTCGGCCGGCTTAAGCGTCCATTATCTACTTAAAGTTTCCTTCGGTACGAAGTGCTTGACTGGATTTTACGAACGCACTTTTGGACCTTAAATCCACCATAAAAGATGTTTCCGTTTTCCATGTGTTTTATCGTAAGTCTTGTATACGTTTCGACAGAAGCTCGTATAATATTTACGGATCAATTGCTTTCCATGTTCGTGCGGCGCCTTTCCCAGTTTCTGAAACTTTTTTTCGCACGGTATTAATCGATAAATCTTACGTATGGCAAAAAAACACAATTTAACTCGTTAACATTTCCAATAGCGAATTCTTTTTTCCATGCAAAACATTTTTTGAAAACTAAAAAATCAAATTCGAAATGATGAGATAAATATTAGATTAACTTTGGATTTTTTAATTAAGTGTATCATCTTTATTAAATATTACGATTTTAATACGATATATGTAAAGTCAATATATAGCATGTAAATTTACTTGTCGATACCAATCAACATCGAGGGAACAACGATATTCCATCCATGCTACTAGCATCTAAAATAGTTCTGTTTCTCTTAACGTTGAATATCACGATATCTTTTTAACGTCGATGCATTATTCATGCACAACGTCAACCGTTATCATAGATGAATTCTTGATATTTTTAATATGCTTTTGTCATCTTAGCAAATAAAATTAAATATAAAAAGAGGGAAAAAGAACTTTTATCTAAATCAAATAAATAAGTTTAATTAAGATTAACCGCGAATTTCTGTAACATAATCATCATTGTGAACTTATAATAAGTAAACATTTAGTAAACATTAAAATGATGGAAAAAGGAGTTTGAAATGTGAAAACATCTGTGAGAGAAATTTGATATTTTTACATGCACATGTTACTTGCAGTACCGTGTAGTTATAAGCGATCGCACGTATAATCAACAAATGAAACTCGGAAAGACATCGACACGGACGAGGAGTTGATATTCGCGGCACGTTTAGCGACAAAATGAAGGAAGAACGTATAGAACCGGAAGCCGACCGTTTGATCGAGATGCACGTATCGCACATGTCGGAAATAATCGAAGAAAGAAAAAGTGAATTCGAGACCTTCACGCCGATATTTATCGAATATTGGCCCGACTGGGGACCCAGCTCTAGCCAGTATAACATTATTTATAATAGTTTACTTCATTTTGCTGCTTATACATTATGCTTTAAGTGCTGATTTCGTTTAAATAGTCCTTTATACCGCTACTTCCTAGTACTCGTGACGTTGTGTGTATCGCCTATATATATATATATTTTTTTATTTATATATTTATATACATATTTTTATATTATACGGTGGCAGAAAGAAAATGGCGGGACGTGACTGGAAACCAATGCTAATTGATGTGATGATATTAACGTTATTCAACGATATATTACTTTTACAGTCGAGTCGTCTTAATATATATGTATATATGTGTGTACGCGTGTACGTAATTGCAATTGTGTTGTAGATTCGAGTGTGGTACGTGTGTGAGAGTATCCGCATGTATACACGTAAGTATCGCGATGCTTACGGTGTACAATGCAAACGGGCGTCAGTTGCAACGCATCCTCGTTACGATCCGGCACGATAAAATGTCCCTCGCCTTGTGTTCGGTCCGGTGGATCAATCGGTGGACGACTGGTTTTTTTGTTTTTTTTTTTTTTGTTTTAATTACATCGGCGCCGCGACTTTCGACTTTTTCCGCGAGACGCTCGCTCGCTTTCTCCCCGCGCGAAAATCAAGTCACTTTTCCGATCTCTCTACTCTCACAAGTCAAATCGCGATTCCTGCATCGCCGCAATACGCAAACTGCGCGGGCCGGAAGTGCAGCGGGGATGTCATAACGAGCGTGTAATCAGCGCGAGGAAGTTTGCACAATTCGTGACGCGAATAATTCCATTCGAGGTGAATGGTATCGTATATATGAGGTAACGGTTCACCGCCGCGATAGACATTTGTAATCCGACGTAATTTCTCCTTGTACTTATAAATGAGATACGTCGCCGGCGTTTTCTACTCGGAATTTATTATTGAGCTGCGCGATATCCGTCGGTTCCGACGCTTCGTCGGGAATTTTATATATATATATATATATATCTTTCTCTCTCGCGGTGACTTTGCGCGTTGAAGATCAATCGGCGATGCTAAATAATAAAGTAAGCCAGTTTTTCTCGTTTCTCGTCAACTCTTGAGCTTCCGGATCTGACTCGAGAAAGTGATAATTTAATTCGCACATACACATACACACTCACGTAGGATATTCACAGGATATTCGCCGTCACGGTTTTTTGCTTTTCGTTCTTTTTAGCCGCGCGCTTTCAATATGCTTGGCGGTATAGAAATGGTAAATTAAAGCTTCTCATTTGGTTTCTTCCTCTAAAATTTTAACATCTCCAGGATTCAATAGAGATGACAACTCGTTTGTTACGCGTCTGCCAGTTTTTGACTTGCTAGGAAAAGCCGATTGGCTGTGTACTTGGCCGTGTTATACTTAACGCTAAGAACTAGGGTTTGAACACATGGATCTCTAAGTGTCGCGTGCTGTTAAGCGCATTTTATTATCGACGGAAAGGAGTATCTAGGATATATCCGGGAAAACTGGGGGGGGGGGCGGGGGGGATGTACAACGCGAATTCAATTTGCCTGCTGGGATGCTTACGATACTCCCCGACAGTATCGTTTTATTGCTGAGCATTATTGGCATACGTTGCATCGAATTATTGTTACGTCGGTACCAAAGGCTGTAGGACTATTCGCGTATAAACTGATGATGGCTTCTCTCGAAATACCGCGCGATGCTGCAATATTAATTTTAACAATACACCACCGGAATAATAATCGAGAAAATGTCATATTAGTGTACACTTACGTTACGGATTAAATTGGACCTCAGTGTTAAGTCATGCATTTTCTCGCTATTACTGAACTCCAGATCCATTCACCGCTTTCGATATTGTCAGGGATCTATATCCGGCTCTCCGCGTGCATGCGACCCAGCGAAATATTATCGTAAATAATAATCGTGTTATGACGACACTGATAGATGATAGCGATATTGCAATGTAAATTACGTAACGTGCATTAGCGCCCCAATATGACATATTCCAGCTAACTTCCAGCGGCAATTCCTGCAGACGACCGCGAAGTGATTAACGCCATTACCCTACAACACTTTGGTTACAGAACATAATTAACGATCTTGAGATGCAGTTACTTTATAACGCGCGCTCGACTCGCACTTCATAATCATATATGTTCGAAGTGAACGGAGAAAGATTTTGAGATATACACTATAAATCTGACGGGAACTTTAGGTCAGATCTGCTTACTTTAGTTTGTAATTTGGTCACCGTAACTAGAATATTTGTGCTCTGTGTATTCGTATTATGAAATATTAGATTCCTCCTTTGAGGAACACGTTCTCTGCTTGGTACATTTTTTCGACAAAATTCGACAAATACGCTCGGCGTTCCGCGGTTTAAACATCGTTTCCATTAATCTCCAGTAGACGTTATCTTCTCTTTGAGATCGCAGATCTTACTGTGATATATAAATGGTGAACCGGTACATTCACTCAATCATAGTTAACGTCGGTGCAACCGACTCTGAAACGTTCCGTAATCAACGGAATTTTTGTTTTCTCGTTTAGCTCGGCCGACAACGGCCCAATTAGCCTCATTTGGACTTTCGACCGATCTACGGTGCCGTAAAAACCGGCCACGCTGGTCAATCGCGATTGAGAGTACAGAGAGCAGCAATGTAATTTCGGATCCAAGGACCGTTGCCCCCTACGTTTATCTCTCCTTGAACGGTTGCTCTTTTTGTTTTTTTTCAATTGCCCCCTTTTTATGCTCTTCCTCTCGCCTATGCCTAAGGCAGCTAAAACGAACGGTTAAAAAATTTGTCAAGGCCCTCGTTGGAAGGATTACAAAAGTGCGTCGCGCGTTTATCTGAACTGTGTCTAACACAGTGTACCTTATCTCTGAGAGGAGAATCGTTTCGTTGCACCGTGGGAGGATCCATCAGAAGAATGTCCGAGAGGGTAGGCCTAGGGAAAAGCCGGATGGGAAATTCTCGCCGCCCTGAAAAGTCTCGCGCCAAATGTCCGCGGACGATTAATCGGGACCGCGTCGCGCGAAATGGAGAAAAAGAAAGATTTTTCAATTTTCATCTCTTTAATCCCCGTACCCTCGTAAAGTTTTTCCCCGCAGTTCGCGCACACGCGACGTGCGAGAGTTATCGATTTACCAGCGCGCCGATTCGATCTGTCACCGACGAGCGCGACAAGTAGATTGCTCTCGCCGTTTAGCGTATCGCGCGATATCCGCCGTTTTCCCGGTCGACGCGGAACAGGCCGCTCCCACGTTTCCGTGTATGTTCGTCCGCGTGTCGCGTGTCCTCTGAAAATTACGCTCAATTAGCGCAGATAGCGCTCGAACGCGCGTCAATCAGCGGTGATGCGATCGCAACGAACGCGGAGAGATCGAATTGACGCGCGAATTAGATTTGCTTTTTTATTTAAAAAAAAAAAAAAAAAAAACGTTACGCCCTTTCCGATAGTTTGACGTCACTCGATTGTTATTCGCGCTTTATTCTTTCCCGGGACACAGCGTTAATTTTAATCCGACTTGTCAACCAGTTATTGGTAAGCATAATTCCGCCAACTTTCGAACGGGAATTTATCTGCCCGACAAATTTGATTTTTTGCATTTCATTGGAAGCGCGCTTATTATGGTTAATGAGGATTTCGAAAACGCGCGTTCGAATGCAGATACGCGGCGGCGGCTCGCGAGCTGAAACAAAATAACGCATACGGCGTGGACGGAAATCGCAATTAAATCAAAGATAAATTGAAATAAAACGACGGGTCGCAGGCGCACGGCGCGGCGCGGCCGGATATTGCAATTAAATCAAAGGTAAATTGGAGCGAAATGACGGTCGACCTGCGCGCGGGCTAAATTAAAGTTAAATCAAACGTAGATTAAAACAAAATGACACAGGCGCGAATTCGCCCGATGTGGATTAAAACAATGTTGGGTTTTATATAGGCGACCGGCGGGGGACTCGCTTTAATTCATATTACGGCGAAATTAAACGGCGGTTTGATATCAGTTTGATAAAAAAAAATATATATATATATATCCCGCTGGGAGTTTGGAAAATGCAACGTAATTAAAGGCTCGAGTTCGATAAATCGCGCGACGAAACGGAAGGGAAAATCGCTGCAGGAGAACGATGGCGCGAGAGAGACGTATAAACTTTTCCGCATAAAGCGGAAGGGAGAAGGGGGGGAGGAGGGGGGAGCGTGGCCATTTTCACGGCGGCGAGCTTGCCAATTAGGGCGTATGACGACTCGACCGGAATTTCCCGGCCGTCTGACCTTAAAACCACTGGAGGTGCAAGGACACTCGAGATGGGAGAGTAGAAGGACCTGTAGTAGTCAAGAGAGGACTGCCGCATGTGCATGTATGCACGTGTGTGTATGTGTATGTGTGTGTGTGTGTGTACGCTTGCGTGTGGCATGGGTGTGCGTGCGTAAAGGAATCTCGCGTCGGTCGCACGAGTGTATCGCGCGCGTCTGTAGTTTTGTTGGTAGAGAAGTTGTTTTATGTTCTGTGTGCCACGAAGAGAGTACATTTCGACGTTGATTCTGACCTCGACTTCTCGAGCACGCCATGAGAAGGCTTTCTTTAGGAGCCAAGTTCTCTTTCTTTCTTTCTTTTTTTTTTTTAGATCGAAGCGGGAAGTACGAAAGAGGAGGATTCAAGTTTCGTTTTGGACGAGGGGGAAGGGCCCTGCGCTCGCTTTTATATCTCGCCACGTTGCCACGTGCTACAACGACGCCCTAATTACCATAGGCGACATTAGGGGTTGCTCGGCGCGCGGGCTGCTTAGTGCATTTTATTAAATATTCGTTAATGCATAATGTATTATAAAAAAATGTGACTTTGAGTGGTGGTCTCGCGTTACGTAACGTCTGTAATGCGGTGCATTACGTTTTTGAGTGCAAAACTTTTTAAGTATAACAAAACCCTTCCGAAACCGATTAAACTGAAGTCATGGAGATTTTTTCTTTTTTTCACGAAAATGAAAAATAATCACACATTCGCGCGTGTCAATAGTGAGTTTTTACGAAAGCACCCCTTCTCCCTCGACCAATTGCATATATGTTGATATAGTACAGTATAGCAATATAGAAGCTTATGTATCACTATAATCCCGCGATTAAAGAGTGTGTAAGAGTAAGATAGAGGGATTATTTACACAAGAGCATCGGCTAAGAAACGCATTTATTTTCCATTTCTACGCCCGATAGAGCTTTTTAAGTATATTTGCTAAGTATATTTGCCGCACATACGCCTCTCGTTATCAATAAATATACCATCAAATTTAATGTCGTTTATCTATATTCTGTTTCTCTTATGTTTTTTGTACACACTTCTTTGAGCACCTCTAAATAACATCGATTTCACGATAACAGGGTTGAGCTTGAATCGAGACGGTTCCCTCGACTCTAACTATCGGCGAGGCTTGAGAAATTCGCTATAGGAGTAGCCGCTCTGTTAGCATTTAAGGCAATGACATATTCCGCGAAAGAAAAGCGAGAGAAGTACGGAATGGTATTTTGAAAGTACGGAATGGTCGTCTCGAAACGTTAAATCGTACAAAAATTGAGAATGTTAAGACCGTGACGATAGAAAGATCCGGCGTTTCAAATTAAAATGAGGTATACAATCCATACATTTTTGCAGCAAGGACCGCATAGATGTAATAACGTTGCCAAGCTGATAATGCATATCGTCACGCAGAATTCAGTAGAATTTTATGAAATCTTTATCTTTAGCAGAGATCATTAATGAGATTGATCACAGGAAAACTTTTTTGCGTCCCTTCTCCTTATAATTAACTTTAAGTTATGCAGCGCTCGTTACATCGCATTGTTCCTATTTGAAAAGGGCGAGAAGGGAAGATATTTGTAATTTTAATAGATTCTTTAATTCGTCTCTCTCTCTCTCTCTTTCTACAAGATTTCGTTTTAGTATAGTCGTAATCACTATGCTTAAACGGGCTTAAAAAAATAAATTATCGGGAACAAATTTTCCGCAGCGGGTGCGACTCTTTTTTTTTTCACCTTTGTGTCTCTCTCTCTCGAGTAACAATTCGCGTTAAAAATTAAGAAAGAAATTGACTAGGTAACCGTTTAACGAACCGACGCAATTCCCACAACGAACCCTCGCCGTCCGCTAATTATGACTATAGTCACCGACCGTTCTTCTCGCTAATCGGCGCTTTACAGCTGTTCAATTTCTACGCGCGACTACAAATCGTGAGAAAACAAGTGGATATGCTCCCTTTCGATCGTAGCTCCCTTTTAAAGCTCCGGTTTGTTTTTTTCCATTTAATGGCATTTATGTTCGACGAGCACTCTCTCTTATACACGCTTGAACTATGAGTTGTGACTATATACAGGATGTCCCACGACCGGCGGTAAAATCGAAAGCAATATGATCCTTAAAAAAAAAAAAAACAAGGCGTATATGCAATTTATTATTTCGAATCATTCGAATTTTTGATCGCTAAATATTGATTGTATTGCGTGACTATAAATTGACATTTAGAATTTGACTAAACAGTAAATAATTAGCAAAAATGGAGGAATTTTTGTTGATGACATGATTGTTATTCGTGCTTTCTTTGTCGGTTCGAAATAGTAGCTGTCCCGTTGGAAAACGTAATCCAATTTATAGAAAAAGTGTTTTGGAATAGAAAAACAAAGATAAAAAACAAAGATGGACAAAATGAGCAATTTCTGTAAAATAGAGTGGCAACTTTTTCATTGTTACAATTGGTCTGTACTTTTTTTCTTTTTTAATAAAATGTCGAGAATTGCTTTAGGATTTACCTTTGCCTTCCAGTGAGGACGTTCTGTTTACGTGTACGTATAATATATAAATGTATATTATGCATATATATTACCACGATCCGGAAGTTTAAGTATCGACTAATAACTATACCCGCGGGACTATCTTAAATAAAGTAGCTTGTCGCACGAAATGGCGGCATTTTCTTGTTTACAAATCAGAATGAAAATTGCACATGTTTTTATACTTGTAACACATGAATATCAATCGTTGTATCGAATCGTTGTACTAGCATAATAATAATAATAATAATAATAATAATAATAATAGTAATAATAATAATACAAATATGCTAATCCAATAATAATAAATAATAAATAATAAATACAATAATAATATTAATATTATAATGACAATAATATACGACGAGGTTGTCAAGAGATTAATGTATGACACATGCGGAACACAAGGACAGAATGGCTTCAAGATGAAAATCTGCGACAGTTCATAAAAATAGTCTAAAATTGATAAGTTCCCGTGTGTAACATTGCGCAATGTAATATCTATTATTTTACATGCTTTTCAATATCTCGACAACCTGTCGATAATTAAATACAGGAACAAATAATTATGACACCATGACTATAGAATCGTAAGAAAGCAACAATATTTTCTACTATATACAAAGAAATAAGCGCAGAACGAAGAATGAACGACACAAACGAATGATACAATAAAGCGATGACGAACGCAAAAACGTATGAACGAAACAGCCAAAGGAAAATGATGAGACTTACGTAAGTCGGGCGAACAATGCGCATTATTGCGGATTTTCGTTGTATGCTACGCGAATGAATTAGTATTGCTTAATCGTTTATTGCTCTACAGCCGTATATTTATATGCCTACATATGCGTTAATAGCAGCATGGCGTATTTATTAAGTGGCTAGTGCCGCGCGAGATAAAATTAAAAACAGGAAAAAAAAAAGGAATCGAACGAAGCTCCATTGCGCGTCAAGCATTGTCGGCCGATTCTAATGAGACTCGATCCGGTCCGGAACGAGCTATGCGAAAAATATTGTTCCTTCTGTTCTCCCTGCAACTTTTGGCGGCGAGGTTCTTTTTATTATACATGCAAAATACATTGTTGCTCTTCCACAATGTGATCGTTGCAAAAAAAAAAATAGAATGATCGGGCAGATCACCCGCATCGGCCGTAATAATTGTTATTATTAGTTTCATTATTTTTTTTTCCACTGGGCGACGTGAAGCGTGTAGTCCACACCCCTCCGATCGCGTTTATTGCGATTTTATTCTTGTTCGTTGGAAAAAACCATATAAAATTATTTTCATTTCGCGATACACTATTAATTTCATCCCCCATTTTGAATGTGTAGAAAAATCAATTAATTGTCATGGATAAATTAATAATTGTCTTTCATACGGTTTCACAATTGTGGCATAACACAATACGTTGACTGAATTATGGATGTAAACAACAAATTTATTCCGATAACATAATTCAATATGTAGACCAGCATCTGCTGTATATATTCATCACGCAAACGTGATTAATGCTTTTTTCGTAAACGTGATTAAATACTCAATGCGACATGACCTATGCAATTAGTAGAATGCGCTGAATAAAATTTATTAATTTGGTTTATGTGATATTATCAGTTGATATCAATAGGAGCAATCCGTATTATTATTGTAAATAATACGGAGATCCATAAATACACAGTAAAATATAGCTTTAAAAAGTATCATCGAATGAGATTTTTTTTAATGTTTAAAATAAATTATTACTATTTTAAAAAATCAATACTGATTTGACGTTTTCAAGATCCTCTATAGCGACCTTTAAAACAAAAGCTAGACCAAGGGGTGTGGATTGGGCGATCGTTCTCCATCATGCCTAAGCATATCGTCGGTTCTTGCTCGAGACTTTGTTAAACTTCGATGTGTCCGCCTCTATATGTATAATTATATAATTCGTTGTGTCGAAACATTGCTTTGACCGTACGTGTCGTCATTTTTTTTTTCCTTATATTGCTTCTATAAAATATGTGTATAACAATGTTACGCATCTATTACTCGAATTTTGCTCTAAGTACGTAATGGTGTATGAGTCTCCGTTTACGTTTGCGCGCCCGCGATCGCAACCGGTCGATTTGCGCGAGCGACTACCCCCCTCCCCTTCCCGCAGCGACATTTCGCGCCGTCGATTCTCCTTTCTTTCGCCGCCGATTCGACGTCACGATATTTAGTCGCTCGTTTCGTGACCGAGAGCCCCGACGCGTGCTACCGGTTACACGTGGCGCGTAAATCGCATAATCGTGCGAAATACGCAGGTGTGGGTCGACGATTTGGCCCGCGACATTGAAAAATGAGGAGGGAACAACGGTTTCCGTGAAGGCGCGTATTATATTTTTCAGAATCTCTTGAAACATACCCGTTTTCGCGTTTTATCGGGGATAACGCGGGCCGCGTGCAGCCGTTGGTTACCGCACTTTATCGATTAGCTATAGGTTTTCATCGTTTCTCCATCCCAATGGCTCAAACCCAATATGAAATATTAAGAGGAACGTCTACTGCGAACGGCTGTTAACCCCCTTTTACTCTCGGCAATTTTTAGCGCAAGTACCTTCAAACAACCGCATTAACATTGTTATATCAACCGTGGCGCAATTATTGGAACCACTTAGCTGATACTCGGAAATACTTAGCTTGTCCCAAGAGTAATGGTCGCTTTGAAATCGACGACACTTAAAGTATTGACGAACTGCAACAGATAGTTCCTCGATCGATTCCGTAGTTTTTCTGCCGTTCTCTAAAAACGGCTCGTTTATTTAGTTCCGGGAAATAGTGATTTTTTTTTTCCTTCGTTTGCAATCGTCCGAATAGAATGTAGCGCTTTGACAATTGATCGCGTATTGCGGTCGTCGATCACACCTGCGCGTTTCACGATGTATCACGATGATTTACGGTGCGTCGGCCTCGATCGTCGATCGCGAAATGATGGAGGATCGAGGCCGCGCCGTGATCGGGATTCGACGAGCGCGGCTCGTGAACCGCGATTGGTGGATCCATATCATCGGTCTGGCGAATCCTGGATCTCTTGCTTCACTCCCCGTTTCATTTTTAAATTTAGGCAGCTAAGTATTAATAAATAATGTTTTCGTAACGAGCTTCGCGGACTAGAATCGTACGCGCTAGTAAATATATATATACTATATATATATAATAATATAATATAATAATATATCATATAATGTAATAAGTATATAATCGACTAGAGTGACTAGACTCTGCAGTGTGGACGTCATCGTTTGACGTGTTTTCTTTTTTTTTTTTACGACTTAACATTACTGGACGTTTTTATTAATGTTAGACATTATTAATAAACTCACGCTCTCCCTCTCTCTTGCTCCCTTTCTTTCCTTCTAGTACTCTCTCTCTACTCGTCTCCTTTTCACTCTCGCTTTCTCTCTCTCTTTCGCTCGTTCTTTCTCTCTCTCTCTCTCTTTCTCTCTCTTCCTTTCTAGCTTTCATTTCTGTCTCTACTGGCACTTTTCTACTTAAAATCTACGGCAAACCTTATATCCTCTCCTCCGCTCTTCTTACCCTCGCGCTTCTTTGCAATCAAACGGCGATTATAGGTCACACCGCTAGCTCTCTCTGGAGCCTTCGATCCTCGTGGCGTCGTTGTTCTCCTTCTCGAAGCGCTGCTACAAGCCTCTATTGGTGTTCTGTTGCGTGGCATTGTTGCCGGCA
Organism: Monomorium pharaonis; assembly: GCF_013373865.1. NCBI lineage: Eukaryota > Metazoa > Arthropoda > Insecta > Hymenoptera > Formicidae > Monomorium > Monomorium pharaonis. Next base: position 29,245,847 of record NC_050469.1, read on the forward strand.
TGCTGCGACTGCTGCTGCTGCTGCTGCTGCTGCTGCATCTCCTCGTCACGCAGGCACGCCGACTCCAGGTGTTTGTTTAAATAAGACTTGAGGGCGAAGGTCTTGTGGCACCTCGAGCACTCGTAGTTCTTGTCGGCCGAGTGCGTCTGCATGTGCGCCCGCAGATTCGAGCGATCGGCGAACGCCTTGCCGCAGTGGGCGCAGCCGTACGGCTTCTCGCCGGTGTGGCTGCGCAAGTGGCCCTGCAGTAGCCAGGGTCGCGAGAACATCTTGCCGCAGACGCCGCAACTGTGGGCAAGCTTATGCGTGAGCACGTGCATCGCCAGGGCGGGCATGCTGACGTACGCCTTGCCGCAGTGGATGCACTTCTTCGCCGACTGCGAGTCGAGGCTGCGATGGGTCTGCTTGTGCCGCGACAGGTTCGACGACGTGGCGTATTGCTTGCCGCACTCGGTGCACGTGAACTTGGGCCTGTCCGGTTGGGCCGCCTCCTTGTCGGGCATGGCGGCATTGCCGCCGCCGCCGCCGCCGCCACCGCCTCCTCCTCCTCCTCCTCCTCCTCCTCCTCCTCCTCCTCCTCCACCTCCTCCTCGCCGTTTCGATCGGCCATCGGACACGAAGAAGGCCTCGTAGGTGTAGGCGACAGTCTTGCTGCCGGTAGTGGTGGTGGTGATGGTGCTACTGTTGGAGGGCGGACACAGTTATGACGATTCTCGAATAAAACCTTCTTGACTTTAGGCTGCTTAGGAAAGGTTGGTAGGCTCGGATGTCTCAAGATAAAGGTGCATTAAAATTAGAAAACGAGTCATTGTCGTACAACATTGTGTGTCCAAATTTTTCATTGAATATAAATCTACAACAATCTCTGTACTGTGCGCCCTACAGATAATATTTCCTTTTTAAAGTGCCGACTGTTAACTGTTAACGAAAATGTATACACGAGCGAATATGTTCATAATTTGCAAATTACCCTTTCGCGGGGCGGGAAAAGAGGAAGGGGGGGGGGAAAGGGTTGAATTGTCGAAGCGTGGAGACTCACCTGTCCCTGCCGACGTTGCAGTTTCCGCCGCCGGTGGCTTCCGCGGTCGCAGGCGACTGCGGCTGCGGTGGTGTTTGCTCCTGTTGGCGTAGCTGATTGGTCTGCGACGTGGGCACCGGCACGAGCACGGAAACCGGTATAGATTGTATACCCGCCGTCGGCACCGGTTGCAGCTGTTGCTGTTGTTGCTGCTGCTGCTGATGCTGATGCTGTTGCTCCTGCTGTTGCTCTTGTTGCTGTTGCGTTTCGGGTACGCTCGGCGCCGCGGTAACGGCGGCGGCGGCGGGTGGCGGTGGTGGTGGCGGCGGTGGTGGCGGTGGCGACAGGGTGTGAATAAAAACGGAATGCGTGGGCGCGGCGGGCGACGCGCTAAGATCTAGAATAGCTTGCGCGGCCGACAGATCCTCCTCGGGGGACGTGCGTATCTCCGAGATCGGTTGCAGGCTGTAAGGACGGTAGATGTCCTTCTTCTTCGGCGGTAAGGAGAGGGCCGTGCCGGTGCTGGTGAAGGACATCGAGAGGCTCTTTCGCGGTGGCAGGCATAGCGACGCTACGGCGGACGAGGACGACGTTGACGATGACGATGACGATGATGGCGGGCTCGTGGCGATGACCGTCGGCTGATGCGGCGGCGCTTGTTGCAGATTGGGCCCGGTCTGCAGCACCGGAACCGGCAGTTCGTGCTGCGCGATCGGTGGCGGTGGCGGCGACGGTGCTACCGGACGCGCTAGCTCCGCCGCGGAGCGCAGCGTCGCGTACTTGGGCGGCTCCTCGTGATTGATCCACGCCTCATGCGTGTAGCCTGGAAAAGGGAGACAAATGGATCAGTCTTTAAACATGCAGACGTAACGACATGTTTGGTCGGGTTGTGAGCTAGAAGCATCTTATTTTTCCTTTTTTTTTTTTTCAAGCCGAAATTTTGTTAGACGCTCGTCATGAATACCGTTAAAATTATTGAGGATATTATTTGCGTTTGATATTATAGAGGTGATTTATTCTAGATATTTTGCGAAGACAGGTGTAAGCATTTTGTTAGAGCGCTCTGTATCTATTTTGTTTGTGTAGGTGCTAAACTACTAAATTTACTAATTAACGAGGAATCTATATACATCATTAGCTATCCATTTCCAGTAATCCTAGTCTAAAATATTGTAGTTTATTAATTTGTAAAGTGTCAAATTCAACAATCATTGTCTCATATATAAGCAAAAACTAAAACATTTAGAAGAGTTTGATAGCTCTCCAGTTTCATCAAAATACATTTTTATTTCAATATTATAATAGTCATCTAAATTTTTATTTGTTCAATGTGTAAGTCGTATGCATAAACGTAAAATACTAGCTGGAGAATTATATTTAATGCTAAATACTCGAAACATTACGCTGGAAACGGATAGCAATTGCTACGCGCTCTACGGTAACCCCTTGAGAACTTTTTTTCGAACGGAACATCCGCGAAAGGGTACGACGGCGAAAGGGTAACGAAGGTGCGGTGCGTGCACGTATAACATCTCACTCATTCTCAGCGACATGAATATTCGAGTACGTGAATCACTCACAAGTTGCGTGGCGTTTCATTTCCTGCGCGCCAGCTGTTTCCACCATATACGGTCATTAACGGGCATAAAGAGGACGAGGGGGAAAAAAAAAGTCGGGTGCACGGGAGTCGAGTTGCGCCAGTGGTGGTAGGGCGGCACGTGAACGCGGGGGTGTATAATAACGCGGTGTGTATCTGTTGCTCGTCGCTCGCTGTTGCGCAGGGTTGTCCAAGGACGAGGAGCGAACGAAATCCACGTCGACGTTCGCGACGGGCGGTGGAGGAAATCGGGAGGAATTCAAGCGGAACGCAAACGGCGCGTTTCTAACAATGTGTTCTTTCAAACGCCCCGCTTTCTAGCGCCATTACGTTGTGAGAGTACGCGTCATTAAGTCGTCAAAATTAAGTAACGGCTGATCGACTATCAAAAATTTTACTTACTAAATACTCTGAGGCCGTTATTTATAGTCGAATCTTATTTTAAGATTGTTTTAAGTAATGTCTTAAAATATTAATACGGCTTTTGTCGATGACATCTTAAGACAATACTTAAGACGATCTTAAATATAAGACTTGAATATCGACCCTAGTCTCTTTATAATAAACAGATTTATTCTAAGGATTATAAAAATAGTCGATTAAGAAGATTATTAAACTTATTAAATATAAATTTATTAAAATGTCTATTACATAATTACATTTTCTAAATTTGCGCCAATGATATTTCAAGAATGCTTTAATGGATTTGTTCTCAAATTCTTTTAAATTATAAATCTTTCACCTGATGTTATTATGCTGCAATCGATTGATATTAGCTAGAATTTAATTTGTACCATTAAAATTTATATTAATTTATTTAATCGCGCAGTTCGACTAACTATTATCTTAACGTAACGACTACGTAGTTGTATAAGAAGTAGATAACGATGACAGAGTAATTCTTATTAAAGCAATTACAAAGAGACAAAATTAACATGACATTATTGTATTTAAATGGAATATAACAATATGACTGATATATCTTCGAGATTTATCAATCTCGAAGTGATTTGGAAATCCTCCTCATCTTTTATCGTATTAACTTAAATCGCTATTATTCACAATTCTTTATGTCAGAATGGTACCTTGTCATTAGTTATTGATACCGTTTAAATTCTATTCGTGTTTCTTTTATTGCCTCTGACAATGCATTGGAGCACGCAATGAGCGACTTTCGACGTTTTGCGCCATGAAATCGATACGCGTGCCGTCCAGCCGGTTACGTAATACGAAAGTTCATGCCGTAAGCAGTGAAGACACTATTACGCAGAGAACAATTAATGACTGTTTCTGTATCTCTGATTTAAACGTCTTAACCTTTTGTTGTCAGTTAAATTGGTCATTATTACGAACAGGAAATTAGTTCGACCTTTCTTTGAGACCAAATAATTATGCGAGAAATGTTATAGTATGTGTGTGAATGTACACACATACAATTTTTATCAAATATGAAATTTAATTAGAGAAAATTTTGTGTAAAAGTTTTTCTGTCTTTACAAAGATTTATTTTTAAAATAGCTACTGCTTTTTTTAACAATGACTGCTTTAATTATTATTTTTAGGCCATCTACTATTACATTATCTTTCATCGTTGTTTTGTTATATAGAGTTAATAATAGGTATATTTAACGAGCAGGATGATGTTTTATTTTGTTGAAAATTAAATTAGTCTTTATTGAAATATGCTTTGTCGAAAAATTTTCTTTGATAAAAATTTTCTCTGTTATATCTTTTTACAATTTCTGAAGCTTTAACGTTGAATATTTCACTAATTACAACTTATAGCTATATGCCCTTTCTCCCTCGAGACAGCATCTCATTAAAGTCTGTAAAAGAAAGTAGCTGAAAAATAAAATTACTCTATCACGTTCCAGGGATAATTTTCCTAAACACTTTCTCTCTCCATCAGGGTTGATAAATTTTATATCTTGACATTTTACAAGAGGAAACCGTTTCCAACGAGAAATAAGAATTATCACGTGCGTCAGACGCGCCTTGTGCCCAAACACTCTGTTTCAGCAAGGTGCTTTTTCTCCCTTCGACGAACCCTCGCGAGGGTCCTAGAAGAAGGCGGTACTTGCGATAAATCAGAAAAGTGTGCTGCGCGCGCGATCGATCAGCTGGCTCGTACCTATTATTGGCTGAAATAAAGGGAAGTCAACATAGAGGTAAAGGAGAGCGGCCGTGTCTGCAAGTGCATTTCATCAACGGCAGAATAAGGAGCGTAGTTGTGCGGTGGTTCGAGAAGGAGGGAAGGGCGAACAGGCGGAGGGAGGAGGCGTGCAGTAGGGGTTGTATGGGGACGGCGGGGGGAATCAATAACGGCGAATGAACGCTCCGCACGCGCTCTCACAAGTCCGTTGATTCTAGGCCCTTTTAAAGACCGATAAAAATCTCTGCTGCGTTTCACGTTAACGCTGAGCTTTTCCTTTTAATCCGATTTTTTCCCCTGCCTTAAGCGAAGATCGAAGAATGATGGAAGCGACGCGACAACAAAAATTAATATAGATTGCTGTTACTGTTATTTATCAAGTAATTTATCATGTTTCATTGTGGTAGTCATCGATCGTGCTGTTGCATAAATGTATTTAAGAGAGAAAGTTTTTGTAAAAGACATTTAAGAAAAGAAAGAAAAGCATATAACTTATAAAGTTTTATTCTTACAGTTCATTCTGTCTTATATTTATTTATCGGTATCTAATTTGGTTATAAATAGCACTTCAATTAATTTAATTCTTTAATTAAGAAAAATACTTTTCTGGTGAACTATAAATTATGGATAGAGACTTGCTATTTTCGTGGCGTTATATTATTATTCTCGGAATAAAAAGATCCGCTTTTAATAAATCGAAGAGTGTAGACTCTCATCTAAAGTATCTGATTATATCGATGTCGTCGTGGCAATATCTGGCTCTATCTAATTTAATCTAATCTTATAATATTAGGAAATAATGAAATCATTACGTAGAGCGATGTACGCAAAGTGGCATGGATTATCTATGACTTCTAGGTGGATTCTATATCTACATTATCTATCACAGATCACAGATATAGCTCATAAAGCATATTTATATACCTTGAATGAACATTCCGCACATTCCTGTCGGTTTATCGCCTCTGATCTTTATCGACCCTGTATGCGCAAAACAAACAGCAAGTATAAATAATTATACTTGATCGATCAAACTATCTACGTAATTAAATAAATTAATAAGTACTTCGGTATTCATTGAATTACTTGTGATAGCTATTAGTGTTGATTCTCGCATCCAGAGAAAAAAAATAAGCATATCTAATAATAATTTTATTTGATAATCAATTACAAAGATATTTAATACAACAAAAAAATTATAATTGATAAAAAATTTACTCGCTTTAAATAAAAAGTAAAAAATTACTCTTTTTCTATACTATTAGAGATGAAATATTCATCACAAATGTTTATTATGTTTACTAAACAAGAAATATAAATTTATGAATTTAAAATAATGTCAGATATCTGTAATAAAATCTTAGTAATTAAATTTTTTGTGCGTGTAGATAGAACTTTAACGAGCTGTTTAGACTTTCTAATTAAATTATATCTCGCACGATAAATTATGGAAAAGGTTATTAGTACAATTCCTTTTTAATATACTCTCTGCAATAAGAAATATTCCGGTTTTGTTTTACAATGGTCAAAAATGTGATGAGATAATATCACTGACATTATATTACTCAGTAAAAACCAATCGTTAATGGCACAACGAAAGTCAAGGACAATGAAACCTGTTAATAGACATAAGTCCTTACGCTTTTCTTGCGTGACTATAATTTATTAAGTTAGAAATTTAATCTCTGTGATAATGGATAAACTTTATGACTTTCCATGTAATTCTTTTATTTAATATTTATAAATGTTAACGTTTGTAAGCATTGAAAATAATATAAGAAATTCGTACAATGGCGAGAATAATTTTTTTATCGAATTGAGAATTATGAATAGATTCTTTAGATTTAAAAAATTTCTATTTAAAAAATTGTTCAATATTAATTTAAAAACATTTATTTTGGCATTGAAAAAAACAAGTTCTCCGAATACATCTTTTTTGGTGAACGTTTTAGTGAAATCGTGCATAATCTTAAATCCAACGTTAAGGGAATTGATTGGCAAAACTCAATCGTAGTCGTACATCGTGGCGCACATAGCGACACGCAGAGAACACTTGTTACATAACAGCGTCATTTGCGCCATTGTACGAGCACGTGCGCACTGCACTATAAGCTGCATAAATGAGATAAAAAGAGGTCGTTACTCTGTAGTCTTGGCTTTCAAGAATACTTATAGGCGTTAGCTTCAAAGCGTTAGCAATTGATTTGTCCACAAAATTCTTACGTCCTATTTTTATGACATAGAGATTCATATATATGATATAATTTTTAATAAGAATACAAATGTATGTATAACAATTTTATTATACTATTATACTATTATGATGTTAATGGTATTAAATAATAAAAATATTCCTAATAGAAATAAATCTTTGTTACTTTTAAAGAAAATTTTATAGTAAAGTTTTTTCCACGTGTTTTACATAATGATATATTTAAAAAATATATAATGCAAAGACATTAAATGAAAAAATTTAATAAAAAGTATTTGAAAAAAATTCAGGAAATATCAAGAAGTTTTTTTATTTTTTACTATCTTTCTTTTAAATCTCTTAATTCTTGAGAATGATTTAAAATAGATAATATAGGAAAAAAATTACTGTTAACATTTAGTGATATGATTACGTAATTCGTATGAAATTTACTCAGCGTGTAACAAATTTAAAAACAAAAATCTCACAGAGTACCGATGGTAGACAAATAGTTCGTCATCACTTGATCCGATATTGTATTCTCATCAACATCTACGTCACAAAAGCAATTTGACCGTTCTGAATACGAATGGTTACACAACAACCACCGACGTCAACGCAATCAGTTTCCACCCTGTCTGATTGAGAGTTCAATAAATCCGATAGGCGAAATAGGTCTAATGATATATTGGGTTCGTGACTCATTGTTAAGGGTGCTGAGTGCTCGTCGCCGATGCGATCGACGATTTACAAACGGGTGTGTCGCCATGTACGCATGTATTGTACGCGGACACATGGCCGACTTCGCGGGCGGTTTCCCGCAGGTCGTGGAGAGACGCTCGTGTAATCGCACACGATTTCTGCGGCCTCTAACGGGTCATCTTTCCGCATTCCCGACGCAAACCGTTAATCATGACGTGTTTAAAACAACTACCGCAATCTGTCTATAGTGCACGCGGAATGCATGTAACAGACGGGTGTGTCACCCTGCGTGCTCGACGCATGGTCGGTCCTCGCTGCGTTATACGTATAGAAATAGCGACCTTCGCGAAAAGAATAAGAGAAAGGAAAAAAAGAAACGCGACGGTCCTCACGTCCTCCCCTCGCAGATCCCTTGCGAAGCGTTCCTGGAGGGAAAAACCCTTCTTGGGCGTGGCGCCTATCTAACCTACACCCCGCAAGCAGTGTGCCGTGTAAAAGCAGGGGGCGATTCGCGTCCCGCTGCCGCAGCGTGAAGCGGGTTCCACTTACCGTGATAGTAAAGGGCGCCGGAGGCATTGAGGGGTGGCGGACTGGGGGCCGTGGCCCCCGCCGTGGGACTGTGCGGCCCCCAGCAGGTCTGCTGATGCTCGACCTGATGATTATCGACGTCCCCGACCACGTCGATCTCCTCGTCCTCGGGCTCATGCCTGTGCGGCCGTTTCTCCATCGCATTCGCGGTCTGATGTAGAGCGTGATGTTCCTGCAGGGCAGCCCCGAGTGGCGTCACGTCTGGCTTCTGCTCGTTCTGCTGATCGTCCACGCGGGCCTGCCACTGATTCCACTTCCACTTTTTCGCCATGAGGCAGCGTGGCATAGTGACAATGCGGATCCGTTGTCTCAAAACCGCCGACACCAGGAGCTGACGATGGCGGTGGCCGTCGTCGTGGTCCGGTCACCAGGAACGGCGACTTCGACCTCGGAGCGGGATACCCACGCGGCACACCAACACCGACACGCTCAACACCAATAACTGCAGCACCAACCGCACCACCGACGTCGTCGTCGTCGTCGTCACGAACGACGGTCGCGACTACGGCGCGTACGTCGCCGTCGCTGCTCGCTGCTCCGCCTACTGCTCCGCGGGCGACGTCGCCGTCGTCGTCTGCGCGACGTCGACGTCTACGTCGCGCCCGTCCGTCACCCGGCGCGGCCGTCTGTGGCTGCGGCCCGTCGCAGGACCGATGGACGACGGGACCGTCTCGATTCGGTGGTCGCTCGCTGACCGGCTTCGCCTTCGTCCTACGTGGTACGCGCTGGTGTGGGATCTGCAGCCTCGTCATCGGCGCGGCGAGGGCGGCTCCTTAAACGGATGCACCACCGCCACCATGCCAGCTCGCCTGCGGCCTGGCGATCCTCTTACGAGCCCTCCTCCGCGGTTAGTTCTCCGCGTCCGCTCGAGAGGGTGGTCGCCGAGGGGACGTATCTTCTGCGGTATGCACTCGTACGATGGATAAATATGTCTATGTAATGTGTGCACGCGTGTATATGTATGTAATACTCGTGTGGCTGTGTGTTTGTGTGTGTCCGTATGCGCGTGTGTCCGAGAAGGGGAGGGGGGGGGATGGCTCTTCTTTTGCGCCCCGAGACTTGCCGAGAGTGGACCGACTGACTGACTGACTGACTGACTGACTGACTGAGGACCGTCCGTCCGTCCGTCCGTCCGTCCGTCCGCCCGCCCGTCCGTCCGCCCGTCCGTCCGTTACTCTTCCGGTCGCTCCCTGTCGCGGCTCTCGCCAGTGACAGGGGGTGGCCTCGAATACGATGGCGACGACGGGGTGCGACTGTTTAGTCGGTGGCGCTGCCGCTCCGCGTTACCGTCCCCTCGGCCCTTTATCCCTTCTCCGCGGCGGCCACCACCTCTGTCACGCTCACGGGGTTGTCCTCGTCACTCACTGCAGGCTCGACTAGTCAGCAGCACCCCCGGCGTCCCTCTGTTGCGGCTCTCCTAAGAACGCTCGTGGGATGGCGCTGCTGCTGCCGCTGCCGCCGCCGCCGCCGCTGCTGCTGCTGCTGCTGCTGCTGCTGGTGCTGATGGTGATGGTCTCGTACGAGGGGTTGCACAGCTACCCCTCGAGAGTGCTGATGTAGGTTCTCGATTCCTGCAGGTCGCTCGTTGTAGTTGTGCGTACGTGACACGCGCGCGTAGCACGAGAATGAGCGTGTGTTGCCGTTGTCAGTGGCGTAGGACGCGAATTTTTTGCACGGTATCACACCCTTTGATCGGCGCACTCTCGTAAAAGATTGGGGACATTATGAACAGAAGCCACATCAATTTTTTAAATAAAGCAAAAACGGATAAGTTCACAATTTTCGAGTTACAAGATCGAGAAAGAATCTTTCACGGACTAAATTAATTTCTAATTGTATACAAATAAATAATACAACTACGATATATGTTTTGAGTTAATTTTTAGATACAGATAAGTTTGCAAACACATACTCTCTATATTTCTCTTTAATAAAATCTTTATTTGAGGCTTAATTAAGATAGGCACGTGTTGCTTCAAATTAAAAGATAAAAGATAAAAGATGAGAATGATAATCTCCCTCGAAATTCTCGCGAAAGAAAGAATAAAGCAAGAACTGTGATTTCAGGTTGGCAAAAATAATGTGCCGAAAGCGAGACTTCACGTTATGCAGAAATCTAATATATATGTATATTATTTAAAATTGTGAAAAATTAAGACATTTAAAGCAAAGAAAGAGAAAAATGGCGATGTACACCGTATGCAATAGTGGTGTGTAAACTGTATATCGCAACCGCAATATTTCTTTTTGCCTATGTAAACGATGATTTCGTATTCTTAGTACGTACACACGCGGCACCATACTTTGCGTAAAGTTGAATTTATGTTGCACCGCGTATTTGATGCTCGCTACGTAGACTGGGTCGCGCAGCCTGATTTAAAAAGGAGATTGGAAAAATGTAAAATAGGAAGCAGCACAGTTACAATACGTTGTACTCTTCACCACGCTTACATTTATTCAGAATAAGCGCGCAGAGCCGAGAAACTATTTCTGTGATATATATATATGTGTGTGTGTGTGTGTGTGTGTGTGTGTGTGTGTGTGTGTGTTACACTTTTTAAATTAATTATAAGTCACAATGTGAAATTTTATGTTTGTAAATTTTACTTTAAATTTTATTTAACAATTATTTTATAAGTATATCGTAGTTATTCAAGTTTCAACAAATCTACGAGTCAAGTTGTAAGTTTGTTCCTCAGAGAATCGATAATAGTCCCTGCAATTTTCGCCATTCCTCCATTTTCTCTGCAGATTCTCCGCAATGTACAATATAATTGCAAATAAGAGTATGTCTCTCCTGAATAGATAGAAACGCGATTACCGCGGCGCGTGCGGCGACGAACTTTCCAAGGGATGGTCTGATCGGGGACGAGATTTCCGGTAAACCGGCAAAGACTCCCGATCCGGTCATCGACCTCCCGCGCTACGCAATGCAAGCTAAGCGCGAGCTATCTGTAAATCTTTTCCTCGCAAACTCCGCCGCTGTTTATCGCCGCATCCGGCGCGCGCGCGCACGCACGCACGCACACGCGCGCATGTAAACATACCCCGGGACTACTGCAAAAATCGAAGGGGAGAACAGCTGGTCAGGGGTGCTACGTTCCTGAATCTCGTTCCTGGCATTACGACGAGCGTGTAGATTCTTTCCTTTATTTTTCCTCCCTCCTCACCCTCTCTTTTTCTCCTGAGAGAAAGACAAAGACGGAATGGGAGAGAGAGGGGGTGGATGGTAATTCCTACAGAAGATTGGCTGCATAGTAGCGATACCAAGGCGATATACGCCGTCTACTTGTTGTCGCCGACAACGGTGGTGGTAGTGCAAGGGTGGCGCACGTCGGGGCGATACTACGCAGGGGTGTATTTCCCCTCGTGCAAAAACGAGGAGAAACGCGCGAGGGTGGCGTGGCACGAGCATAGGGTGGAAAGCGATAGCAGAGCACGCGGAGAGAGCACGGGAGAAAGACGAGAGAGGATGACGAAAGGGATGAGGGAGAGGGGGGGAAAGGGGCGAAAGGGGAAGACGGGAATCGCACATGCGCCTGCGTTCGGCATCGACCCGATGTCTAGGCAACACCTGGTAGTGCCCCACGTGCCACGTTAGGGTGGCACCAGCGTCACTCTGCACAGGCCGCGCGCGATCCATGCCCCCGGTATCGAATATCCCACTGGCCTTTCCCTCTACCCCCCTCCCCCCCCCGTCTCTCTACCTTCCCTTTCCCGTCGGGGAGGGAGGAGGGGGGAGGTATCTCGTCTACTGACCCACGCCAACGGAGGAGAGACGAGATAGACGTCTTTCGTCCCTTCTGAATTCTGCGCCCGATGCACGCGCCGCGGATGCCCGGCGCCGCGACGAGGGAATTTCTTTTTCGGGGTGGGGCGCGCGCGGCTGGAATTTCGATACTCGAGCTCGCGCGGGTGGGTCCATCGCTGCGCAAACGATTCGAAGGGAGAGGAGGGAGAACTCCAGTATGCCGTGTAATGCTGATATTACACGCGTCGCGAAACGCGATCTCGCCGAGCAGCGCACCGCGGACAATGGAACGGAGAATTTTTTTTTTTTTTTTTTACGTCGCCAAAAGATTCTGTCTCTCGACGAGCCCCCTAATGCGACGGTAATGCGCACGATAAGCTGGCCGTACAAACGTAATGTCGGAGATACAAGAGGGAGTCGATGCGACGGGGGGAGGAAGCTATAGTTTCAGCGAGAGAATAGGGGGTAAACGAGACGAGGGATGTGACGCATTCTTATTTCTTGGAGGATAAAAATGCGGCTCCGTATACGATTCCTACCACGATTCATCCTCTTTCCTTTCCCCATCATCCCCTCCCGTGAAAATTAGTTCCTCCGCATTTTCACCCCCTCACTCGTTGCTCTCTGACACGGCTGAACTCGAGGAAACCTCGATATTTGAACTCGATAAAGAGAATTGTGAATTTCTCCCGTGAATAATATTTGCTAATTGGAACTTTCTCGCGGAGAAATAGAAGGATGTTACACAGAGACTGACCTAGAATTTCTCGTTCGTGCTCCACGTGGTGAGGTCTTTTGATTATTCCGATTCCTTTTTCCTGCCTCAAATTCATGGAAAGACCTCGATTTGCAGAGAATATTACCCAATTACTTTAACCAATTAAATTAAATTATGATTGGCGAAAATAAACGTGTCAAATCGATTTTCATTTAATTAATACATCAATATGAAATGCTGTAATATATATAAATTGAGTCAGCTGTTTTTTTTTTTGCAAAAGTATTTTCTTGAAAGGGATTTTAAATAGAGTATCTAAAATTTGAAAGATTTCTGTTCATTCTCTTGTCATATTAAAGTTATAAATAAGTTTATCAAGAAGACTTATTTCTACATGTGCTTGTCCTAAAGTTTCTATTACGATCACTAAATACTGCCACATGTGTATCATAATCCGATTATATCGACACAATGTTATTTACATCTGTTCAACGTACAATTTATAAAGCTTTGATCTTCATTTTAAATGCGTAGAAACAGAAAATGAAATGCCACAGTTTAAACCTTTTTAGCAAAACAAGGAATCATTTTATTAATGATACAGATTTTATGAATATTATAGAAGGATTTAATGAATTATTGTACGATATAACTATCATCTTTTACGTCTCGACGCAACAGCATCTGTCCGTCTCGTAATTATTTCGCTGAAATTTTGCTTTGGAAGAGCTTCATCAGGGATAATCTATTACCAAACGTTGCGTCCACAAAGAGAGCAAATAAGCTTTTAGCTTGCTTCACATTGCGCGACACAGGTTGCACGAAATTATTATTAATTAGTCCAGCTTATCGTAAAGTATCGGGGCCACGGCGAGGTGCTTGAATTATTTCCACGAACGCGAGCGAGCTCCGTCACGTAGGGGGGGATATTTACCTACCCTAAACCCTTCTCTATGGTACAGTGGAGCGCATTAATGATGATCGCCCGCACTTCTCCCGTGTTACTCGCGGGTCAAAGGAACGGCATTAGAAATACGCAGTGGACAGCGCACAGCATACGGCTATGCTAATCAATCTCGAGAGCTCAAAGCCAGCATGCGCGAATAAACACGAATGAACAACTTGTTTATTCGTATTTGTTCGCGCTCGCCGGCTCGCTATGGATCCAGTTTTAGGCGGACGCCACATCAGTGCTCCGCGCACGATACGAACGTCCGAAGAGAAGATACATTTACGTCAAACGAAGCGAAACTCTCCTCTCTCTCTCTCTCTCTCTCTCTCTCTCTCTCTCTCTCTCTCTCTCTCTCTCTCTCTCTCTCTCTTCCCTTCTTCCCATCGCGCCCGCTGGTAAGTTAACGTCGAGCAAGACGTATGCGTGCGACGAATAATTTACGAGGCTCCGATTTAGATCCCGATTTGGCCACTCGGCTCCACGGGGGGGTTCTACGCGAGTAATCAGGGTGAGATTGCGCAACCTCGGGAATAAAATCAGCCCAATCCGGCCGCGACGGCGAGCGATACGAATCGCGGCCGACGACACGACATTCGCCCGTGTCTCTCGTAATCTCTTTTGAAGATATACTCCCGAAAGGTTGTCGATGTGAAAAGCTTCGCCGAATAAAGCTCCGGGCGTTATAGAGAGAGAGAGAGAGAGAGAGACAGCGCGCCCGGACGGCGTAACGAGATATAAACTTTGATATTTCGCTTTCCGTCGGTGCTCTCCCGTCTGTATACCCCAATCGGGGCTACGCAAATATTTTGATTTCAGGTCGGCGGCGGCGCGACGGCGTTCGCCGGCGGAAATTTCTCTATGCGCGCCAGGACAAACGCTTTCTTCGTCGTAGGGAGAGGCGGGCTGAATAGCGCGCCCTTTTCCAATTACGCCTTACCCCTTTAGGGGTTATTGAATGGACGTGTAATAAGGGGCTTGTGTATACTGCGTATCGAAATTTCATATCGCCGTCCCCCGTGCGCGCCGTTAATTTTCATTCTGACCCTTCGCGATTGTCCGTTGTCAAGCCGATATATCTTACACCGTGATACAAATATCATCAGCGCGCGTAGCCGCTCTGCAAATCCTTCTGCAAATCGTTTCCCCTCCGGATGTGAAGTAGTATTTTTTCTAAAAGACAATCGCTAATGTTACGTACTGTAATTCTACGCGAAAACAAATCGAACGCCACGTTCTCAAATCCGATTGTCGTCGTCACGTTACCGTCGTATATAAGTCGTTTAACTCGTATCCACAGGTAGTTGATTTCGTCGTCCGGATTTCACCGTGGCTTCGCAGCCGCGATTCGGTTGCGCTCTCTATGCCCGATGCCTGCGAGAGGAATACGGGGGACCTCGAGTTTTGGCTCGTACAACTCGAATCGCGCCCGGCGTTACTTTATTTTGAAGAGAGCTCCGCAAACTTTCGCACAGTTGCACGGTCGCATTTTCTTTTTTTTTTTGTGCGACTTTTGTCGGGGAAAATTGACAAAATGAAAGAATAGCCTAAATCAATGAGGAAAATGTCTTCTATAATTTACAGAAGAAGACAAAAGCCGTTCTTCAAATGGCCTTTACTCTTCTTGAAATAATAAATTGGAATGTATTAATCGCGCTGAGAAAAGGTACTCGAGAATCGTGTCGAATAATCGAACTCTTGATTATTTTAATTCAATCATTTGCAGACTTACCCTCGACATTCGGGTGGTAATCCGGCGTTCAAGGTTTCGGCTGCTGGGTGAACCAAATTTCAGGTAACTGTGCGAAAGATCGATCGTCGTGCTCGTCCTTCTATATGCATGTTGCATGTATGTACGTATGTGTGTACGGGCTACAGCCTGCACGGTTCGCGTGATTTCAATCGCGGAACACTTTGACGTCCCGATATATCGGGACAAGGATAAAAAAACGGAGCCGATGCTTTATGCGATGCCGCGTGTATAGTTCGGCGATTGACTCCATTCTGCGCTTTCGTACCGACATCCCGTTCTTCGCTCGATGAATAAAGAACAATAAACCTTGCCGAAAACTTCGCACACACCTTGCTACGCAATTCCGGGCCGGACACGGTGACAAGAAGTATATAACGACGAGAGGGACGATACTTAAGCGTCTTAAATGTTCCTTGCGGTCTTGGATTGTGTCGCGACGGTAAAATTATCGGGATATCTGTTACTTGTGGTTGCGAAGATTGTTCAGATCATTTGAATACCCTTTACATCGCGCGACAAAAAAAAATTCTACTAATTTCTCCATGTAATTTTAATGTGTGTTACACGTGTGTGTAATTTTAATATTCCGTAATGTGCAATTATATATATAATAATTTTTCGCGAACGAGTTTGTTGAAACAACGAACGCTGATTGCGTCTATCGGAAAAAGAATTGCATGTAATTCGAATATTAATTTGCCGGCAAATTAATTCTTTTTTTTTTCTGAAAGAAAAAAACGTGGCAATAGTTCTTAAGTGACAGGCGAATGAAAATGCTTGGAAGCGAAGCTCTCGAAGGACAATATTTCCCCTCGCGAGTTACATTAAATATGACGTCTGCCTTCTGGAAAATCTTGAGAGTACAAACCTTCCCCCTTTTCTTTTTGCTTCATTATGCATTATTTATCTTACTGAGTTTGCCACTGCATTGCGTCATCTCGTAATCTACTTATCTGTAAAAGTGGAACGCAGGTCCTTCCGCATTGTGAAAAGTGCGGCCGTTTGAAGTATTAACTTGCCGTTGTTGCTCCGAGAGAAGCGCCTCTCGAAGCACATATTCGTATTCCTCGAACAGTAAGTAACGTCCACTGCCGGGGGTCGATACCGCGATAATGTCTGGAATTATCGATCGGCATGCATTAATGGGCTTCTCCTCGCATCGTGAAAATCAAGGATGACAAGGAGGGGAATCCGAGGATACGCGAGACTTCTGTGAGCCACGATAAAAACCCTCTTTGTTGAAAGAAACGAAAGGAGAAATAATATTGAAAGGAATAATGCTTTATAAAAGATTAAATATACGGCATGATGCTACTATTAATATTGAAATTATAAATTTTTCATTAAAAGTATGGTACACTATAAAAAAATATCTTATTGTTGCTATGAAACGTTGTTGAGTTTTAACGGTTATTTATTTTATCAGATTCAAATATTGAGGAGCATTTGTTTTTGTAAACGCAATATTTATTCTCATCATTTTCGACAGTTTCTTTCAATAAGACAATTTACATTGTCTCGTCGGACAATATCAAGGAGTTCTTTTCGTAACGGCAGGATCAAAAGAGCGTTTCTATCGTGATGTGTTTGCGTCTCATCGCCACCCTATGTGTGACCCACCCTTTCGCGTAAGCGCATGCCAACTGTTATAGGGGTTCTAAAACAATACAAGCACAGAACGCTGACTGCAGCACTTTATCGCGCTGTATGCTCGGATTTACAATTTACGAACCTGAAACGAACGAGAAACGGGGATTGAGATTCGCGTGTGCTACACGCGTATATATTTCGCCGTGATGTTTCTAAAGTCAACCTCGTAGATACGTATACTCGTAATTTGTACGACTGAGGATGACGCGGATCATGCTCCTAACAAAATCAACGTAACACGCTGCTCCTGAAATGCTATTTTTTTTCAATCTGCGAACGTTGCGCACAGGCAGTGCTAATATTTATATTACCCACTATTACAGATGTGTCGCAAATTAAATTCTAGCTTAGATAACATTACATTTTTTTTTCCATTTTTGAACCTGCCTAACAAGAATGCAGCGCAAGAAATACATTGCATAAGTTATATAAATTAATTATTTCAAACTGATTTAAGTAAAATAAAATGTTTACATGCGAGAATGTATTGCATTTGAAGTAATATAACTTTAATTATATTTTAATTCTTTATTATTTAATTTAATTAGAAAGATACAATTATCATAATAACAATTTTATAATTATGAAAAATTAAGGTCAAGATTTTTTAACTTTTGATCTGCCGACAATTTCGAGGTAAAGAGTCTCTGTATACACGAATTTTGCATTTCTGGCAACACCGCCTTCGACTATCCCTCTTTCAAGCACCCTTCCGCAGCTCCAGGGTGAATCATCCCTCGTCCTCGAGCTCCGACGATAATGCGAGTCCCCGCGCACTTTGTACCGTCGAAGGAGGTCAGGTCTTTGTGTCGGATGATATAAATTTATGCGTAAGGAGAAGAGGGCCGGACCGTGAGATATAGCGGTAACGGAGGAAAATATCGTGGTGGAGAGATAAGCGATCGGACGGATTTAGAAGAACACGGAGGGACATGTGAAACGTTGGAGTTTATGGCATGAAGATATATACATATAGATATTGTTCTGGATGTAAAATATATCCTATAGAGCGACTATTCTTTTTTTCATCTTTTTCTGAGATACAAATTTTCGATGTCACAAATAGCGCGAATCACATTTTTTTTAGTGCAAAATATTAGAAGATACTAGCATCTGGAAAAGAATGAAAATATATAATTGTACATAAGTATTAAATATACATAGTTATATAAAAAATATAGCTATACATATATTTTTGTTTCTTAAGTATAATTTTTGTATATATTTTTACAGACAAAAAGGAGAAAAATTACTTTTGCACCGTTTGTCTTTACAAAAAGCAAAATTGCGATATAATACAACGTCATACAATATTCTACATGATAATAATATTTATTTATAATTATATGTATGTGAATCATTTTTTCTGGGCACATGTAGATATGTCTTAAATAAATTTTATAATATAGTATCTCGAAACATACCACACAAATATCCCAAGATTTTACAAGTAATGGACTTTCTTCGCGAACTGGATCTTCCAATCCCCATCCAAATTAGGTTATTTGAATTTATCGCTACCTAAAATTTGTTATTTATACCCCACTCGAAGCATGGCTCATGCATACCCGAGGACGGAGGAAAAATATGTAATAGAAGAATATAGATGTATGAGCATATTTATATAAACGTAAATTGGAAAATTCATTCTCGTGTATTTCCATACTCCTGACGTCATAATCCAAGATAGCTGACGTAGGACGCAGTAAAGACTTTTAAAGATTCGTTATCTTACACAGATTTGCGTAATATTGATTTTGTATATTTTCAAATTGGTTCAGTTCATTGCGCTGTTAACTTGTCGAAGAAGGCGTTCGAAAGTTGTCTCCGGGCAGTTTTCCATCGTGAGACGTTGACTTTTGCCCTCGCGACACTTTGACGAATATCTTGGGAACAGCGGAGTTATCAACTCGGGCGAATTTAATTCTTAACTTGCCATTAATTCGCCGTTAAACGTCTCCAATGGCTTACCATTGTAATTCGCGAGCCGTCTACGTAATCGCGGCCAAATTTTAATAGGGCGGAAAGACGAGGACGCTTCGATAGTCTTTTCTCATTTGGCGTAAATGGCGGACGCGCGCACGGGCGCGAATAATCACATTGAGAATTTTCATTCTGAAGGATTTCACTTTAAGCCCGGTGATTACCTTAATGTTCTTAAAATCTGAATTTCTCGAGCGTCCCTTATGAAATCTATTTTTCACGCGGTCCAAAGTGACACAAATAATTTTCTCATTATAACATTTTGCAGTTATAAAATTATTAATAGGACGTTAAATATTAACTTTGCGTAACGAGTTTGCACTTTATGTTTTTTCCTTCCAGATTTCAAAGAAAACTCACAGGACACAATTTTCTTTCTCCTTTCCACGTTGATGTTAGAATAAGCTTTTTTCGAATATATATATACGGCAGATGCATTAAAGTAAAAGATTAATTTGAGGCAGCCGGTTTCTGATCTTCCGGCCGTAGTCATTGTGCCCGTATTATCGTGTTTTAAACGAAGTTTTAAATTTTACGGCACAACTTTAAAGTCGCAAGTTTCACGGCGAGCCCATTATCTAACGTAATTTACAGTTCTAGAGTAAATCATCTCCGTGATACGGCCGCTACTTGGGACAGCGCCTTGGAGAAAAAGCGATGAGTACAAAAGGAACCCGAGAAACACGAAAAGGGAATGGAATTGTAAGTCCCCCACGAACGGACGTCGTTATGCGTTATTAACGTCATCTATTACTCATTCGTTAATCGCTATTCCTGTAACAATTATACATCACTCACACGCGCCGCTAGTTTAGAGCGAAAGTAAAAGAGAGACTGCGCGTTAAATAGCAGTTTAATAACACCGGACTTAATTTAGACTGATATATCCAGTTCAATTAAAACTCGTTTGGATACGTCAAAGTAAATGGGCCAAGTTAATAACTATATTATACGGGGGATAAAAATGGATCATTACCGCCAGGCATTTCTAATCTAGAACTAGCGCACCTAAAACTCATAATAAAATTCTGTATCTCTCAGAAGTAAATTCTCTATCAAATTACCGTGTTACGGATTAATAAAGCGTCGCCGGTTTTTTTTCTCTCTCTCTCCGTTTTATTTTCAACATAAAGCGTCCGAAGAGTATCTTGGAAAGAAAAGCAACATGGTCTCTTTGCGGGAATGAAATCCATACCACCCACGTGCTGTGACGTGTTCGACTTTTACCCTTTGCGCCTCTCGGTGTTTCCAGAGATAACACTCACACAGATGCGAAACATCCAGCGTGTATCAACCCGCGCGCGCATGCGAAGCGACGTAATATATATTTACGTACGCGTCATTTCGCTATACGGAACGACGGCCCGAAATCGCCCCTTGCTTAATGGAACTACCCTTAGCAAAATGGCGACCACTCGAGCGAAATTGGGATGTATGGTATCTACGCTAGTTGCTGCAAATACCTTCATCCCGAAGTTGCAATAATCTTTTGTGTATACTCGAGTCACATCTAGATTCCTATTCGACATTCATCTAGAGAAACGTCACGAAGCGGCTGATCTGTAAGCTTGACAATTTTATGTTCGACATATCGATAAGATAAGAGATACGTAATAGATCTCATGTAATTGGTAAGGACGAAAATCAAGATAAATTGAAATTGAATTTAATGTTTGTTGTGAATTTAAGGGTAATTTTAAATAATGAATTTTTAATTCCATTTATATTTATACATAAATGGTAAGTCATCCTGGAATTGATATGTTTATTAGGGATGATAATTGTATAGTGAAATCAATATATTAGAGTATAACGGTATAGAATACATTAGAAAACGTTCTATCAATTACGTTATGAGTAATTTCTAGAAATAAATTTAAATCTCCTGTATAACGAAAAGAGAGAGAGAGAGAGAACGAAAAACTTTCAAAATTATTAAGAGAACAGAATCAGTAAAGAGATGACATCCATTAAAATTTTCAAAATTCCTAAAATTTCAATTTTCTACGGGAACTGACATGGATCTAAAAAAAAAGAGAAATAATTCTTTTATGAAACTACACAAACACTTGACAGAATTTGATGTACGCAATTTGGATCACGATGACAAATACCTCGACGATTTTATTTCATTTTATTCACATTTTTTAATCAAGAAGAGAAATATTATAAACAGATAAATTATTAATTATACTCTCCTTTTAGTGGGAACTTACAAAAACTTTAAACGGTCGGCAAATTTTCGGAACAGAAGGGTTTCCAATAATTTTCAATTGAACGACGCCTCATCCGAGACGGACCGACGTGCGGCTGGATTCCGGACTGGCTGGCCGTTTCGTTATTATTCGTTTCGCTCGCTCTCCATTCGACTCGAGCACATCGCTTCGCCGACCATCACCCGTTGCTCGGCAACCTCTGACTCGCGACGTGTCGTTATATGATGGCGGCGGGGGTGGATAACCGGTGCGGCTGTTCAGTCTCTCTCTTTCTCTCTCCTCTATCTCCTCTCTCTCTCTCTCTCTCTCTCTTTCTCTTTCTATCTCTCTCTGTGCCTCCACTGCTTGTCGAGGTCGTCGAGTGGCACTCGTTGACCAAACGGTCATTACGACAAATGTTAGTTATATCTTGACGACGCTATCAGATACTCCGCGAACTAGCACGAATCGGAAGGGGTGTAGACGGGGAGGAATAAACCATCATAACCACCCTGCAGCATGAATAGATGTGTTGGCACGTATCCATGTAAGCTGCAGCTGCAGGATTATGCTCGTACGCGTTTGACATAACTTTTGGTCGAGAATACACATACAATCGATAACCAGACAATATAGGAGGAAGATGGACGTGATATATATTATACATATAACGGCGAAGTAATAATAACAACTTATTCCAAGTAGCCTGAAACGACCGGTGACTGTCACAGTAGCAAATCTTAAGATAGATAACAATTCTCACAGCAGGATATATTTGCGCACTGATCGTTCGAATGTCATCCGAATATATATATATATATATATCCTTTATTTATAAACTTGCGCATATAAGAGATATAATAAGTAATTGCAGAAACCATTCGAATGGCTTTTCTCATTACGATGATGAATTTTCCAACTGGGTTAACGACGCGAGAAATTTACCGCATGGCTTCATTCTAAGTGACCGCCCGGTTATCATCGTCCTGTGCATGTTCTTAAAGTTTACATAAGACGGAGGAACGGAGATCGTAGATTAAGATAGAACTTGTCAAGGGTCATATATCTGAATCCATTAATTACTACGGCGCTATCATAATCTCTCGCGCAATCTCGCGTTCCGAGATGATTAGCAAAGTCCCCCGTAAATTTCGCAGAGAGCACATCTGTCTAATATCTACATCTTGACTACTATCTTCCAAAAACACGAATGTGCACGTATATAAGGCGGCGCAAATAGAAAATAAGAAACGGAGATTGTGTGTGTGTGTGTATGTAAAGGGACAATAAAATCTTATTCGCGGTGTATGCGGGGAAGGAAAAATTTATTGTTGAAATTACACTGGATATTGCGTATAAAAAATTGCTACCATCTGTAACAGTATTTTGTTACTATTCGCCGTTTTAATCGTAATAAACGATTAGTGTATACATATTCGCTGTAAAATGTACATAACGGAGTGTAATTAATAAAACTTGTGCAGCTCGCGAGAAAACGTAGAATTAGCGTCTGTCGGGCTTTATAACGCCCGCATACGCGCGCAGTTAATTTCGTTTATGTCATGACTCGATATTGTTGCGAGCTCCCCCGAGAAAGTTAGAAACGGCGCACCGCGGACAACATCTGAGAAAATAATCCGAGTTAATTCCATCGCAGTCTGCACATCTCGGGGCCAACTTGTAGCGTTAATTCCAGGAGTCTCCCGGAAGTAGAATGGACACAGCCGTACGCAATAAATAAATCCAATAAAAGACACGCGAGGTAGAGCGAAATAGAGGCGAACGGGCCGGCCAGGCTAACCGGAGACAGAGAGAGGAGACACCGACAAACGGAGGCAGAGACAGAAGAGGCCCGAGGCGCAGAATAACGCGAGGGTGAGAAGAGAGAGAGAGAGAGAGAGAGACTCGGGCGGGAGAACGACGAGGAGGGACGTCACGGGAGCGAGAGACGCAACGATGAAAAGGGGTGAGGAAGGGGATGGCGCGCACTATCGCGAACCCCCGCCGGCGAACGGCGCGGCAGGATGCCGAGGTCGACGCTATCGATTGGCGTCGGCGTTTCCTCGTCGGTATCTAGCGGCCGGTGCGCGTTCTCTTTCTCCCTCCGTTCTCCCTCTCCTTCTCATTCTCCTCTCTCTCTCTCTCCCTCTTTCAGCCAGTGGGGGGGGGGGGCGAGGGGACGGGGGATGGTTTTGCCATCACCATCCCTCGTTGCCTGCTTCTCTATCTCACTCCGTCGCTCGGCTCTTCCGCCCTGTCTCCTCAGCCACCCACCGCGGTAACAGGTGTTGGTCTGGCCCCGAACTCGTACAAAATCGATGGGCGAGAGCCGGATCGGCGTCGCAAGGGGTTTCCCCGCCGATTCTACATCCCCTTCCTCACCTCCCCCGGCCCGCCGTCTTTCCCTATGCCGGCCTTCCCCCTTGGCAACCCCTCCGCCATCCCCTCGATCAAGGAAGAGGAGAGGGTAGCGCGTAAGAACAGGGGAACGAGAACGGGAGGACGACGCGCCGCAGCCGACGAAGAGTCGACGAGAAGGGAGTTGGAAACGCGAGTTACGCGGCAGGGTGGGAGGGGGGAGGGGGGGGGGGGGTGAAAGCTGCACACGAGCGCGGCGGCGGCGGCGAGGACGCAGGCGCCCGGGACGCGGGGCGACGCTCGTCGACGACGCTGCATTGGCAGTTGCACCCCAGCCACACCCGGTACGAGCCATGTAGTCGGGCTACCCTCCACCGCGATACACGGCGGACAATTGTTGCTTCTGCGCCTACAGGTGGTACATCTTCGTCTTCGATCTTCGCGGAGCTCGTCGGTACTCGCGTCCGCCGTCGTCGGGTGCCCGGGGATTCCGTCGTCGTCCTCGTCATCGTCGTCTTCGTCGTCGTTCTCACCGTTGTCCACATTTTCGTCGTCGTCGTCGTTGTCGTCGTCGTCGTCGTCCTTGTCGACCCATCGTTCGTTCTCGTTCCACGTCACCGCCACCGCCGCCGCCGTCGCCGCCGCCGTCGTCGTCGTCGTCGTCGTCGTCGTCGTCGTCGTGACCATCGAGGTGTCCGTTGTCGTGGTTACGCCTCGTGTATATCCGTCCGCCGTGCGAGACTATCGGTAGTCCGCGTGTCAGCCATCGTCGTCGACACGCCGCTGCCGAAGCTTCCGGCAAGGAGACATCAAAAAGCGAGAGAGGACCAGTCGGCGACGAGGTGCAGCCAGGGGGAAGTACCGTAGCTTCGGGCGCGCTCGTCAGCCAACTCGCTTTCGACTGCTGCGCGACTGTGTGCACACCGTGCGTACAGGGGTGGCGAGAGCGCGAGAACTACGGGGGGTGCGCGCGGGATTTCCGGGGTCGCGGAGAGGGCTAGAGGGAGCTATCGACCACACACGTAAGGCGGCGGCGGCAGCGCTCGCACACACCGGCGCACACGGATACACAACATCGCGGACCTGTTGTCCAACTTGTTGCTCGTCCCTGCGAAGGCACACCCGCCCATCTCCGGAGTCGAAGGAGAGCTTGTTTTCGAAAAGGGTGGAAGGAAGCGCCGGTCGCGAGGAATCGACCGTGTCGCACGTCGGGACGCCGCGCGCCCCCGACGATCGAGCTCCGGCCGCCCCCGGAAGCGCGGACGAAGAAGGCGAGGATGGAAATACGGCGAGAGACTGAAGCTCCGTGGCTCCGAAGCCGGAGGTAGGAATTTCGAGCGAGGAAGGAAAATTTTTAACGACGACATCGCCATTTCTATCCTAGTGTATAATTTCTGAGTGAGCTTGATACTAGTGTTCCGTTTAATAGGATCGTACTTAGTGAACAAAAATTAGGATTCATCCCGCGGGACTTTCGCTCTCTATCACGTCGAGAGAAGAAGATATCTAGCAGAAGATCGGACGCGCGTCTAGAAGAGAGAGCTCCACTTCCATCCTCCAGAATACAATTCAATCCGGTTTCCTGCAACTCAAAGGGAACTAATGGCGCGCGTTGGGTAATTCAGAGGACCAACTCCTTATAGAAACTCCAATTATTCGTGCCGAAGCTCTCCGTAGTGTCGGCTAGGAAACTCGCATTTGACGAAGACGAACGAGGTTCGACTTTGCCAACGGGCGATCACATTTTTTAATCACAGTTCTCGATTTCGATCATCAAACGAAGTGTCCCTCTCTCTCTCTCGCTGATCAAAGGACTCGCGTACATCGTTCAGTATTCAGTTAAGTTCAACGTTCGGTCGGAGTCTACCAGATCCCCCGTCGCGATGAGAATGTCGTCGAGGCGTGCACGTCCCGGGGCAGCGACGTCATCGGGAATCGGCGTGACGGGACATCACCTGGAACAGCCGGGCGAACCGTGAACAGGTTCGCGGGTGAACCTCCGGAGCTCGAACGGTGGAGTCGCGCATTCCCGGCGACGCATGTATTGCCGGCGGCAGCGCAGGATAACGAACCCGCGGCGGTGAAACGGAGAAGGAGGAGGAGGAGAGAAAGAGGGAGAGGGAGAGAGAGAGAGAGAGAGAGAGAGAGAGAAACGCATGTAGAGACGTACGTGTACGTTTTACGAGAGACGACGAGGTACGCGACGGCGGGCATGAGGCCGGCGCTGTAGGAGAATGTGAAAATAAAAATAATCTTCCACCCGTGAACATACAACGAAAGCAATATTACAAACAAGGTAATCCCGAGGAACAAGAAGCAAGGGCAAGCCGCATACGCTTTTCGCTCCCGCCATCCCGCAATCTCGCCCTCCGATCTTTAGAAATCATGGAACCGCGTGCTATTTTACATCGCCGGACTCGGTCAATCACGATCGAGAAAGTGTGAGAGAGAGAGAGAGAGAGAGAGAAAGAGAGAGAGTCGCTTCTCTCAGTTGCTGCTCGCTTCACCCAAGAGATATTTTAATATGAATGTACATACGCGCGTATAGACGCCGCGATCGTACGCGCTCACAACTCTCTCATCCCTGTACATAGTTATACAAAAGTATATATACATTTATACGCAGAGTCCTATCGAATAGTCATCGTGCAACGACGTCTAGGATATTAAATCGAGATAGAAAATATCACCGAGATAGCCATTAAGGAACCGAGCGTCTTATCTTCCCTGGAGGAAAGAGTTGTCCTCGCTCATCCTTGCGACAGGAAGGAATTTTAAGTGGAAGAAACTCCGATTGGGCTGCCGATAGATCGATACGTAACCATGTCGCGCCTCGGGATGGGATCTGAGAGGAAGCGCGCGAGCGGGACGAACAGTTGAGGCAGCGATTGAGAGATCGATCGGCATCGCGCGCCCGAATGAAATTATCCACCGCGTTAATCATCATCGGGAAGATAAACGTGGCGTTTTCGGGAAAACGAGAGCGAGCGGCGGGACGGTTTACGGTACATTGAACGATATATCGCGTAGTGCACCGCTTGCCGGCGCGGAGCCGCCGCGACTTCCGCAAAGAGGATTTAAGGTTGCGCGATACTTCTTGAGGATATACAAGCGATCGATACTTCTTGATCGCGGGATAACGCGCTTGCAATAAAGCACGCCGTCGCACCGGAGGACCGAGGTAGGAAGGATAGTCGAGGCTCAAGAGGATTGTTTACCCTACGCGGTTGTTTGGTGATCTTAGAGCGATATTTCGATATTAATCCCGGGGGGAGGAGAGCGTCGATCAGCCAAGATGCCGCGGTGCTACATGGTAAAGAAGGCCTTGTGCAACAAGTACATAACCAGCGTTGCCAGAGGATTCGAGAGCTGGGGCCGCGGAAGGAGCACGCCATCGCCAACCACCATGCCGCTGCCAGTCTCGCCCGTAGAGGGGTGCGTTGCAGCCCCTGTTGCGCAAGGTACGCCACACTTTGCATACTTTGCCGGGAGAGTTTGTAATCGCTGCAATAATTATTTTTATATGTTAATCCGGCGTTCGACCGATGTCAAACTGAGCGCCAAAGTCTTATAACTTGGCAAGAAATGAGATTAAGATCATATTATATAAATAATATACAAAAATATAATGTATAAAATATGTAGGTAAACTGTAAAATATGTATACAGGGTGGGACATTTAAAGTATGTGTGTGTGTGTGTGTGTGTGTTGTAAACTGTTATCTCTGATAGTATGCCTTAGCAAAAATATTCCAGATAAAAATTATCTAATCTGAGGATAATAATAAAAACAATTTTTGAAAAAAAATTGATTTTTATACATTTATCATTACTTTCTTAAATGGAATTATTTGACTTTTTTCATATATAATTTTTCTAATTATTTTGCGTTTAATATTATTAAGATAGAGTTATTGAAAAATGAATAATATGCTTACGAAATATTTTATACCTTATTTATCCTGACATATATTTTGACATGAGGTATAAAATATCTCATAATATCTCTATTCATTAAAAAAGCGTTTTATACTTTATATTTTATACTTTTATTACAGATGAATAAAGTGAATCAATTGGTGTAGAAAAAACACATATTGTAGTTGTTTGAATCGTACGGTTTCAAGAATAATAGTTTACAACGCTTCAAATGCGCTTTAAATTAAAAAAAAAAACGCTACTATTTTACTCTTCAATAGTTGCTTTAGCGTTTTAGACATTTTATGATACTCATTTCGGCGCATAGCACCAGCTCGATGCGCGTTTATATCGAATTATCAAGTAATAATGGCACACGCCACTGCACACCGCGTAATTCCCGACAATGCGTTACCTGATCGCAACAAAACGACCTTAATTGTCGGAATTCTCTATGGCGTTACTACTTGTACGGCGCATCCGCCTCTCGTGTGAACGGTGAAAATGGTATGCGAAACTTGCTGAGACAGTAAATGCAGTTACAAAGGCGGCGCTTAGAATCATCGTAATGGCGATGCGCGCTTATAACATCACGCCGGCACAAAGAGGCGAGAGTTTCGAACGTTCGCGGTACGAATAATTTGCAATTGACCGAAGTCGTTTGCGTCTAAAAGATAGCGAATCTTTTATTGAAATTTTGGTGATTAATTTGATATCCGTGTAAATTATTGAAACTAATAAAAATCGATATTCGCCGTATTATTAAAGACGATTTGTGAGGAATGTGATATCCAAATATCGAGGATTCTAAAATAGATTAATTTTTGAGGGATGCATTTCTTACAATTATGTAATTGTAAGCAAATACACAGTATTATCTACTTTTTTTCTCTACAATTTTTTTAACATTTTTTAACTATGTACATTTTACAAGCTAAAAATTGTAAAAAGTTTGAGTAAAAAAATAAAAAAGAGAAATAGATATTATATATATTATTAAATTAAGTTTCCTTCTTTTTCACATCTTTTTTTCTATAAATAGCTGAAAACTTTGTGCTCGTGTGTATTGCGTTATATATATTATAGCTTTTTTTTTTTAATAATTTATATTTTAATAAATATATTTCACGTATATGCGCATGCAATACATTTCCGCGTAACAAAAAATTTTTTACGTGTCCGAAGTTGATGCAACTTTTTTACACCGTGCCAATAAAAATAACACAGCGCGGAAGGCCGAACACACACATCTGCATTTTGCATAATATTCATAGCTGTCGATCCTTTCGCGAGTAGCGCCCTTCGTGATCACAGTAAAAATTTATTCTGCTCGCGAAACGTACGGAAACACAACGTCGCAGAAATATTAAAACAGATCGGGCCGGCGGAGCGAAGGAGGAGGAAGTTGGGTTCGCTTTTAAAACGAAATGCGCACTTTCATAACCGAGTTATCGTGAAATTTTATATCCGCTTAGTCTAGGAGACCTCCTTGGTTCTTTACTCCCTTTGACCTCGTTTCTAACATATTTGCCGTTATAATCCCACTACCCTTACATTTGCAATCCAATGTACAGTGCAGCTCACATCTTCCTCCCTTCCACTCTTTTATCATTCGTTTATCGCTGCACTTGCTTTTCCACCACCATCAAGGTTCGACACTCTTTGGTATCACGCCGGTAACGAGAATCGGATACTCTTCTTTGGTATCTCATTTGAAAGCCCGC
This sequence comes from Monomorium pharaonis, assembly GCF_013373865.1. Classification (NCBI taxonomy): domain Eukaryota; kingdom Metazoa; phylum Arthropoda; class Insecta; order Hymenoptera; family Formicidae; genus Monomorium; species Monomorium pharaonis. Next base: position 29,275,094 of record NC_050469.1, read on the forward strand.
GGCGTCGTTAAATCTCGATTAAAAAGTCAAACGAAAGCGCAGAAGTGAGTTCACACGTTGCTCCGACGATATATAAGGGACAGTCAAGATAAAAAGATATTTTGCAATAACTGTTATGGAATCTCTAAATTGAAATTATCACGTACGCAAATGAAGCTTAACCTTTAATAATTCTACCAGAATGTCGCAACACGCTATCGAAGGACACGACGGTCGCGACAGCTGCCGCCGTGGCCGACGCAGACCCCTCGAAGGAGCGACCGAGCGACGCGGACAGTACGCCCGTCGCGACGACGACGGCGACGATGCCGACGATGACGACAGCATCGTCACCCGTCATCGCGACGGCACCCCCGACGGCCGATTACTCGATGACGGCGCGAATGGAGGAGGCGACGACCGTCGTGATCGCGTGCACCGCCGCGACGTCTCTGACGACTCTGTCTCCGACGGTGACGATCGTCTCTCCCGTCGGGGAAAGCGTAACAACGACGACGATGACGTCTTTACCTTCGCCGGGCGTGCGAACGATCCCCGAGAGACCCGAGGAGACCACGGCGGCGACGTCTATCACGACGCTGCACTATCCACTGTCCACCGGAGAGCCGTCTCCGCCGTCCAGCACGTCGACGACGTCTTACCACCTGGAGGATTCTTCGGAGCACTCGAGAACACCGGATTCCAGGATACAATTAGTCACCCCGTCCGCTTCCATCGGCATGCCCATGTCGTCTATGTTCAAAGACCGCTCCGCGGCGGAGACGGAGGCGGCGCACGACCTCCTGGAGCTCTCCCGATCGTTACCCCCGTTACCACCGCCGAGCGTCGCGATTGGCCCCCAAAGCGTGATCGAGACGCCCGCGACGGACGTTCAGGAGATGACGGTCTACCAGCCGGCCGAGCAACCGATCTATCAGGTGAACACGATCGACTTGGCTAGCTCGACTATCTACAGTCACGTACAGCAACAGCCGCAACATCCCACGGCTACCGGTATCATTTACCAGGAGTCCGGCACCGCCATTGTGCCGCCCACGGGCAGCGTGTTCATACCTCTGTCACCGGTGCAAGAAATTCTGCTGACGTACAGCACGTCCGCTGTACCGTGTACGCCGATCATTGCCCAACAGCCGCAGCATCAGCCGCCGCAGCAACAGCAAGAGCTGCAGCAACAGCAAGAGCTGCAGCAACAACAAGAGCTGCAGCAACAGCAAGAGCTGCAGCAACAGCAAGAGCTGCAGCAACAGCAAGAGCAAACGCAGCCTCAACTGTTGCAACAGCAGCAGCAACAGATCGAAACGACGCCGCCACTGACGCCACCAACCTCCGAATGCAGCAGCGATATCGAGAACAGTAACCCGAACTCGCAACCGACGCAAAGGGACAAAGAGGTTCAGACCATCACGGAGCAGTCGGAAGGAGTGAAACCGGCCAGTTACACCTACGACACGTTGCTCGTCTCGGACGGCAGGTCGAAAAACAAGAAGGCGCCCGCCGTGCAGAAAAACCAGGAAACCGAACCGATTGAAGCGCCCGAGACCTCCAAGACCGGTCGTTACGTGTGCTGCGAGTGCGGTGAGTAGCATCAATTTCATATTAATCTTTTATTACCTGTACACCTACACACGGGGAATGATTTTGCTAAAGTATAAGAAAAGTTGGTTCGGATCTGAAAATAATTTTATTAGACCGTTAAAACAATTATTTAGAGCGCGCGAACTAATTGCTGGAACATCAAAACTTTTTTAGCATTGTCCATCATGCTTGAGAGTCCTTCATAATTATTCTGATGGTGGATGAAGAGAACTATTTTTAGACCTATATTCAACTAGGTCGTTAGATGCTTCAGCAAAATCCTTCTTTCCGTGTATTGTTTCAATAAACTTAATGGGATTAAAACCTGGTTCGAACGTATCGTCGAGGGGCCGTAGTCCTGAACGCCCTGTCGATCCTCTGTTAATCCCGTGTTAACAGTGATTTTAAAATCAGAGTCAAACGAGAGTCGAGTAGAGAGGATGACGCACACATTTTAGACATATTTTAGACATATTAAGATAGATTGCTTATAAGAACTGAAACCCCCCCCCCCTAGGCGGGGGTGTCCTCCATAAAAAAAAGAAGAGGGAACGAGTTAGTAGGGCATTTTTCTCTCTGATATTTCCTCTCTGCTAATCTCACCCTCTACTTGACTCTGATCTTGAAATCGGCGGCTCTGACCTGGGCGTTTTCCAAAACTCTCTAGGCAAGCAATACGCGACCTCGTCGAATCTGTCGCGGCACAAACAGACGCACCGCAGCATCGACTCGCAGTCGGCGAAGAAGTGCATCCACTGCGGCAAGGCGTACGTCAGCATGCCCGCCCTGGCGATGCACGTGCTCACGCACAAGCTCACGCACAGCTGCGGGATATGCGGCAAGATGTTCTCGCGGCCCTGGCTGCTGCAGGGCCATCTGCGCAGCCACACCGGCGAGAAGCCGTACGGATGCGCCCACTGCGGCAAGGCGTTCGCCGATCGCTCGAATCTGCGGGCGCACATGCAGACGCACTCGGCCGACAAGAACTACGAGTGCTCCAAGTGCCACAAGTCGTTCGCCCTGAAGTCGTACTTGAACAAACATTTGGAGTCGGCGTGCCAGCGCGAGAACGACGACAGCAACGACGTCGACACGCCGTCGTAAGCAGCCGGTGCCGCGGCGAGGTTAGCGTCCAGGTAGGCGTCTCTCACCTAAGGCGGCGGCACGCGACCTTAGCTCCCCTTTTCCTTTGCCAGGATCGATTTGTTTGACGAAGATCTATCGTTCGCTCGCGTCGGACGACTGCTTCGCTTAATTACATTTGCGACCCACAGTCTAATATTGCAACAATAGCGCGAGGAGGGCGATACAGGGGGAGGAGGGTTAAACCTGCTGACACATCAGTCGCGATCGATCACGACCATTCTCGCATTTAGAACCTAACAGCGCGCCCGGAATAAAGCGCCGTCGTGCTAACCGATCAATCCGCAATTTGCAGCCGGTCGTGCACGACGTAAACAGGAAGATTGCAGCGGCGTCATCAGGTTGACTGGTTAAAAAAAGAAAGAAAGAGAGAAATTGTTTGTCGCGTAGACAGCACTTTTTTGCTTATGGACCAAGAGGAAGAAGAAAAGGATGGAAGACGCGAACGGGAGAAGCCGCCTCTCGTCATACGGATGGCGATTGGTTTCGATTGTTTCGCATGGACATTCGAGTCGATCGCGGTCTATCGATGCGCCCGACTACGGCGGCAAGTCCTCTTTGTTTTTCGTTATGATGCCTGCCAAAAAAAGAAAAGATAATTTAATGTCAATTTTTTTTTAACACAACGTTAGGCAAACATTTCCCATTAACTTTTGTTCGATTAAGTCGTTTCTCAGGTGCCCTCTTATTTTTATTCAACAATTATTATTAAAAGTCTTTTATCATTATAAAAGTCTTTTTCTAAAATTTAATCCATCAACTCGCTAAAAGTTCTGGTTGTTTCTTAAAGCTAAATATATTCTTCTCGAAGGAATATTATCACGATTAATCGCGTTTTGGAAAATTTACTGTGGCAGCTCTGGTTTCTACTAGTACAGACTAGATTGGATTGGGGAGCACACCAAGCAATGTATATGTGCGCGAGGGAGAGAGAGAGAGAGAGAGAGAGAGAGAGAGAGAGAGAGAGAGAGAGAGAGAGAGAGAGAGAGAGAGAGAGAGAGAGAGAGAGAGAGAGAGAGAGAGCAAACTTCCAATTAGTATCGATCGACAAGATTTTGCTTGAAATTGCAGAATGGACTAATGATGAGTTGCCGCCGTTGTCGATGGGAGCCTCGGAGCTCTTTTGTGCACCATAGACGACGATCAGACGTCGAATCACCGGTAACCATCCAATTTCAATGGGTTATATGTCTCTCGGTAAGCGCAAAGTGATTCGATTTACTCGCCGGTTTAAACGTCGCGGGTGGGCAGACGGGGGAAAATCACGGCGCTGCGCGAGAACGAGAGAAGGTAATTGACATATCGGTGTCTCTGGATCTCGCGCTCGTGCGTCTCTTCCTCTCTCGCGGGGAGAGGAGCTTCTCTGAACGTTTTGTCGCGCCGCGGTTCCTTCGGTTCCGAGCACACACTCGGACTATCCTCAGAATCGTTCCTCCAATCCTTCTCCCTCCTCAACGTCGAAAGGAGAGGAGAGCCTCCGACGAGCGAGTGTCGCTACGAATATAAGTAGTAACGAGAATTGAAAAGCTACACGGTACGGTGGTACGTGAAAATAACGATAAGAATGCGAGATGAGGGAAACATCTGAAATTTGGCTATCGAAAAAGACGATTTTGCTGGAGCAAAAATTAAAAATTTAAGATATAAACCTGAAAATAATCTTATTGGATCGTAAAAAATGAAAAACGTTCAACAATCATGATAAGCAATGCAAAAGGTTTTGGCGTTCCAACGACCAGTTTGAGCTAAATACTTTTAGTGGTTTAACGAGGCTATTTTCAGATTTGAAAATTTAGCTAAATTCTTAAACGCTTCAGCAAAAACTGTCCTTTCCGATTGTATTTTCGGCAAAATTTCAAAAGTATTAAGTGATCGCAGCTGTGTCAGACTCAAGTACTTTTTTTTGTGCTGCACATTGCGTTGTTGATTTGTCGAATCAATTGTGCGTTGTGTACATACGTATACAAAATTTGCAATTTTATTGGACAAGAGTCCACTTAACGTTCTTTTTTTTTTAACTATTTTTTTCACCGTACTACTTTTGCTCATTGTTGCACAATTTCGCCAACGTTTTTTCGTCGCAGTTTTCTTCAATTAAATCGTAATTTAATCGATTCTTTGTCTTTCTTCAACATCGAAACTGGAGCGGACGGAGAATCGATTAAATTGAAGTCAAACTCGACGAAGCCGGCCGTTAGTTTTTCAATCGCCGCGCGAGGAACAATAAAGTTTTTCGATAAAGCTTCATATAAAATGTACCGCTTGAATTTCGCAGTGAAAGCGTACTTGATTTCTTCTCAAAGGACCATAGGTTCCTCCGGTAAGACATTAACGTGCGCGCTTTAAAAATGTGCTCTCGCACGCTCTCGACCGTTGAGATCTTTTTAGCGCGCAGAGGAGCTTCTTCTCCGCCGTGGCGAGATCCGCATTTTGATTCGCCAGTCATCTTAGGTAAGTCTGCCGTGAAGATATACTTCGACATAAAAGTGATATTCAATATTTCAATATGTTTGGGCGTCTTCTTGCCGAAGATCGATACGATAACATCGCAGATGCATCTCACTTCGTGAATTCGTAAAAACGGCGAGTCGAGATGCTCGCGGAATGAGCGAGCGATAAAGTCGATCGAAGTAGACGAAGTAGTGCAATACCTTTCTCTTACATAGCTTATAGGAGCCTCACTTTTTTCATCCATCCTTGCTCGACGATTAAAATTCGTTCGTTTGGTCTCTTCCGAGAAGAAAAGACCCTTCGTAAAAAAAAAAGAGAAAAAAACAATATATGAAAAATACATTTGCTTTTATTGTAAGAACGAAACAAAACTGGAATTCGGAACAAATGACACATTGTAGGTTTTGAAAAAATTGAATTGTCGTTCTGTACTTTTCATTAACTTGAGGGCGTTTCGAGTACAACTCTCGCATCGGGGTGCGCAAGATCTCTCGTGCACTTGAATGCGCTCCTGCGCTATTTTCGCCGGGATTCTTAGCGTAACGCACGCGGATGCTCGCGGAAAGTTTTCATCAACATTTCACGTAAACTGGGCCACCTGTTGAATGCAGAAATGACCATTCGGTGGCAAAAGGGTCGGTCGTACTGCTCCCCTGAATTATGGAACACATCATTTCCTCGGTTGTTAAAAGCGCGAACAAGATCGCGGTCAATTGCGGCGTTTCATCGAAATTTATCAATCCTTTTTTTCCGGGGCTGCGAAAATTGTGTCGAGAACGCGAGACCGCAAGGAAAGTAGTGATCTCTTCAACCGACAAAGAAGAGAAAGAGAGAGAGAGAGAAAGAGATGGTATCATTTACAAATCGTTCAAAGATTTAATTATTTCTAGGATATTTGTTAACTATTTTATTTTAAATTTCTTGAGCATTTTTGAATTGTGATAGAGTTGAGATTATTTTCTTTCGTTATCGCATACATGCCTTGCATGCGTTGTTATCAAAGTTCCTACAGCTTTGTACAAATAAAGCTTTAACAGTTTAGATTTTAATTTTTTATTGCGTTTTATATACATATATATATGTACATATTATTCATGCGCGTGAAACTTAAGAAATTGAGTCGGGATCCACGACAATTGTTGTGCAATTTGTTGTATTTTTTATTTATTTTATTTCGTTACTTGACTCACGCTTTATCTAGTCATACGACGTCAACCGTGGGAAGAAAAGCAAATCCTCTCTCTACCTTTTAAAGCAATATAATAAAACGTCTCATATAACGAGATATGTATATATAGCGTGACATGCTGAAATTGAATATATCGAGGTAGATAATACCATTGCTTGGGAGGTATTTTCACGTGAAAGCTTCGAGCAGGAGGAATGAAAAAAGTAGATCGCACGCGAGTGCATTTTATAGAACGGTGCAATTCACAACGTCATACCAAAGATATGACCAAAAAAAAAGAAGAGGAAGAAAGAAAGAAAGAACGGAGCGGGAGAGAGGAGAGAGCAGGAGGGTGGAATTAAGGGGAAAAGAAAAAGTACTTACGATCTAGTCAACAAGTTGCGCTTGAATTACATCCTTTTTATCTTAGTTGCCTAAGGCGGTCGCATGTATAAGTGAAGAGGAACCGACGCGCTTATTCTTTCCCGTCGTATATTTTATCTTACTTTCTCCCCGATCCCGTGTATGCCGTCTAAAGCCATTTCTAATATAACTTAGAGGTATTTTGGTACGGGACATTTTTAGCGAGCGATTGTAAGATATGACGGATTGATTGTATTCAATTAATTGAACGTAACACGCGGTACACTTATCGTTAATGGGGATTAACACCCCGTCGAACGTGAGGGAGAAAGGGAGCTTTTAGTGGCTTTTAGTTAGTAAAAAAAAAAAAAAAACGTATCAACACCAACGGGAGTAATACAGACACCGCGATCGCATTTTCGTAACGCCGCCGCCGTAAAATCGCGGCGATAAAATAAAACGGGAGGAGAGATTGGTTTCCGTTTTTCCGGAAGTCTCCCACTCATTTTCTCTTCCTCTCGGGAACGCGACGAGCCAGATAACGTTGAGACGCATTGAAATGTAAAAATAAGATATGGGAGGGACAGAGAGAGAGAGAGAGAGAGAGAAAAGCGCGGAATATATATAAGATGCAACATTACCAATGCAATAAAATAATAACTGCGAGAGGAGCAACGAAATTAGGACGCGGAATGCGAAAGCATAAAATAACCGAGCTGAAAAACGTGAATGAATATCTTTCTGTTTTTAATATGCATTAAAAGTATATATATATATATGTATATATATATATATGTATATATTAAAAACAGAGTGCATCGATGCGCGCCGTTTATCGCAGGCCGAATATACAATATATCCGCGCGGGATGAAACGGTCTCGCGCGCAAAAGTTAAAAGTACATCACCGCAAATGAATTCCCACCCACTTTTTTGCCCGGACCTCCCGCTCTAACGTTTTTTAACGCTCGTATTTTGTTCTTATATTTCGCGCCTCGACTCCGTACGACGCGAAGTCGTCTCGCAAAGAAAGTAGATCTTCATCCATCACATGGGAGGGAATCACGAAACGCACGTAGTTCTGCAGCTCGGCCACGTTTTTCGTAATATTTCAGATTGTATAACTTAGTAGACACTCTTGTACTGTATAACAATACTCGACAGTCAATCGAATCTATAATTAATAGCGTAATTCGTAACTCGGTAGTCAATAATAGAGAAAAGAAAGAAAGAGAGAGAGAGAGAGAGAGAGAGAGAGAGAGAGAGAGAGAGAGAGAGATTAAAGAAGTGCACACATGGTCCGCGACCGCTCTGGTTGGGTCCCAGGCGAGTTCCGTTGGGGGTACGTCGGCGGCGTAGTTTACAGTAGTTTTAGTGTCGCGGGCGAAAGAAAGAGGCGACAAAGAAGCGGAACGATGTTTCGTGGCACGATTTCGCGCACCTTGCGTATAATAAAATTGTTTTTCTTCAACTCGGAACTCGCGCCGATGCGACAGCATATTACCTCCGCGCTTTACCGTTGCCGGACAGCGTGCAATATTTCTCGTTTATGGAGTAAACTTCCCCGCGCGGTAAACTCCCCGTTGAAATTATATCGGGCCGCCCGTTTACGTTCCAACAACAACGTTCACCACTCCGTTTTATTCCCGTAAAAATGAGAGTAGTAAAATTTTAATTCGTTAAAGCGAACGGCGATATCAAAGCGGATTCGCTTCTGCTTGAAATTAAGCGCCACGATTTTCCCTCATTGCTTTCGGCAACGCGGAGGCGTCCGCGAAATCTTTCCACGAACTCGGCACAATTATCGGCGCGATGTAATTACTCAATAAGGGAAGAAGACTCACCCTGCGTGTTGTAATGGGGGAGGGGCGGGCGAAGCGTCAAGAGAGTGAGATCGCAAGTCACAGAACTGATACACGTAAGCGCGAGGTGGGCAAATGCGGGCAGTCCTTACTATTTTTTGAATATGCAAAATGATTTTTGAGCCAGACCCCCAGGACGATCATGCCTTGTAACGTTTCTCAGTCCGGGAAGGGAGTTCCTTGCTCCGAATCGCGCATGTCTTGGACTTGGAATCGACTACGCAATCGGGCCCGCTCGTCTTGGCGTATTTCCGTTTTATGGAACGAACGGTTTTGGCGTCTCTTCCAAACGGATTCTTATTCGAGCGACCAAACAATTGTCAAAGGCGAAAAGTCACGCGTATAAAGTGTTACACAAAGTTAAAAGTTATTTTATATATTCTTAAAGTAAAATATGTACCATTAATTATATATATTAATTAATATTTCGTATCTATAAATGTATGTGTTTTTATACAAGAAACAATTGCGCGGAGTTTCGGAACAAAACCATTTATCTTGGAAAACATGTATGTCTCGTGTTTTTTATAGCGGATGTTATAAAACCGATATCACCTAGATAAAAGAATGAATCGAGTCGCGAAAGGATACAATTGCGTACGTTTTTTTTTTTCATCCTTGAAATTGATATTGAGCAAAAAAAAATCACTCGTATTTGTATTAAATCTCTCTGTTCTTCGAAACTTTTTTATGACAATGGGCGAATGGAAAGTCACAGTCGGAAGGAAGGAAAAGAAAGAAGCACCCAACGGGAAAACCGCAAGTAACAATAATATACGAGGAAGGAATGGGCTGAATGGACGCGCATTAATATAAAGACTCCCAATTAAAGAGGACCAAGTTGCTAAACCGTTTCTATGCCGCGCACGCGGCGGATTTAACAGTCGTAGTATAATATCGTTTTCGAGGTGATAAGGATCGTCAATATAAGCGATAGAGCGAATAACTCACTCAACCAACTGAATGTTAATATATCGAAGGTAAAAAGAGAACAACGAAAATGTGACAAGCATTGTACACGTAAATATAAATAATATAATACTTATAGAGACAAAGCGCATCCATTATATATATATAAAAAATATATATATATATATAGATGTATGTACACGTATTAATCGATCGAATCACAAGTGAAATTCAAGAACCGTTTATGTTTATTCTGTCGAGGTATATATTTATCATCGTTTGAACGAATCATATTAGATAAACGTGACTCACTATGTGTTTCGGTGAGAAATAAAATGCATTTTCGCGCGATATCAGTACTCCCAATTTGCTAGCGAGCTGACTCGTTGACTTTCTTCGTGCGTAAATTCGCTAAAATTATTTTTCTTCGAACCAGTTTTGTACCGAAACGTGTTTCCCTTCTTTCGCTTCGCGTTTCTAAATGTGATGCAGTCGTGATGAAAGAATTTCAAGTGATTCCGCCGATTATTACACTTATCGAGTTTATTATATTAATTAGCGAAAAGAGGAAAGGAGAGGGAGATAGAGAGAAAGAAAAGAACTATATGTTAATGTTAGAAAGATTCGTAAAAACGTTTCGCGTACGCATCTGCGCGTGCATACGCGGAATGTTCACGGAGAAGCAGGCATGATCACCGCTAAACCTGGCTTTTCGAAGAATTTAAAAAAAAGATGAGAGAAAAGGAAATAGAAGGAAAAAATGCGTATGGAAAAAATAGGGTTTAGATTAGTGTGATACAAGGTACGACAAAGCAATAATTTAGTGATTGTACGATATTTGATTAGCGAATTAGTGCTAAGTTAACGATACTTTCGAAATCTATAAATATTTACTCGATAAATCGTATAGTTTTGTAGAAACGCTGAGAAGATTACCATTTCAGATTAACACTGTCTTGGGATCAAAGATTTAGGGGGAAGAAATAGATTTAAAAAAAGAGAGAGAATTGGTAGTTGCGCGGAAGCGAATGAGCGGAACCGCGATATAGCTCTGGGATCCGCGAGGATCAATTTTTTTTTTCTGTATCAACCGTAGACGAATGAAACGAGTAACTCAGCAATTAAAAGTGAGCAATTAAAAGTGAACGAGAAACAAACTGGGATTTTGAGCACGACGCTCGCGACTTTTTCTAACGGGACGAACCTCGAAATAATTATACTCGTTCGCGAGTGTATGCGTATCTTATTATACTGGAAGAAACGGGATATATAGAAGTGTCGCCTTTAAATTCCGATAATGTAATGCTTTTCGAAGTAGGAGCCATCTTGCACTGCAGGTGCCAAATTTATGCACGCCTAAAGAAAGTGATTTGAGGAAAGAAAAAAAAAAACATTTACACCTGAATACGATTCATAATCGCAATGCAACTCGTATCGCTTATGATTAACGATTTACGACACTAACTCTTATTCTCCACACATTGCTGATCACGTCATATGTATAATAAAAATTGTTTTAACTTAATGGACGAGATTAAAAGTGTGAAATAATTATAAAAATACTATGCCATATTCTTTACGTCATCCCCTAAGTTTTTGTGGTACAACAGTCCTATTTAACAATAGCATTAGTTAACCGTCGTATACCACGGCTTTTATTTGTGACAATGTCGTGGAGGCACAAACGAGATCGCATACAGAAAACGAAATTGCGGCGGCGGAAAGTTGTTTACTCTGATCTGCCTATGCCGAGCTACTAAATGAGGAAAATACGAGAAATTTATTGCGGCTGTCGAAAACTTGTAATCGTATAAATTTGCGGAGCGCGTAAATAAAAGTGAGAAAATTCTTGAAATTTGGAGAAAACTCGCTTCTTTCACGAGATGAATTTACGGAATTTATAGGAAGTATACACATAATGATATGTTAGCGTACTATTCGATTTTATCATCATGATTGAAGCCTACTTTTGATAGCACAAATGTCAAAAACTTTTTTCGACAGTCGTTCCACCGTTCTTAAACTTTGCAAAAGAAAAAACCAATAAGCACATGTATAAGACACGTTTGCAAAATCGCAAGATAAGAAACGTCGTCTGCGAAATGTTCTTCCAATAAAACACATTGCAACAAATGGTCGAAGTTGAGCGGAAGCTGACGGAATTGTTTACAAGTAAAAGAAATAGTACAGAAGTAATATCGATTTTGCAGGTCAATAGGTCAGGTTCTATAAATTCTTGTGTTTTCGCTAGATATTCATTCAATATAGAAACGTATAAAGAAAGAATCAATCTATATATTTATTTATCGGCAATTGTTGTTTATCGAAAGCCGACAGGTTCAACAATTAGATCAGCAAGATAATACTTTGGTATCAATATTGATATTGCGATTTTGTATGTGGTAACTTTTTCTCAAACCGGCTACAACGCATGTATAAACTCGGCGGAATCCCATTAAGAATTCACGGCAATGTCGGAAGGTATGTAAAGGTGATAAAAGGATGAATTTGCCAATTTTGGAACAATGTAACACCAAACTTCAGCTATTGTAGAAATATTGTACACGTCGCGCGTACTTTTTAATGTCAAACCAAAAAAAATTTGTTAGTCATTTATAACGTCATGTCGTTGCGCGCATTTCTGTACACCTACACCGTCGATTTCTATAAATAATAACATTAACATGGAACAATTTCCTTCGAAGGAAGACCCTGTATTCAACATCTCCAAGCAATTTTTTCGTAGATTTAGTACCTGTTACGAATAAAATCGATTTCAGCGTTTTATATTGAGATGAATTCTCGATCAATCTAAAAGAAAATAATCGCACACGATTGTATGGAAAAAATGCTCTATTTAATTCTTCTTATTTAACGTTCCTCAAAATTTCGTGTTGTTTAGAATATGTGTATCACTGTCGCATGTGATGTTAATGACGGTTGAATTTGGCTAAAACTTGCAAATTGTTGTACACTCGGTTTTTCGCGCATCAGGTGCTGAATCGTGCGAATACTCCGCGGAAGAATGCGAGAGAGTGTCCTCGCTTGGATTCCAAGAGTGTGTAGGCTAAAGCATTTTACGAGCGACGACAAAAACGCGCGCGTTTACGACCAACATACGTGTGTGAACCACGAATAAAAAATAGCGGCGAGTACCTTTTACAAATTTTTCGTAGCGCAAGCCGCGGCGGACCTCCGGGCGCCGCAACGTCGACGAAAGCAATTTTACATAATATTTACAGCGGTGTGCGATAAAGCAGCACACGTCACACATAAATTAATTCGTATCCAGTAATGTAATGCAGAAGCCGATCGTGTTACTGACATGTTTCTTATCAATAAACTAAACCTTAAATATACACTGTGCATATTAAACCGTTTATTCCGTCCTCCACATATTTATGTAATTCTTGAGTTCATCCTTTCAGAACATACACCATCCTTCTACAGGAAAATGTGAAAACCAATAAAAATGCAAATCTAAAGATCAAGTGACTATTGAGTTTGCAAAGTTATTTTCAAGTGCTTGCCTTTAGTTCAAAAGAATATAGAAAAAGATTACGATATATAACATATCAAAAACTTGTCTTTAATAATCTAAATATCAATAAAGTATCTGTAATTTTATTAACATAATACACAAAAGATCTGAAGTTTTTGAGGTTTTACGAGTATTATTTTGTTTCTGTACAATTATTCCCAGATGATTTTGACGAAGATGAAAACGGAACTGAGATGGACAAAATTAGAGTACAGTTTGAATTTAATTACATGAAAACATCACAAGTGATACACGCTAAATTAGCATTATAGCAACAGCTGATGCAGCTGAAAATTACACTGTTCAACAACCGTAGTCTTATTTAATTGTGTATTTCGAACTATAATACAAAGCATTTGTGAAACTAAAATATTACAATTACAGTCGTTGCTGTGGCTGTTTATCACCGGAAGCTGCTTTGGAAGGCTGCGCTTCCGTCGTTTTGTCCTTTTTGTCACTGTCCTTGGACGATTCTCCCTTTTGCACGTTCCATTCCTTTAAACCTTCCGGTAACGTAGTGTCCTCTTCGAAAGAACCCGTACCTTCGACAAACTCTTCGTAGGTGGATTTTTCACGGAAAGGTCGAGGTCCAAGTAATTCGATCATATCGTCCCTACTTAGAACCTCCTGCTTCAGCAGTCGCTCGGCAACCTGAAATTAAACGAAATTATGTCAAGCTTCATTCTTTTGATGAAGCCATTTAAATGGATGACAAAGGCATTATTACCTTAATTACATCTTCTTTATGCTCGTTCAGAAGAGCTAGCGTTCGCTTATGTGCCCTCTCGATCAACTCTCGAACCTCATTATCGATAAGTTGCGCGGTCTGCTCCGAATACGGCTTGTCGAAAACCATTTCTCCTGAAGACGGCATTTCAAAACTGACGTTCCCAACTTTTTCATTCATGCCATATTGCGTAATTTGCGCATACGCAACTTTTGTTATCTTGAAAAATAACAAGAAATAATTTAATAAAAAGAAACACATATTGAAACATGGAAAAAATATAGTGACTAAATGGTATTCAGTGCTAAAATCGCCAAGTAAAAAAATCCGACTTTTATTCTTGGAATTGTCACACATATTAATATATAATATTATATTGTCTAATTACTTTTACAGTTAATCACGACAATACCTTCTGTAAATCATCCTGGGCACCTGTAGTTATGCGGCCGAAAAAGATTTCTTCCGACGCTCGTCCACCGAGCATCATGCACATCCGATCGAATAACTGTTCCTTCGTGTAAAGATATAGCTCGCGTGGCAGGTACTGGGCGTATCCTAATCCTTTACCGCGCGGAATAATGGACACCTAATGAAACAATACAAGCTTGACAATACGAAAAAAAAATCTGTTATGAAACATAGATAAAATATAATAACCTTCAAAAGTGGATCTGCATGCTCTAAGAACCAGCCGGTTATCGCATGACCGGCCTCGTGGTACGCAACTGTCTTCTTCTCTTCCGGTTGTAATACTTTGGTCTTCTTCTCCAAGCCAGCAACTACTCTCTCAATAGCTTGTTCAAAATTTTTAAGTTGAATGCTGTCGTACAAGTCTCTCGCCGCAATCAGAGCCGCTTCATTGCAAACATTTGCAATATCAGCTCCTAAAAAATGTTATATGATAGATGTTATGATAATTTCACCTGATTTCTTTTTATGTAAAATATTTTATGTGTCCTTATAATCTCTTCAAAGATGTACCTGTAAATCCAGGTGTCAAGGATGCCATTTTTCTTGCTAATTCCTCTTTATCTAATGTTGTTTTCAAAGGAGCTAAATGTACTTTGAAAATGGATGCTCGTCCTTTGATATCCGGAGCAGGAACAAATATTTGTCTATCGAATCTTCCAGGTCTTAATAATGCTTTGTCTAGAATATCTATTCTATTAGTCGCCGCTAATACAACCACATTAGTTGTCGTGTTAAAACCTAAAAGAAAATTAAGTAAAAATATCAATTTATTCAGCGGTCTTTATTATAATTTTTATTATAATTAAAAACTGTGAGTATACCATCCATTTCCACTAAAAGCTGATTTAATGTATTTTCTTGCTCAGAATGTCCCCCAAAATTTCGACCTCCCCTCTTTCGTCCAACTGCATCAATTTCATCAATAAATAATATACACGGTGCATGTTTTCGCGCCATAGAGAACATATCACGCACTCTAGAAGGACCAACACCCACAAACATCTCCAAGAATTCCGAACCTGATACTGTAATAAAGGGTACATTTGCTTCACCAGCTGTAGCTTTAGCCAATAAAGTTTTACCAGTACCAGGGGGCCCTGTAAAAAAATATATGAAAAGATATATCGTAAATTCGATCGATGTTTTAGTTAAAAAAAACACGTTTTGTAACTTATTTATATATTTTATACAATTTTATATATTTAGCATAAACTTTATTTTTATTACCTGTTAGCATCGCGCCCTTTGGAATCTTAGCTCCAAGATCTATATACTGTTGCGGATTCTTTAGAAAATTTACAAACTCCATGATTTCGATTTTAGCTTCTTCACATCCGGCTACATCTCTATTAAACAATATAAGATTTATTAATCAAGTAAAATGTGTAAGTTTTAATATATTTTATAAATTTATAAATATATTCTTTCTATATGTATATAATTATATGTGTATTACTTACTTAAATCGTACACCAATATCTTTCGAATTTATTAGTTTTGCAGTAGATTCCATTACTTGACCGAAAAGTCCACCTCTTTTACCTCCTTTACCGGACATTGCTTCTGCAGATCTTCGTATCAAGAAAATGAGGAATCCTAAAATATATTTTATTAATAGCTCCATAATACATGCATACATACAAAAATAATAATTTTTGCTATTCCAACAAGTTTGTAAAAGCAATTGCTCACCCCACATGATAATCTGTGGTAAATACGACAGAAGATTTGCACTTTCCACTTCATTCTTATAGATGACAGGAATATAATTCTCAGGTCCCATGTTTAATTCTAATTGTGCATTTTCTAAATTTCTTTCGAAAGTATCGGTGCTTCCAATATTAAACCATAATGAATCCTACAGAAAATATGAACAAAGTAATGTAAATTTCAACATAAAATTCAAAAGTGAGTATAAATTTCACCACTAGTTTTATTAATTAAACTTACAGAACCATCAACAGTATACCCAGGTAAGAGTTTTACACGCACCCATTTCTTGTTTATTACTTCTAATTTCTCAACAAGACCTTTGTTTAAATAACTGAAAATTAAAGAGACAACTTATGTATGTAAATTTTAAAATTATATAAAATTGCAAACAATTATTTTCAGTTTATAAACAATATATAAAAGCTATAAGACAAGATTGAAAATTTAATGAAGGCTAATTAATAAAAACATTTAAAGTACAAATTAATACATGTCAAAATTATTACTTATTGATATTTCAAAGTGTCAAAATATTATTGGTTGCATAATGTACATGATGGTATAATGAATTCAATATAATAAACGAAATAAAAAGCTATATACTTTTAATATATTTTAAGAACAGTGTAGATCTATCAAGAATCTTTTGTTATTCTTAAGTTAGCTAATTACATTTTAATATACAAGACTAATATTTCATGTACAGAAAGTTGTTTCAATAAACTGTAAAATATAGAATTTCTGGGAACTCAAGAACTTTTTTGTTCTGTTGTCAATTAATATACTTGAAAATTTTGTATAATACATAAAATATTAGCCTAACTGTGGAACAATCTGCATATTGCTTCATCATGCAATCAATGTAAATATAATTGTTATTAAAATTTACTCACTTATATATAAATTCTCTCCACGTGATCTCTTTCAGATTTAGATCCTGGGAAAATAGCCATAGAATCGCACCACTTACTCCAAGTGCAACCAAAAGCATTAATGTTTTTTCTTTATCGCCACTTTCAAATGGTTTACCTCCTTTCGAGCTGTTTCCAAAAAATTTCGATATCCATTCGAAACTTGGCTCCTTAGAACCAGATGATGATGAACCAGATGATGAAGACGAAGGTCGGGGAGGGGGTGCTTTTGTTTCAGCCTTTTTACTTGTTCCCTCGGCTTTCTTGGGAGTATTTTTACCATTTTTACCTTCACCTATAATAGAATTTCTTCATAAGTTCATTCATTTTGGTGTAAGAATAACTGAATAACAGGTAAATAAAAATAAAAAAGAAACCTGGTTTGAAGAACTTTTCAAATCCTTTGGGTGGCTCTTTACAAAATAATCTCCACTTCTGCTGTACCTGCTCAATGGCAGATAGCGTCGTGTTATTCTTAAGTAGCGACAAGTGGCGTTTGAACTGAAAGAATACACCTTAGCTTAATCTCACTGCTCTAATGACAAGAATTATTCTTACTATTTTTAATATTCTTAATATTTCAATTCACGTGGTTTCTTCGCGGGAGTTGCGAGCGAGTGTCGCCAGTTGATACAAGCTGATGTAAATCACATGTCACATTACGACAATCAACACAATCGCATGACACAATGTAAATGACAAATGTAAAACAGTACACTGAAAAACTACCCGGTTTTCTTCTGAAAATATATTATTTAGAACTTAATTTAGACTTAAGAAAACGAACCATAGCTGCGGCGAGACACGTAAACGCACCGGTTGCAGAAAGTTGCACAACAGAACGTAGTCAGCGACACGCGAACTGCGGACAACTAAATGATGATCACGATAAAAATGACGTGTTCGCCGCGTCATTTTCGAGCGAGAGCGTCGGCGGAGACGATCCTGACACGGCGCGTTATATCACACGGAGTACAGCGCGGAGATGCGGCGGGAAAGGTTATGGTACCTGAAACGTGTCGAAATAACCTTTCTGCGCTGACTGCAGAATCAGCCTTTCCAGCTTGCTGGCTGAGAAGAGTAGCTGGTGCGCCATGCCTGGTGCAATCGTCGTAGCGCGCAGACTTCGTTTCAGTTTCCTCCTCAAATTTCTTTATCACTTTCCTCCTTACTTAATCTCGCTGATGCACGGCGCACTACCGGCCGCGGACGACCATTTCAGTTACCGTCGATGACGGCAGCACTCCGACGGCAGCACGCATTATTGGCTCCGGGCTCCGGGGGGTTTATCGGAGGTGCTGTGTCGTCATCGAGGACTGGTTGGTCCCTCATCCGAGATGAAGACCCATTCCTGGATGCACCGTTCGATGCAACTTTCTCGCTTTTGTTTCTCGGCAAATTTAAAAATCGATTAATTATTTAGCATCCACTCTCTATTTTAATCTCTTAAAATAATAGGCCTGTTTCTTTTTACATTGAACTTCTTGCACGATTTATTTTTTCTTCCTTTTCTCGTTCAACAGCTGGAGCACTGTACCAGAAGTTGTAAAGAGAACCTGATCTAATATTATGTCTCTAATTTTTCTTTATATGAAATATACGTTATAATTATTTTACTCGTATCTTAAATCAAATTGTAGGATTTATGTTCTCCTTAACATCGATTAAAGAATTAAATTTTTAATGTAAATTATAGCGCTTGTTTATTTCAAATGTATGAGAATGCTTTATTAATAATGATCTTTTAATAAAATGAAGGTTACAATTTCTGCTATATATTTTCCTGCATACATGCAAAATTATATAATATAGAAAATATAGGATATTTAAAAAGTCCGTCATTTGATTTTTAAGTGTTCCTTTTTAACTGAACTTCTTGCACTCTTTAGTTGAGTTGTGAAGTCGAATTGAGTATTGAAACCTGTGAGCCTTGGCTGATGTGCTGGTGTTGGCTAACCTTGGCTGGGTTGGACTCAATTGTGGAATTAAATAGACAAGTCACAAATATTTCTTTATAAATCGTAACTACAATATTAAATCGTGCGAAAAATTTTAATTAGTTACGACATGAATTCGAGTACAAGTACAGTTTCAAAAGTAAGTTTAATGAGTTAAATAGTGAAGGTTATGTTACTATAAATCTATCTGCAAAGAAAATGCATATTATTATTGTGAAGAAAGAATTGTATCACTTTTACGGCGATATTATACATTATAATATATATCATAATTCTTTTTTTCAGTCCACAGTTGCACCTTCGACCGAACAAAAATTCAGTATCAGGGTACCAAAGTTAGTATTGTTATTGCTTTTGTTTCTTCTTTATTTATGTCTTTGATTAATTGATGAATCAATTAATGGATTTTTTTAGAAATAGCAAAAAAAAGTACAATGTTATGAGATTCAACGCAACACTGAATGTAGATTTTTCAAAATGGAATCAAGTAAAAATGGAACGGGAGAACAACATGAAGGAATACAAAGGTCTGGAAGAGGAATTGCCAAAGTTTGGTGCTGGATCCGAATTTGGGCGTGACGCCAGGGAGGAGGCCAGGAGGAAGAAGTACGGTATTACTAGCAGAAAGTATAAAGTAGAGGATCAGCCATGGATTCTAAAGTCTGGAGGAAAAACTGGGAAGAAGTTTAAGGGCATTCGGGAGGGAGGAGTCAGCGAGAATGCCGCGTACTATGTCTTTACACATGCTGCCGATGGCGCGATAGAGGCGTTTCCCCTGCATGAATGGTAGATATTTTGTGTTTGTCGATTGTCCTGCTGGTGTATACTCAAACGTCAAACTTCCACATATAGGTATAACTTTCAGCCGATCCAGAGGTACAAGGCCCTCAGTGCTGAGGAGGCTGAGCAAGAATTCAGTCGTAGAAATAAGGTAATGAATTATTTCTCGCTAATGTTACGTAAGAGATTAAGGAACGATGAGGATGGTGCAGATGAAGAGGAATTGGTGGAGGGTGGTAAAGGGAAGAGACTGAGTAAAAAGGAAAAGGAACTGAAAATATCGGAGATGGACGAGTGGATGGACAGTGACGATGATGAGTCAGACAGTGATGAAGATGATAACAAGAAGGGATCTGAGGAGGAGGATGATGGAAAAAAGAAGAAAGACAAAGGTAATAAACAAAATAATGTAGGAAATAGACAAAATAATGTCTAAGAAATGCCTAAGAAATATTTATTTCAATAATAAGAAATTGATTAATTTGTCTAATACAGATTTTTATCCTTGCTAGGAATCAGATGAAATAAAATACAATACTTATGTAGTTATCAATACACTATTATATTATTCTTCTAGCAAAATATCTTTTAATAAATATGGGAAGATGCTGAAGTCAAGGTTTTTATTACTGAAGAACCTATAAAGTTCTGGAATTTTTAGGGAATTTATTTTTGGTTCTTGATAATGGACAAGAAATTATGGTCTTTCATGGATTTTATCATTACTCTGGAAAATTTTTAGGAAATTTACTTTTAAATTTATATTTCACTTTTTTTATAATAAAATTATTTTTTATCCTTTTTTTCTTAATAATTAATCTTGATAATTAAATGATTCGATGATATTTCGATAAGTTAATGATTCAATGATAATTAAATCAGACATTTATGTTGACTGGAAAGTGTTAAAATTTTGAAGAACAGGAGACAATTTTAAAAAATGGTGTGAAAGGAAGGCAAATGTCTTTGTCCAATGTCATTTATATAACCAATTAAAAAATATTCTGCTAAATAAATAGTATAATATTCCATTAATAAGACTTGTATGACATTTCTTTAAAATTTATTATCTTTGTTTAGAGTCTTAACAAAGATAAAATAGAATTAAAGACGAATATTGAATTAATCTCTTACAAATAAAAAGTAGTATATTCCTAAGTGTTCACATTTATTATTTTGTCTATCTGCTGTAAATGTTTATATAATAAGAGTATTATTAATTATGTATTAAAGATAAATATAATCTATACTTTAATTAAATGTTCCAGTTCAATTGCAAAAGAAAAAAAAGAAGAAAAACGCCTCAGACGATGAAGCATTTGAAGAAAGCGATGACGGTGACGAGGAAGGAAGGGAATGCGATTATATTTCGGATTCCTCTGAACCTGAATCAGAAACAGAAGGCAAGGAAATTAAGTCTGTCGCGGAAGAAGACGCGTTAAGAAAATTACTCGCGTCTGACGAAGACGAAGATGATGAAGAGCAAACAGATAAAAAGAACGGCGAGGAAGATAAGGACGAAGACGAGGAAGGAAAGGAAAAGGATGATAAGGTAACGTAACATATTGACATTTATTGATAAACGTTCTCCATACTTTTTAAGCGATATAAAATTATTCCATCGCATTTATCATTATTATCACGTACGTTTGTTCTATTTTGTTCTACATTTCTAATGCACTTTGTTTTAGGATAAAGATAAGCTTAGTAAAGAAATGGAAAAGAGAAAGGACAAAAAGAAGAAGAAAGCGAAGAAAAAGGATCAGAAAAAATCTGCGTCGGGAAAGGATTCGTCCAGCGATTTCTCCAGCGACTCGGAATCGGACTCGGATACACCGCTAAAAGAGAAGGACAACAAGAAACCCAACAGCGCACACAGTTCGAGATCCGCGACGCCGACACCTGCGGCGTCCGGTGCCTCGGATTCTCTCAAAAGAAATTGGGATCAATCTGGATCATCTTCAGATTTGCCACAAGCAAAAAAATTAAAACTCGATAACTTTAACTTAGCTCCAACATCATATATACCAGGAGCGAGGTATGTTTTTATTTTTGCGTTAGACGATACAAACGTATATTATAATATTTAGACGATTTCTTGTCTATTAATACAATTATTATAATAAAATTGTTTTACATCTTTCAGCGAATCGGGAATCACGGAAGATGCGGTAAGGCGGTATTTAATGCGCAAACCGATGACAACGACCGAGTTGCTGCAGAAATTCAAATCCAAGAAGACCGGGCTTACATCCGAGCAACTTGTCAACATCATGACTCAAATACTCAAAAAGATAAATCCCACCAAGCAAACCATCAAGAACAAGATGTACCTATCAATCAAAGCGCAATCCAACTGATTTCAATGCGAGTTATTTATGATTATTACACGTATACAATGTTTGTTCAGTTACACAATTGCTCTGTGTACAAAACCACGAAAAAATATTTGTATATTAAAGTTTCTGAAATTACACCGGATTCTTTTCATTCAACTCCATTATCTTCTCAAATAAGGCGATTAAAGCGAATATCGGGCACTAGCGTCACACGCTTGACAAGTCTATTGTTTACGATTATGCATTTGTTCTTGGCGCGCGCGTGTCGTCATTATCAGTGATAAACGCGCGTGAGAACAAAAATGGATTTTTCCAAAGTACATCGTAAGCTCCTCTCAATGGTACAATCAATACGGTGGTCAGAGGGTCACACGATAAGAGCGTGGCTCCGAGCTTATCAACGATTTTGTAATACTTTTCGACATTTTTCATTAATCCCAAATCATACGAGCACATGCGTCTGGTATAGTGCATGTAAAGACACAGTAGTGTATTGTCGACACGATACAAAACGCTTAAACACGGTTCGAACACACAAGCGCGAGATTCGCATTATTCCAGTCGACGCGATCGCCGTGAATCGGTTTCAACTAGTGAACTCTTGATTCTCCTCGCAGCAACGGCGACCTTTACACTGTCGCTAAATCAACATCGACCAAGGTGTAATGCGGATGTTAAGACTGATCAAAATTGGACGTGAATCACGTCATTTGCTGACCGCTGCGACTCGCGTTGTCATCCATAACGCCAGATGTATAAGTGTAAGCATCCAGTTACCTTTAAAATAATGCGTTCCACGTGGCATAATTTTGATGATCCGTTCAATCAATCGCACCGACGTTGCTGAATCCCGTAGAGAAAATGGACATTAGAAAAAAAATTGATCAAAGGTCATTCGATTCGAGAACTAAATTTTTTTAATTTTGAAATCTTTAAACTAAAAAAAGAAAGAAAAAATTGAAAATACAAAAATAAAACCATAGTGAATATATACACGCGGTTATTATTTATAAGTAGATAGCATGAAGAGAGCAAGACTTCAGATAGTTATTATTGCAATTTATTTTAAAAAAATAAATAAAATAAATAGCGCGTGTAAAGCGTACGTCTGCGATGTCTAGTAAACAATAAAATATAAATGTTTCGATCTCATTATTGAATCATCCTCAGTGTTACAAATTTTTTAAATTAATTTATATTTTTTCAATTTATTACAAAAATTAATTAATATTAAATTTATTAATAAAATATTTTAGTAGTAATATATTTATTATTAAAATGTTACATTTGTTTTATGATCCGTATTTTTTATAATTAGTTTGTTATTTAAAATAATTTAATTTAAAAAAATTATGACTTAACGTAACTAAATTTTATAAGCCATTAACTTTAATTAAATTTAATTAAAAAAAAAAACAATTAACTCTGATCAAATTTATTAAATTTAATAAACCCTGGTCAAATTTTTTTAGAACCTTAAGGGCAAAGTAATAGCTATAAGACGAGAGGATCAGTCAGTATGGGAGAGAAGGGCGCCGTTAGCCCCGCCGAACGTTCGTCGCCTCGTCAGATCGGGAGTGAAGGTGATCGTGCAACCCAGCAATCGAAGGGCGTATCCTGCCCAAGCCTACCAGGCAGCGGGTGCCCTGCTGCAGGAAGACATCAGCTCAGCCTCCGTCATCTTCGGCGTCAAACAGGTGCCCGTGGACCAACTGATACCTCACAAGACGTACTGCTTGTTTTCGCACACTATCAAGGCCCAGGAGAGTAACATGCCTCTCCTGGACGCGATCCTGGAGAAAAACATACGTCTGCTGGACTACGAGAAGCTCACGGACGCGAATGGCCAAAGGGTGGTGGCTTTCGGCAAATATGCCGGAGTGGCTGGTATGGTGAACATACTTCACGGTTTGGGCTTGAGACTGCTGGCCTTGGGTCACCATACTCCGTTCATGGTATGCTTATACATTCTAGAAACAATCATAAATATTCCATTAATTTGTGGAATTTTAACTGAATTAAATGTGTAATTATAACGTTGAAATTTCTAACGAATTTATTCAATTAAATATTACATTGAATTAGGGTAGATGTTCATGTTATTTAGGAAAATTTTAATTTTCTCAATTAAAACATAAAACAATTAAATAAAAGAATGTAAAATTATATATGTTACATTTTAAAGTAATTTTTTATTTACATTAAATTGAAAAATGAGTTTTCAATCTTTCTTTAAACAGTAGACTATGTGTAAAAATCTAGAGTTATCTATTTCTAGTTATCTTTGCAAAATTTTATGATAGTTAAGATATGCCATCTCGCAAAGGGGATCATTAAGTGATCATTAAGAAGCATTATCTAATCGATAAAACTTTGTTTATTCTATCTCAGCATGCTCTTTAGTAGTGGAAAAAAATTAATATCAGTGTGCGCGTGTGATAAGCAATTATCAAGATCTGTACATAACAAATTAATGAGATCTCTGCTAGCTTGCTAGCCCTTGAGATTTCCAGAAAATATGAGGATCCAGCAGCGAAAGAAAATTAATTGCAATAATCGTTTGTTCAGCACATAGGACCGGCGCATAATTATCGGGACTCAGCTATGGCACGTCAGGCAATCCGCGGTGCAGGATACGAGATCGCCCTGGGCGCCATGCCGAAGTCGATCGGCCCGTTGACTTTCGTCTTCACCGGCAGTGGTAACGTTAGCCAGGGTGGCCAAGAGGTCTTCCAGGAGTTGCCCCACGAATACGTGCCGCCCGAAATGTTGCGGAAAGTCGCCGAGCACGGTGGTATGTTGCAACTCGCTTATTTCGCAACTCGCGAAACGTAACGTCGTTATCGCGTTTTCAGTCGTCGAGCCCTCTCGCAAACATAGTAATCGTCATCTGAGCTGAGAGAGGTTCCAATCCGAAACTTATTTCTCTCGAGTTCTCCTGCAATTTGCGAAAGCGTTATCTAAAAGGAAATTATAGCGGCTGCATTTTTATTACCTCGAAAATTTTCCTTTGAATTCATGTAATTTTTCAGAAAAATTTGGAAAAGTTTTTATACAACATTGTTTAAAAACGCTAATAAAAACCAACATCTTTTGTAGAATTTTTTATGTACATATATGAATTTTGAAATATTTTCAGATTTCTTATTTTATAATTTCCCCAAAAATTTATATTAAAAGTTAAGGTACTTTTCCAGAAATTTTCATGAAAATTTAATACACATCAAAAATTCTTAAAAATATAAGATAGTAAGAACATTTTTAAATTAGGATATAATTTAATTTATATTATCATTCGCAAAATAAAATGATTTATAATTATTGCATATAATCATTAAATAATTATTGCAGCGCGTTGCACGATTATCGTAAGCTTTGCAAAAGGGAGGCGTGTCTTTAATCTTTTCAACATTCTTGCATCACGTATCTTATTTTTCTTTTTATCGCGATAAAATTCTTTGCTCATTGAATTTTCCGTTTCAGAATAAACAAAAATATTTATCATGACAACGGTATATCTTATCGGTGTTAGGTATCTGTGATCTTCTTTAACTCGTTCCAGATACGACGAAGGTATACGGCTGCGAGGTGCGACGCAGGCATCATCTGGAGAGGAAGGAGGGCGGCGGCTTCGATCCCGAGGAGTACGATCAGCATCCGGAGCGGTACATCTCCACTTTCAGCAAGAAGATCGCGCCATACGCCTCGGTGATCATCAACGGCATATACTGGGCGGTGGACTCGCCGAAGTTGTTGACGATACCGGACGCGAAGTATCTTCTTAGACCGGCTAACACGCCATGGCTACCGATAAGCGTCGGCGCACCCGCCCTGCCGCACAGGATGCTCGGCATCTGCGACATATCCGCGGATCCGGGCGGCAGCATCGAGTGTGTACTCTGTTAAGAATTCGTTAGGAAAGCGTAAAAGCCTCGGGAGGGCTGTAAAAACCTGTAACAATTACAATTATAATTATACAATAATTTATTCATTATTAATTTAATTTATTATTATGTAATATTTTTTATATTATTAATATAATATAAGCATGAGTTGTTGGCACTGTTATAGATTTTTTTTTGTAAATGCAAAGATTTTTTAAGTTAAGCAATTATTGTATTCTTCAATTTATCTCGCTTTTATGACATGTAGATTATTATACAATTATTAATTTTTATGCAAGATTCATGAACGAATGTACGACGATCGACACGCCATTTTGCCTGTACGATGCGGACCGGAACAAGGACACGAAGTCCTTCAAGGGTCCTGGCGTGCTGGTTTGCTCGATCGACAATATGCCTACGCAACTGCCAAGGGAAGCGACGGATTTCTTCGGCAATCTTTTGTATCCGTACGCCCTGGACATCATACAGTCGGACGCGAAAAAGCCGCTGGACGAGCATAACTTTAGCCCTGCCGTGTACGGTGCCATTATCGCGTCCAATGGAAAATTAACGTCCAATTTCGAGTACATTCAGGAACTCAGACAGCTTAATCAACGCAGTAAGCACAAAGCCGATAACGGAGAACAGCAGAGCAAAACGGTAAAAAACGTTCCTTTCCGCTCTAATATTCTTCTTATATTTCTTTTTCCTATATTTTCTAGATTTCTTTCCTTCTGACATTTTATTTTCACAAAATTAGAAAACAATTCAACACAACGAAAAATTTTATAATTTCGACGTTTATATTCACTGAAGCATTTATTGTAAAATGTAGCAGAAATATTAACGACAATTGAGAGCGATTTCAATTTGTAAATTCTACATTTAAAGCCATATTGAAATTAACGATATTATGGAATCACAATTTTGTTTATCTACGCCAACAGGTGGTCGTCCTCGGCGCAGGATACGTTTCCGCTCCCTTGGTCGAGTATTTGCACAGGGATAAGAACATAAGGCTAGTGGTGGCTTCACAGTTAAAAGACGAGGCTGACGCGTTGGCCAATCGGTTCTCCGGTGTAGAGCCGGTCTTCTTGAACGTCCTGGATCGCCCCGATACGTTGCACGACGTGATAAAGTCATCGAACGTGGTCGTTTCCCTTTTACCGTATTCGCTGCATCACGTCATCGCCAAAGCTTGTATAGAAACTAAGACACACCTGGTGACAGCGAGCTACATGAACGAAGACGTCAAGGCGTTACACGAAGAGTAAGCATTGATGTACAACTCTAAAAAGATTTTTGAGAAATTTTTTTAAGTTTAATGTTTCAATGCAGAATCTTAACAAATGCAATGAATACACACATTTAACAAAATCTTTAATTCCTGTAAATATCTACAATTGCCTCTAAATCGCCTGTAATTGCTTTTTGTTAATTAAACCCCATTAAAAATATATATAAAATGTATTTTAATACAGGAAGATAATTTATTACCACAGTTCAACGTCAAATATATTAATTTCAAATGACTTCGACTAAATCAAAATCTCATTTATTGGATAGAGCCCAAGAAGTAGGTGTTACCGTGCTGAATGAAGTCGGATTGGATCCCGGCATCGATCATCTTCTGGCAATCGAGTGTTTCGACGATGTGAGACAAGCGGGTGGCAAGATAGAGTCTTTTGTCTCGTGGTGCGGCGGCTTGCCCGCGCCGGAGTGTTCCGACAATCCTTTGAGGTATAAATTCAGCTGGTCCCCACGAGGCGCACTGCTAAACACCTTGGCGCCAGCGAAGTACCTTCACGAGGGTCAGGTACGGGCCGTTAAAGTATCTCTTATATCTATAACAAATAATTCATTTTTTATCAAGCGAGAGTTTATTTTTAAAAATGACAAGTAACAGTGAAAAATTTTTTTTGTAGGAGGTAGAGATCGCGGGAGGCGGCGATTTGATGTCCACCGTGCAGGACCTGGACTTCCTTCCGGGCTTCGCTTTGGAAGGCTTCCCCAATCGTGACAGCACGATATATAGAGATTACTATGGATTGCAAAACGCGAGCACCGTGCTGCGTGGTACGCTCAGGTTCAAGGGATTCTCAGATACCATACTAGGTCTGCAATTGCTCGGTCTGATCGATCCCAATCCACATCCAATTCTACACCCGAATGGTCCGGATATCACCTGGGTGCGTGTAGCTTTCAGTTTTTTTTTTTTGTACAAAGAATAAAAACAAAACAAGGAGGAAAATATCGATCTGTCTCGATTACCTGTTATTTAAATTCCAGCGAGTGTTGGCGTGCAACTTGCTTGGTCTGGCGAACGACAACATCTTCTACGGAAACCTGAAGCAAAAATTGGCGGAAAGAGTGAACTCGTGGGAGCGCGTGAAGGCCATCGAGGAACTGGGTCTCCTGGAAGAGGACCTGGTCTTGAAATTAAACACCCCTCTCGACACGCTTACGCATTACCTGTCGAAGAAACTCTATTATGAGAAAAACGAACGCGATCTCGTGATACTAAGGCACGACGTAAGTATACTTTGGCCGGATAGTAGGAGGGAATCCAGAGGGATCAACCTGGTGCTTTATGGAGACGCTGCCTCTGGACAATCCGCAATGGCGCGTACCGTCGGTTATCCCACGGCTATCGCTGTCAAAATGATTCTGGATGGTTCGTAGCTCTTCTTTGAAACTTTTTATGTAATTATTTGTTCGATTCTTTGGTTTAAAGTTGCCACTATATTTTCTTATCGTGCAGAGTAATTTTTACGTCGCGATTATTGTTGAAAAAATATAAAAAATAAATGTATAGAATATCAAATTATTGTATAGAAAATATATGAATACACAAATAAACTGATATAAATTACCGCAATTTTTTCAGAAAGATTTTATTTAAATAATTTATATATTAATTCAATTTATAAATCAATTATCAATTCTAATGTATTTTCTATATGTTCTGTATGTTCTGTTTATATCTTCTTATAATTCAATTTTATTTAGGTGAAATTCAGCAACGTGGAATGGTGCTGCCTTTTACGCCCGACATATATCGACCTATTCTTAATCGACTGAGAGCTGAAGGTGTACAATCCTTTGAGACTTCTAAATGGTTGTAACTGATGTACCATAAACTGATAACTGAACGTAATTTTTTTGTCAATGTACATATACTTTGCAGTAGAAAAACTCTAAAGTGTATTTCACTGTCATTTACACATAATATACGAAAAATGAAAAATTTTTATAAATTTTATAATTTATAACAATTTTTATACTTATGTTAAATATGTGCACTATTGTGTAAGTATAGTATTATTCTAATTAAAAAAAAAAAAATTAAAAAAAACGATAAAGAATAATTTCTTTTCATTTTCTATTATACTTATTTATATATGTATATTAATGATTTTTATATCAAAACTATTTCTAGATTAATAAACATTTGATAGGAAAGTCAGGAAGACGGGACCTTTAATTTGATATATTTAACATTTATTGATATTACCACCCCTGCGTGGAAAATCGCTAACAATACAATGATATTTCGCTTATTGCAATCTTTTTGTCTCAGTAAGTCTAATCATCTTAAGATATAATTAGAATGATAACACAGGAACACTCTCGCCTCTACGCGTTACGATTTGATTGAAAAACGAATCAATTTTACGCGCCGGGACAATCGAAAAGACTATTGAATTGCACCAGTAAAGTAATTAACTTACTGTCGTGATTTGCACGTGGTGCGTCTGTGTCGCACGACTAATTGATCTGCGTGACAAATCCGATAACGCTTTGCAAAAGAATTGGACAAATCTAGTAGCGATGATTTTCACTGCTGTTCCAAGCGATAAAGTTTGTGCTGGCTAAATAAGAATATGCATAATAAACGATGACATACTTTCGATTAAATCATATACATGTACATACATAACGATTGAAATTTCTCTGTAGTGACATTTATCAAATAGAATTCGTTAAAATGAATAAAATTAAACTGATGGATTTCGATTACTTTCATAAAATGACGAGCGAATAATGACGTTATGTGATAAAAGTATCCTTTTCATTTTAGAATGATAACTCATTTCATCATTTAAAAGCAGTAAGCAATTTTAGCATCAGTATTTCAATTTTGAACCTTGTGCGTAATCTGATGTAATTTGATGTTTGCTCCTTGTTTCTAAAACTAAAGTTAAAACTAAAACGTTACCCTCGAATGACTTCTTTTGCATTATACTATAAAATCTATTACTATCACAATGGTGGTTAGTATAATTTCTAAATGGTCTTCGTTTCGCACAAATTACTACGAACGTGAACGTGCGTGATTTTTCGTAACAACTACAAATAATTTCTAATAATTTCTAATCGGTCTTTTTGTGTGAGTTTTACAAGTTACTTTAGCAATTACCATAGTTTTTCACAAAGCAATTACGAGGACTTTCGAGATTCAAAGGGGCGCATATCTTTTTTTTCTTGATAAAAAAATATTTAATCAGTTACAAGAAGAATATACAAAAAGATCCAATCTAATTAAATATTTTTCGAATGTCCTCGTAAAAGAAAATTGTTGACAGGGATAATTTCAAAATTGTGCAAATACATGCCGTTTAAACAGTTAAATTTGCTTCAAACCGAAAGAGAATATACGCGCGTGAATTGATTTCGACGATTCATTAAAGTGTTCCAAAAGAAACTTTACCTACTCTATCGCAATCTTTACCTATCGATGTCATTAATTAGAAACTATGTATGATGATTTACAGATTGGCAGTATGAGATATAATTAATGCATTCTGCATATAATCACTGTAGTAATGTATTCTTGTATTATCACTATAAAGAGTAACAGATCCGAACCCGAGGAAGGATCTCACTAATCGATCGTATAACTCTAACTGTGACTTCACTATAAAAAAGTGCTTCCAAGCTCAACAATTGTATCGTCTCTAATTTAACCAGTGATATTACGCAACGAGTAACTATTTTAATAAATTGTGACATCTTTTTCACGAGTAATATTAGTATATCATTCGGAAGCCATCCCGATATTTCGAGCTTCAATGTATTTCTGCACTCGTGTAAATAATCCGTGGAAAACATGTGTCTCTACACTGTTTTCGCATGCCAGGGATTAAAAACTATATAAAAAATACCGGTAATATATATATATATACATATATGTCTATATTTTTTAGTTTTATATAACCGACATAAAAACCAATTGGTATAAATGGCCGGTATGACGTAATACCAGTATACATCTAATTTTTTTATGTAATACCAATGCTAACAAAATTGAACATGTTGTAAAAAATCAATTTGATTAACAATAAATTCTTATGCATGTTTTTAAAAATTACAAAAAATATAATATAATATATAAATATAAATATGTAGAAATATCAGTAAAGCATAGTCTTATAAATATATTTCTTCAGTATTATAAAAAAAAAATTAATATTATGGATTTATTGATATTCTTCTTATAATATGCAAAATGATATGAACATTATGGTTTAAATTTGAGACGGAATAAATATGAGATTATAATGTGTCTCCTTGTTTCAAACTTTATTTGAAGTGACTTTTATTGATTATGATACGTAAAGTTATATAACTATGTTATATGCAATTATACAATGGACACGATGCTCAGTACAAATAGATTTGAATGTTAAAATAATTATTCGTCCGAATATCGATATGGCTCCCGTCCGATAGATCCTGTTGACTAGTTTACGCGTATTTTATGTAACTATCACGTTTAGAAACGCCATTGAGCGCACGTAACGGGATGGGGACTAATTTTCGCGTTCATTAAAACTGTCCCTCACTTAGTGATTGAGAGAGAAGGAGAGAGATAATGACTATATATAATAATAATAATACTTCGACAATATTTAAGTTTAAAGCCACGTAATTTTTACAGTATCATACGATAGATCTAACGTCTTCTAAATCTTAATAAATTGACTATGTGTCGCTCAGCTCTATATATATATATATATATATATATATATATATATATATATATATGTGTGTATATGTATATATATAGACTCCTAGCTATAGCCCCCTCCCATCCCTCGTATATTTTTTCTTGTCTCGTATATTTTTCGGGATCATCGCAATTGATTTAGTTTGTTACGTATTTTTTGTCTAATCGTCCGTGATTCTCGACAGTCGGTCTCACACGTATCTTCAAAATTAAAAATTAGCGTCGCATATTAATTAAATATGCGCCTGTTAAACGTATTTAGTAAAATGCACGCAATCGAGCCAGCGATATGATATTACTTTAACGCACGTTTTAAAGAGCTACTGTCCAAAAATATCATCAATCTTGCGAATTAAGTATTGACTTTAATTTATTTTGTTATCGATTACATTTTAATTTATTATACTCCTCGTATTAGCAAGTTCCATTTAAAAAGTTCCGTTAATGGCATTTAATGCTGTGTTATATTTATTTTCAAGATAATGAAAACTGCAGATTATTCTATACTGGATTTAAAAATAATATAAAAAAAATTGATGACGATTTTCTACCTAGATGGAAAATTATTTTAATAAATTTAATTTTAAAAAGTAGATGTATTACAGTTTCAGGTTAAAATTCATTTCCAATGATTTATCATTATCCAGCGCTTGATAATTAAACTTTATCTTTCTAGGAACATTTCACAATTTACTTCGTGAATTTATTATATAGTATACATCAGTAGAGGCAAATAGATTTCAATTAACTTTGCTTTGTTAAAATGTTAATCTTTGGGTTTATAATATCATAGACATAGTTTATCAATTGTTAAACATCAAAGAACGCAATCGATTATATTCAAATTTCAAATCAAAATCAAGTATATGTGTACATTTCTATGAATTAGCGCATTTTTTTATTTTTATGCTCTTTGAGTATTTTTTTTAGGAATTGTTAAAACTGCTTTTTCAATGCCATCAGAATTGCAATCAGCAAAATTTACTGATTACTGCACGAGAAATCTGCGTAGAGAAAGATTTTCGCGAATATACTTCATGCCTCGCAAAAAGTAACAAAAATTTATAAAAATATATACGGCATCCCGTGTGTTTGTACAATTTATGCGCATAGGTATAGTAGATAGTCTTCCATTGCGATACGTACATACAAAAGCAAAGGGAGGTGCCAATTTGCCCCGATGCCCATTTTTTGCAATTGAATTAATTCCGAAATAGTGTGGGAAAGATAGCAAAAGTCCGCTAGAAAAGTTCGGCTCGAAACGCATCTCAGAACACGTGCCCGCGGTTTTCGATTTATGTTATAACACTTTACGGCGCACATTGAATATCAATCAACATGCTGGCAGAGATTTAACGTTCAGATATT
This sequence comes from Monomorium pharaonis, assembly GCF_013373865.1. Classification (NCBI taxonomy): domain Eukaryota; kingdom Metazoa; phylum Arthropoda; class Insecta; order Hymenoptera; family Formicidae; genus Monomorium; species Monomorium pharaonis. Next base: position 29,308,272 of record NC_050469.1, read on the forward strand.
TCCCCCCAAAGAAACGTATTTGATTATACATATCCCCGTGTGGCTAACGCTACAATATGTATAAATATACATCGACACGAGATCATAGGAAGATATAATTAACGTGTATCGTTATCTTCGGGCTGAAGCGATCAGCGCGATCCTGCTCGGTCGAATCAGCGCTTCGAGATCACAGGACGGCATTGATCACTCCAATTTAATTTAATAAGATACAACACGTTCGTATACCTTGAGAAATATGAAATCTTCTTCCGTCGACAGTTATCCTGGCGAAGATAATCGCGGCGGTTTTGCACCGTCGGTCGCGCGCGTTAATGTATGTGTGTCGCTAGAGTTCTTCTTTTACTTTAATTACGTCCTTCGATCTTCTTTACGAAAGGTCCATTAATATGGCAACGCTTATGGAGTACGTAATGTACGACGTAAAAGTAATCTACTTAATCTATTTTGTGCATTAGATAATTCCCTTCCGACGAAAATTAACGTTCGCGCGTCGCTGAAAAGACTGTTAAAAGGCTTCTATAGATCGGCCGTTTAATTTCTCTTTTTTTTTTACAACTTTCTATGAGCGTTCGCATATTAATGGCCGACATCGTATATCCTCGTTCCGAGTTCGGTCCTGACACATACGTCATGACGATAGCTTAACTTCTGCAATCATAGACTTGAGGTGCGGCATCTCTAATACATAAGACAGTACGAAGAATACAAAAGAATCGCAAAGAGATTACCGAAAAAAAAAAACAAGAAGGAAAAGAAAGGGAAAATTGCTCATTATTCTTCGAAAAAATAAACCACCATTTGGCGAAATCACTTGAATCGTAATTTATGAATTTCTTCACATCTTCGAATTCGAGGAAGATAATTAGATTCAAATAGCGCTCGAAATTTTCGTAAGTCAGAATTGTCGATCGGACAGTACGAATTTCGAGATCAAGCATTAAATTGTTCAGATTGTTTCTGAAGATCGATCTGTCCAATACGTGATTTTGAACTTGATCTCACAGATCTAAAATGGAACAAACGAGAAACAAGGGTCTTTTTCTGTTTGCAATAATCATTATTTTGAGTTGAACTTTCAGCATCCAGTTAAATTACTCGAACAATCAAATCTTCCAATCTATCATCAACTTCAAACTGGCCAAATTTAAAGCTTGAACATTTCCACTTGTTCATTTTTTACTTGTCCGAGCGTAATTCGAGCTTCTTGCCTGAGTCTGAATGAGATTTAACATTTAAATGTGATTTCCAATGACTTGTATCTTCCACGTGCGCACGAGACCCGTGTCTCCTACAAGTCCAAGTCAACTCAACTTTGTTAGTTTGTTCCGCGTCCGACCGACGCGATATATGGAAGCTGTGGTTTCGCTGTTATTAAGTCGTTGATTAGTCGTTATGGAAACGCACGCGTCCACGACGTAGCCTAGCAACACGTGTGTTCCCGGTTTCCGTGAAAGCTACCGCGGTAAAAAGGTGCTCGTCCTGTCGTCGCTCAGCGACGATACTTCCTCCCCGGGAGGAAGTCGCGCGATTGACAGTTTTCACGTGATCGATCCCGCGACAAGCACGCGATCGTGACGACCGATCAACGAATCTAAATCTGGCGAACCACCAACGTTGACAGACGACACTTCAGAGAGGTACATGTAGCTCGTCGCATTACGCATTTGTTCGTATAGAGTGTATCGACCAGTAGCGTTGGAGAAAGTAGTTAAAACAAAAAATAATATTTAAATTGCGATGTATATCTATAAAAAATACTATTTGTAGTGAATATGCAGTCTGCATATGTTAATGTTATCTTACTTACCTTTTAACATTGTAATTTAAAATGAGTTATTCACAGTCAAACTGGTTAATAGCAATTCTTGGCCTCTTGTTCAACATGTTATGGCGCTAAATCATGGCCCTTTATACGATCAATATTCCGGAATCAAATTCTAACAGATCATAATCAAATGATTTTAGTTAATTTTGCATATTTAGAATTGTTTATGGTTAAAAATTTATACCTTATTAATTCATATTAGCAAATATTTTCTACTTTAATTAAAAATAAAAGTTTCCTGAGAAATTATTTTAATCACAGCAGGAAATATTAATTTGTGATTGAAGATTTTACAAATAAAAATACACAAATTTACCAAGTTAAAAGAAAATCGAGAGCGTTATGCTGCATATTTACTGTCTTTATTTCTACCGCACAGAGTATTTTATTGCAAATAGTATTTTTTATATAAATGCATCCTTTAAATAAACATTTCTATTTCAATTTTTCTCCGGCACTGGTATCGACGAGACAGTGTGCATTTTTTTTTCTTTTTCGAGAATGAACTGAATTTTCCCCGATCACCTAGTCGTATCCGATAATCGCGCACTTAATTGCAAATTTACCCTAAATTATGTGTACGTATATATATAAATCGTAATCTATATCATTATTCTCGTATTTATACTTAAGTAACAGCTAACTACGGTAGCTTTGGTGTTTCATTGTGATCGATTTTGATAATCCATAATCGCCGCTCAGGCTTCCGCTACTCGGCTAGTCGGTCTGACGTAGTATGCCCGCACGCTCTCGCACGCCTACAGGGTCGCAATAACGGATACATTAGAAAATCGATGCTTCACGCACGTACACCTACAACGTGTTACACGCTTGCAAGAAGTCCGCAGCAGACGATCAATATCTCTTGTCAGTGCTTCAATCTCGGTTTACGTTTGAATAGCAGAACTAGCTGTATTGCGAAACTATCGTTAAGAAAAGAGTATCGGAAAAACGCGGATTGATAAGACCGAAAGTATACTTTCCCGATAAGTATCAGCGCGTATGTTTCGTCACTCGTGCTGCACAGAACGGAAAACTGATCGTAGAACTGAGAAGATTGGCAAACTTTGGTAATAAAAGCCGTAACCAAGTAGGGGTAACGACGACACACTATATCCAGAACCTAGGACAAAGAGAGGCTTTAAAATGGAATTATGATCAAAAAATTGCCTAATATATTTTCAAAATACCGTGTTCTTAAGTTTAAAGCCTCAGTACTGCAAAACATTGAAATGACAACTCCGATTGATATTTTAGAAATCCTCCATAAGATTTTAATTGAGTCATATCCAAATAACAATGTTGCTCCTCGAATACTTTGCACTCCTGTCGATTCTACTGCTTCGTATATGAGAAATTTTCATAAATTAAAATTAATTAAGAATTATCTTAGATCGATTATTGGCAAGAACGATTATCCAATCTTTTCAAAAATTTTATAATTTTAATTGAATATATTATCATTAAAGATATTCATTAGAATGGTATAAACGATGAATTTGAAATGAAGTCAGAAAAGTGCAATTAAAATAATTATATTCATTTATGTATATTATTACATGTAAGTAATAGATTACCTTTCTTGTGCAAAGCAATAAAAAAAAACAATTTATAAATGATTTAAATAATTTGTTGGATTATTATTTCCTTTTCCAAAAATACAACTTTGCCCAAGGCATATGAAAAATTACGGCTCTGTAGAGAAGTGTCGGCCATGCGGAACAACAGGTCACGAAAACGTCAGTATGGCATTAAAATAAATCATTATTGATCGAAAAATTGATTTTAATAATCACTTTGGGAGTCACTCCGGCGTCGCACGTGACTTACTTTTCTACATGGACGGGCAGGTATTTCGTGTATCGAAAAATTGCCATGCCAGCAGAAATATTGAATCGCCTGCGCGGGACCCGAATTAAAATCGAATTGGGTCTAGAAAAGGGCGTACAAGTCAAGGGCGTACGCAGTGTCGAACTACGAGCCTACGTATGTGCATGATATCTACGATCGTCAACGATCGTGCCCGGCTAACAATTTAATCGAGGGACACCGGGCCACGCCACCGAAACGTGTATAAATCATTCTCGCCGCGTGCGCGATCACACAATCGTCGCTCGCGACTGTGCGATCGTCGTAATAAACGGTCGTAAATCGCGGAGGATACGAAGGGACCGACGTATATATGACAGTTATGCGGAGCGTGTTCACAAACCAAACGACAGACGCTAGAAAAGTCAACTCGCGTACGTCGTTATACATTATACAGAGCCCTCAAATTATCTGAGAAGCGATCGCGCTTGTCGAGAGACAACGGCGGTGAAACGGCGAGATGTACCCTGTACGTTCGTGTGATACGTGATTATACTTTTTAAAACATAAATATAGCGTGTTTTTCCGAAAGTCAGAACGATAATCTACGACGAGGGAAATTCAAGCTGATTTTTCAACGTGGGAGAGACTCTATTTTTTAACGCCGCGACTGCGCGAAGCACTTGCTTGTCATTAGGGAGAAAAAAGATTTACTCGGATACGAGGGGAAATGTGCTTCGAAATGAACCACACGATCCCCCGTGAGCCGCGAGAGAAGAACGCTTCTGGGGAACGCGATCGATTCGTGAGCATGTAAGCCTCGACTTTTTAGCACCTACCGTAGAAACAGAATCGTGCGGATAACGCGAACGTCCGAGACTGGATGCGACATCCCTTTCCCTCGGGGTGATGCATAAATAATATTCTTCTTCTCTTTTTTTTTTTCGGAACAATTTAGGATCCTTGTTCTCGTGCCGCTTTCGACTCACAGCCACGCACAGCACCTCCTCCGCCGTTTCCCGCGTTTCTCTCTCTCGTCTGCCATCGTCTGAAAAATCCCACAAAAATTTGGCACAGATGCGCGACATCCGGGTTCTTCGATCTCGCGGAATCTTCTTGCAGAATGGCAGTATCTTCGTCTGTCCTCGGTGGCGTCTCTTCGTTTTCAAGAACGTCCCTCTCTTAGACGCCGTTCTTCGAATTTAAGCGCCTGAGAGACCGCTCCGGGAGCTCCAGGTACCTAAACTGGCGTATTAATGCACCTTTCGATTTTAAGTCGAACGGTTCTTGCCGAGAGATCGACGCCAATTGTTCCGCGACTGCCAAAATATCTGTCGTCGTCCGCAGGATGTTGTCCCTTTGTTGGAAAGCGGCAAAATCTGCGTGTCCCGCGTGCTGTTTTCGAAAACGGCTGAGCCTTTGCTGTAAGCTCCGTTAGTCGGCGAGAATAAGGGCAACACCTTGCACCGTGTTCCTCGTTGCAAACGTTTCGCGAAGAACGAGGGGACAGCGAGGTGCCGGGAAATCCGCTCTTCGATTCCACAGATTTAGACCTCGATTGCTATTCTACGTCGCTAGGAGCCGTGTTATCGCTTTGCCCTAAAACAGGAAGATCGAGACTTTAAATTATAAGAGGTTCGATCGAGAGAGAAAAGATTTGAACGAAATAACGATTTAAGAAAAATATTTAAAGTCCTGGAGGAAAAATAGACAGCGAAAGCTCGCCTCTCGATCACTTATAGATACGCTTTAACGCTTAATCCGATACTCGAATTTACAAAATACGGTAACTCCAGTATTTGCGTCATAGAAAAAATAAGAAATATTTTGCTCGCAATTATTCTAAGTCCTGTATGCCTTTATGTTATATTAGAATCATACTGTAATTTCAATTTTTTACTGTTAACAAAACCATCTTGACTTGAATCAGCTAGCATCATCACGTGATCATAGCACCCCCACTTTTGGTCTTAATTTTCTGCGAACGAGTAAAAGCGAAAAATTCGGGACTAGGGCAGCAAATTAGCGGATAATTAGCAAAAAATTATGCGTTATGACCAAACGTTTTTAGTGATGGGGGTGCTAGGTTCACTGACGTTAATTTTTCCATAGCTGTGGCATATACAGCGGAGTTACCCTAACGTCAAAAAAGATTCAACGAGGATCTCATGCTCCCAACAAATTTTCGAAAATAAAGAAATTGTCTCCTGCACTTCACTAGTTCCCTAGTTATCCCGATATCCTCGGTTTTCATAAGAATTGCGTTCGAGGAGCGCCTTGGGAAGGTGAGCTTACGAAAGCTCTCGGCGTTTTGGGAGGGCATCGGAGAAATCTAATCTCGGCGATTTACCTTCAGCAAAAGAGCGGCGCCTCCGGTTGGTTCCACCAGTGGGCGGCCAGGAGTAGATAGAGCTCCTGATCCTGGACGGTGTAACCGGGCGGCGGTTGAGAGGGCAGAGGCGGCGGGATAGGCGGCAGCAGGGAATAGGACGGCGGCGGCGGCGACGGGGACAGGGATTGCGAGAACGTTGTCGTCGAGAGCGGCGTCGGCGGCGTCGCGGTGACCGCTGCTGGAGGCTCGTCCTTAGCCGGAGATCAAAGCGCGCAGTCGAACATCGCCAGCGACCGTGTGATCACATCGTCCTACGTCACACGTCAGGTTCAACACATCAATCATTCGAAAACCTACCACGTGTTTGTATCTCCCAGAAATCCGCTTCCGCTTAACGCGAGTCTCACGCGCATCTCGCGGAACGTGTGTCATTCCGCTTACTGCTCAGTTTCCGACGGAGGCTCACTGAACAAACTACAAACGAGTAACTACTCGCGCAAGCTCCGCGAGCATCGATTAATCTCCGGTGTCCTTATTTTTGTTTCTTGCATTTCGTGCCTCACGTGCATTTATTGCCCGCGCATGTACATACATATTCGTGTTTTCTGTGTAATACTTAATTGCAGTCGTAAGAGCCCACGATTACCCACGAGGCATGACATTGCAAATATTTCACGGTAAATCCTCTTGGCGATATGAACGCTTTGAACGAGAATCTAATTACGAGAATATTCAGTTCTTTAATTTCGTCGAGTGACTCTGCCAAATTAAATTTCCACGGCTATAAGCTAACCGGATAATAAAACCGGTATTTCTCGGTTAAACGTAAAAGGATATTATTCAAACGGAAATTTATAATTCAAGTTAATTATTGGGAAAGAGAGAGTTATGTAACATGGAAAATCATGAACTTGATTCAGAAAGAGGGAACCGTTCCAAGTCTAGTTGAACTGCGAGCTGAAACTGTAACTGAAAGAGCGTACCCGGCAGATCTGGGACATTTCGTATATACCTCCGTCTCGAGGAACTTGGCATTCATTTACACAAAGGGAGTACATACAGAGTGTCCCAAGTTCACTATGTACCTTCTTCTCATTCAGTCTCCAAATGAACTGAAATTATTATTAAAAATAACTGGTGAATATAAAAGCGCACGTGACGCACGCTGATAGCGGAAACGTTCGTGAAAAGAGCATACAGCCGTACAGCCAATCTCCTAAAGTCTACGAAGACAAAAGGGCTCGACAATAGGGGAACACCCTGTACTTTCCATCCACTACTCCCATCTACTTGAGCGCCCGTAGTTGTTTCACGGCCAGAAGAGACACGTACCTTCAGACAACTCTCGATAAACTCCTCGATCGTGATAACACCGTCCTGGTTGAGATCGAGTTTCTTGAAGACCCTGTCCAGCTGTTCCCTCGCCTTCCTCTCCTCCTCGGCGTGATGCCGCCTGCCCATGAGCTCGTGGACCGCCGTCACGACTTCGCCCAGTTCGCCCCTGGTGATGCAGCCGTCGCCGTTTATGTCGTACAGCTTGAAGGTCCATCTCAGCTTCTCGTAAATGCTGCCTCGCAGCAGGGTCGACAGCGTCACGAGAAGGTCCTGCAATCCCCGGGATTGTCTGAAGTCGCGCGCGACTTTAATAACGAAGCGTGCGGTGGGACGACAATGCGCTTCCTTCTCCAGCGTGCCGGCAAAATCTCGTCGACTCACAGTGAATTCCACGAGAATTGAAATAAAATTTCACGACTCGACGGGAAACGAGAAACAGTTCGGACTATAAATGAATATAAAAAGAGCGGAAGATGTGAGCGAAGCAGAAAGTCGGAAAGAAAGTTAACTCTTTCTTCGAGACAAACGCTCGTTGACATTTTCCGTCATGAAATAAAAAATTATAACAAGATTTAAGTGTAAAATGTTATAATTTAATATATAAAAATGTTGCAAAAACACACTGCATATTTAAATTATAACTGCAGTATAATATAATTTTTGGGAATAAAACGATATAGTTTGTAAAATTAAGTTTAAATTCAATTGCCAAAATGACTGTCTCTTGTAACATACATTTTTTAGTAGAAAGATTAAATAAAATTATTACAATTTCTGCACTTTTAACTGCAATAAAATTTATTTTATAAATTGTATATACAGAGTGCTCTGGACACCCGGCAGAATCCTTTGAAAATAAATGCTTTTTTATCTAAATTGTCAAAATTTCAATAAGTGAATTTTGAATCAAATATGCCATATTAAATATTTTCAATTTCCAGTTTTGATCGGAAGCGGACTATCCAGATCAAAATGTTAAATTTCTCAAATGTAACATATACTTTTATTGCAGTATTTTAATTTCTATATAAAATTTAATCTTAAAAATAAATGTAATCGTACAAGTATGATGAAAAAATAAACTTAAATTAAAAATTTATAGAAATATTTTTAGAAGAAATTGAAAGTAAAAAGTTTTCTTCTTTTCTCAAGCGTAATTTTCAATAAAAAAATTAATGCATTAAAAAACAATTTAATAGTAATTGTATAACAATAAAGTTTAGAGTCTATCGGTTTTACTAACTTTTGATTAAATAATTTAAACTAAATATTTAATTAATATATAATTAAATATTTAGTAACATTTAATAACTTTGGTAATCACTTAGTAATCGATTGGATATTATTTCTCTATATTTTGTTCATTATAATTACAAATTACCACTAAATATTTTGTATTAAGCAAAAGCATTTAGTTGAAATTATTTCATCAAAACTTGATTACCAAACTTTCTTTTTCCATGTGTTCTCTTCATTTTAAAAGAAGTGGAACTGTATTAATCATTTTTGTAACAATTATTATACATTAATATTTAAGTATATAACAAAAGTAATTTACTGCTTATACCGTTTAAATAATTATATTCATTACCGTCACATGCAGTTACAAAGTTATTCGTGGATACACAAAAACTACAAAAATTATGCAAAAAAAAAAACATTATCCATAACGGGAACCATCGACGAGGGAAATTAGTCAAACGGAAAGATACGCCGGTCATATCCCGAGTTCACGTCCCACGCGAGTACCACGGAAAGCTTTAATAACGCGCGTTGCTGTACCGCTCGGCATGGAAAGCTGCCTTATTCGCGATCGCAATAAATTTCCTGTATATGCGAATGACCGCGCAACATTTGCGCAGAATGACGGATGATCATCCTGCCGTCCCGTGAGAAAGAGAGAGAGAGAGAGAGAGAGAGAGAGAGAGCTTCGCGGGCGCATTTGCGTGCATCCGGTATGGTACCAGGGTATCTCGCGTTTATCGTAAAAACGATTAATTATTCATCCGACTCGCTCAATTGGCGGTAGTCCCGGCCTGTCGATCGCGCCCGACTATATGCGCACGTGCCGTGCCGTGCCGTGCCATTATCGCGAAATGCGGATGTGCATCGTCCGCCCGCATTAATGCATCAACAACATTCGCTGCTGAAAACGCCGAAATTTCTCACCGTGAGAGATTCGTCCCGTCCGCGGCGTTTCGTCCGGCTGGAGGACCGGGCGTACCGCAGGCACAAAATACGAAGCGAATTAAACACGGCCTGAATTAGATATAAGCAAAATCAGATTAAATTCCCGTACGTGCGATTGACGGTAACAATGACGCGCCAGATTCCGAATTGATGTATGCAAGAGAGCGATCGTTTCACGTTACAATCGAACAGCATGTATGTGCAATACACTCGTCCATCACTTCGGTGCGGTATGATTTATTATTATCGTGCAATTAATTATTAACGATGAATGCAGCCGGATAAATGAGCTCTTTTAAATAAAATATACTCGCTCTTTACTCATCACGAAATATATTTGCGGATCTGACAAGCAAGCGCGCGAAGGAATAAATCAAATTCACTTGAAAATTTCCAAATAATAATTTCGCAATAAGTAGACAGTAAGTTAATATTTTACGCGATAACGTTTAAGAAACTCGACACGCGCCGAGAAAAGTTTTCTCGCGGAAAGGATACGCGACGATATTTCCAAGATGAAGACATGTCACTCGAGAGCAAAGCCACACGCCGGCGGTTGATTTAAAATTAATGAAAAGACTACACACTACATGACACAGAGAGAAAGAGAGAGAGAGAGAGAGAGAGAGAGAGACTTAATTACCCTGAAGCTGATGGCCCCGTTGCAATTAACGTCGAAGGCCTTGAACACGTAGTGGGCGTAGAGACTGGAGTCTGCAATTCGCATGAGGGGTGGCCATTAACTAATTACGCAAAAACGTGGGCTGTTATTTAATTGGAACTCACTTCCGTGCGGGAAGAATTTCGCGTAAATGTCCTTGAACGAGTCCTCGTGCACCACTCCCTCGGGACACTCCTGGAAAAAGAGGAAAAGGAAAAAAGGCTGTGAGAAATGATCGTACTCAGTTCCGCGAGAGTTTTATCAGGGCGAGATTAAGCGACACTGTATATGTAGATACACGTATATAATATAAATGTATATATATGTACATATATATTTGCTGGCGACCATTTATTCGAACGAACAATGCTGTTTTGTGGCTTGAAAATATGTACTGTCGGGCCACTCGGGTGACTCGTTTTTCCATCAATAAAGCAGAGAATAACATCGGTTGCTTTAACGTCGGGGCAGTGGATCGCACAAGCGCGCGATAAAACCAATTGCATAGACAACAGTTTTATTGATCCACACATATTCGTATCCCCCGGGTAAGAAATAGCAAGTCGAAACAGCGAACGTATCGTAAATCATCCGCATGGCGGATATTTCGCCGAGCTCTGGTGAAGTACATAACTCTCGCGCGTTTTCCATCTTTGTGCAGAAGCGGACGTGAAGGATGAGGATCCCGCATACGATATCGAAGAACGTTGTAGCCGCTTACAGGTAAAATAGAATGGAAAGAAATAAGTTCTCACGACCCGTATCATATCTTCCTCTTATCTCGCCTCATATATCCCAATTTTCCTTATACATGTGCAAATTGAGTTTTCCCTCGCGATAAAAGACATTTTGTATTTGGGTTAAAATTAGTTAAAATTAGTTCTTGTTAAAATTTTTGCGTTAAATTAATATTCAACATTTCTTAATGTTAAAATAACACAATTTACAGATAAATAAACAAAAATAATGTAGGTTTTAAAACGTAAATTCTAAGATAAGTGAAAACACGTGTCAGAAATATTTATTTTACTGAAGAAATATGTTTTTACAATTTATTTCCAAATGTTAATTATTATATCTTTTGCGTTAATTTTTGACATAATATATAGTATATTTGTGTTACTTTCCAACGTGTCTTCATCTTGTGTTAAATTAACACAAAAAGTGGAGGTTTCATTCAGGAAATTTAACACATTCAACACAAAGATTTGAACCAAATTGAAACAAAGTAAGGTGTATCCTTCTAAAGCAGTTCAATTTCGATAACGTAAAGTATCCGCAAGGAATCGCGCCACGTAAAGTACCACGTAAAACGTAATACGTTCGGGCTATCCCCGAAATAAACATTCCCTTTCCATATTGGGCACGCAAATATTATCGGTTTCACATTCACTCGGCAATATTTGCCCTGGCGAATTGGCTCGCAGGTGCTCGCCGGAAACCTCACAGTTGCCGCAAGAGCACGGCAGAACGCTGCGGGCGGAAGATGCCTCGTGGGACGACGCCGTAATCCCCGATTTAAAGATTCTCGCGATTCGTGCTATAGTCTCGGCCTGGAAGGATAATCCTGTTCTGGAGGATCTGCCGACGTGCGCCGACAGGGACGTGTTGCTGGAAACACTGCCGACTGATCTACCCTTCGAATTGACGATACCGAGAATCGAGGATGGGTTTTATTGGAAACGCGCGGCCAAGGACAGGTAAGACGGGGAGCACTTATCGATTCTCGATTACACGAAATATTATTACGTAATGGCGTACTATTCGAATGCCATCGTGAACTTACTTCGAAATTACAGATTAATCTGGCCGAATAATAGCCGGCTTCATTCGACGTGAATCGACTGCAATTTCAATCCAATTTATCATTCCGTAATCTCTTACTTTAATTAGTCGATTTCGTGGTAGAGATTAAATCTTTCTTTAATTTCATTTTTTTTACTTATAAAGAGTTTTTTTTTTTGTTGTGTCTCACCAAAAAATTCGCTACAAATATTACCATGTGTGGCGAGTTTGAGACAACTTGGCAACCTATCAAATATTATGAGTAACAATAGAGATTTGTGAAATATACAAAAGATACTTTATAAACATAATAAAAATCACCGTGTAGCATCGTAAAACGTTTTGAGGCAAAATTTTTACAATTCAAAACAAAATTTCCTTTATATGATATTTAATCATATACGAAATTGGTCAATATATGTATATGATGTATACATGTAATAAATACGTTATACATTGTGTATTTTATCGTATAAATAGCGCGCCAATCAATTACCGTGCTGCATAGTAAAATTATCATGATCGATTAAGTTAGATTGAAAATATCTTGCTGCATTGTAAGGTTTATATAAAATATTGTATATGTTTATCGCTACTTGGCATTTATTCCATGCAAAATAATAAATTTTTGAAATTTAATACTGTACAGTTTGTAACAATAACCGTAATATTTTATATTTTACTGTGTTAAAATATATAATGTGTAGCAGATACCAATAAATCAGAGAAAATTATATAAAATTCTTCGAAATACAATGTTATTCTATAACTCTGCCGTGATTTTCAGGGTAAATTTTATGAGAAAGTTCTCTTCGCGCACTTCTAATTTACCTTGCGAAAATATTTTCACCCATAAAGGACGTATTTACCCATTAAAATACGAATGATTTCACGCAAACAGACTTTAATTAACTGCGGATGCTTTTAAAAGACATGGTCGATTGATGCTAAAAGCGTTTGTCAAATGATTTGCATAACGCAGGTGTGATTTAATTCCCATTGTCGCAGGTGGGAATACAACGATCCGGGCGAGCATGGCGGCTCATGGCGGCGATTATATTGCGAACGCCACTTAGCCGAGTATCTAGAAACTTTGGAGGCAAGCTACTTCGACCCCCAAAAGGAAGAATGTGAGAACTTAATGGCCCTCGTGAAGGACTATGTACACGTTATAAGGCTTCGTTCTCTTGTACCAACAATGTAAGGCAAATTTTAGTAAACTAATATGTATAGATTAAATCCAATTAGTTTTTATACGGAACAAAGTAATTAACCAAAGCAAATCGATGCAATACTCTATTAGAACAAATAAGCCTTTCAATTATCTTGCAAGATCAATACAGATTTATTACAGACATAAAACTGAAATGTAATTCGTATAATCAATAAAAGATCTGGTCTTTCATAAAAAAATAAGTCAAAAATAAAGAAAATAAAATAATAGTTTAAACACATTTTGATCAGGTTCAAGTTTACTTGAAAGTATTGCTTTTTTCAAAGCAATCATAAAGAATCTAAATTTATTTGTAAAATACTTAAACCCACCGCTACATACAATTCTATTCTATTTTTAATATTTTAAAATTTTGAATATTTTGAACGTAGCTTTCTGTCTATTTAACATAATTTCAACGTCAAAATCAGACATTGCGAATCTTTTCACAGGTGATCGATTTTGGAAATTTCATACATTCATTATAATTTATATAAAACTCGCAAAAAGTAGATCGTTATGTAGTAGATATGTACGTGTGTAATGCCAGGCGTTTGATCAGACCTTGCACCGCTCCGTGCGCGCCGCGCAGAAATCCACTGGTATTTACTCCCGGCCGAGAACACATCGGAAAATTATTATTAGAGTCGGTCAGTTTGTCGGCTAAAACCGTAAGTGCTTGCACTTGAAGATCCAAGGAGTGCGATGGACTCGCGGCGTAAATATCGCACGAATATCGTGGCGGCCGATTCTATAATTGGCCGGGGTATCTAGGAGGCCAATTATAATTCGCGAAAATCGCGGAATACCGAGTTTCAGCGGGTCCCACCATCGCTTTCGTTATCGCGAAATCACGCAAGCACGGTAATTATCTTTCATCGCAGTCTTCATTTGATCCCGTTTCTACGACATAGAACGCGATCGTAATTTACTTGGCATTTCTTCTATTAAGAATCGTTTAGTACCTATACTTTAAAATTACATCGGGATTTAACTAGACAGTTTAATAAAAATAGTCAAACATACTTTATATTTTACTATGTTAAATTTAAATCGGAAAAAAATCACATAAAATTCTTTCAAAGTAGTACAATGTCGTGTCCCATCGCGATTTTCAAGGTAAATTTCATGAGAAAATTCTCACCATGTTACGTCGGCGGCGTCGCCTTTTGCGGAAAAATGACCTCGTTCTTCTTCCGAGATTGCTCCGCTCGACATTTGATACATTCATTCACATTCTTACGTAAAATTTACATTGGTACGTCGTCCACATAATGCGATCATTGAAGAGAACACTTGTGCAAATTCGGCCGCGCCAAGTTTACCGAAATCACGACAGAGTGGCAGAGTAGGCGGGCACATGGCAAATACACACACTCGCGAGCGAATAAACTTGTTAATGCGTTAAGGATTCTAATTATACACGGTCGACAGAAGAGATATATATATATATATATATTGTACTCGCACGCTAGTGAATTGTCGTGGCCGTGGAGCGCGGTGAATTTTAGATTCCCGGGTGGTGTAAGTTTTCACGAAATTGCAACAATCGCAGCCAACGTTGATATGTGTGACAGTGTGACAGTCGATTCTAGGCAGCTGGCTACGTGCGCTACTTTCGAAGCGTAACTTTATGTAACTAAGTAGAAAGTAACTCAAGCGCACAAGCTAGCTGTGACAAGGAGAACGCGTAACCATACTTTCTTCCGCAAAAAGTATGATAATTATAATGACACAAATATGTGTTATTAAATGCATATATAAATAAAATAATTGATAATTTTATAAGAAATAAAAATATCAAGTATATCAAATATCAAATATATTTCAATAAAAATATTATAATAAGAAAATAATATATACTTTATATGTATATATGAAACACAAAAATTAATAACTTTTATTCTACAGAAAGATTTTTCTCATTAAAAGCTGATAAAATATAAAAACGTGTACATATATATAACATTTCTAAATGATAACTTACGTAATAACTTTAAATTTGCAGAAGCTCTGCAAATCTTCTCCCGTGCTATTTAATTTCCCGTTCTACATATGCAAAATTTTTGGAACGAGTTCAGAAAGTGCCGATATACTTTTTATGTATACACACGTGTGAGGAATTGTTAACATGGCTGCGCCGCCATTACAGTTTCATTTCATTTCCAGCTTTTAAGGCCGCATTATAAAATGTTGAGAATGGAGGTGGCTGTTTAAAAAGTAAAGAAGCAAATTTACATAGTTACGGCCGCAGAGTCGGCAGGAGATGGCCCTGCCATTGTAATGAAATTGGAACAGGTAAACGCGAGGACGGGAAAAAGAGTTCCGCTATCACGTTTGCAAAACTAATCCCAGGCAGAACAAGCAAAATGTTCTCGGACCGTATTGTTCTCGCGAAAAAAAAAGGGGAAAAAAAATTAATTAACTTCCGCACGCGAATTTTGCAGTTATTATTAATGCGAAAAGGGCGGAAATTATTATACGGTGCGGTAATAGGAATTTTTAAAAAAAGTTTACAACATGAAATTTTCATTTCCTCACCGAGAGAACTTATTATAAGATAGGAACGTGCTGTACATATATCATCCGCTTGTGCCAAAAAAAATTCTCTATTTTAAGTAAAAATACAGAAAATCGTGACCTTTATTCTTTTAAACATTTTAACATCTCATTTAGAAATATATTAAAGCAAATTTAACTTGAACTTAAATAGCTAACGCTAGGAAAATCATTGTGACGTTATTCTATGCAGCGACACTTATCATCAAAGTTTCGCGAGAAATTACAATTATTATTATGTAACGTCCAAAAGTTTCGTATTTTAAATCATCAGTTACCGTCGTCTCATTCATTAATTTATTCATCACGCATCGTCTAAATATTTGTAATGCTAATTTAATAACTCAGAGCTCCCGTCGGCTGAAGGTTTCTTTGCGATTCAGCGCTGATAATTTCGAGAGCTCTCGGTTACTCTGTACGTGTCGTACGCGATTTTAATAAGTAAAGTTGAATCGAGGACGCGTTATCATTCCGCGACGGCAACCGTTACGGATCCTAGCCCAGAAATCACAGTCCCATTTAATTAGAAGCCACGAGAGAAAGAGCTTGAGGAAGGTAATTCTCTCAGATCACACCGGGCTGCTCCCTTTCCGAGCGATCCGTAAATCCGCCGCGAGATTTATCTTCGCTTCTATTTGGATTACGAATGAGAGATCTTTTTATCGCGACCTGTCTTCCTTATCTTTTTCCTTTAATATTACAAATTACATTATACTATTTAGAACATTGAACAAAATTAAGATCAACAATAAATATTTAATTTATTAAAATAGTCTATAAATACAATAAGAGAGCTTGCGGAGTTATAATTTTCTTGAAACATGATATTTTAGGTGGCCTGGTCCAAAAGTAAAAAAAAAATTTGTTACGTATAATAATTTTACAAATTTTAGCAAAAAAACAATATAACAGGTAAAAAGGTCTTTATTCATTTTTGAAGTGTTTTTACGAATCGCTCTTGTCATGTAACATGCATAAAAATACTTTTGAAATTGTTATACAATTTGCAAATGAAAGGATTAAAAGCTATTGAACTTTGCATATCGAACGCAAATTATTGTCCGCGATGGATGGAATATTACACGGTTGCGCTAATTAATACACGTAAATTGTCAGCATCATCTTTCAATGCACGCGCGGATATATTATTGGAAATTCCATTCCGTATATCAATCTAGCACATACAACGTATCCAACGTATATCTGGCAGTTAATATGGCCCGGCGCGTGTACGCGTTCTTCAATTATTCACAGCGGCTAGCATGCAACTAGGCCTCTACATACGCGATGCAGTTTGTGTGCAACGTAATCCATCGTCCAATATTGATCAGAGTCGCGCGACTCACTCAAATACATTAACCGTTTCACGGATAAACCACTAAGTAATAGTCCGAACTAATTTCTTTTTTATGTGTAATACACGCGGATTTCTGTGATGGGTACATCATATCGGGATACATACAATTTTTTTCCTCCATATTAAAAAATGGCTTTTTCGCTCGTATCGCGGATTGATTGACGATACGGATGTAGTATCTACAAAAAAATCGCGATATGAAAAAAAAAATATGTATTTGGAATCAATGAAAAGTTCACAAAAAAAAATTTTTTTTATCATTATACTCGCAACATTTCGCAATATCACTCGTCCAAAGCAAAAGAAATGAATTTCAAATTCTATAAAAATTGTAAACTTTATTATCATACTTCGTTGTAGATTCATGTGTGTGTGTGTGTGTGTGTGTGTGATACACAATTAATTAAAAAAAAATTTTTTAATTCAAAATTATTCCGTAATATTCATTAAAAAGTTAATTGCAAACAAAATTGCATTTCTCATGCATACGGTTTGGATGCTTCCAGAAAACAAACTAACGCGGAGGACGATGAGTCAACTCTGGAGGAAGACGTCGCGCATCACATTCCCATGGCAGTCATACTCCCGCAATTTCCACATCTCACCGAGATTTATCTCAACTTCGGTATGATCTACATGAACGACGGTTTCGAGTGGCGGGACTTCGAGTGAGTCGGAAGTTCAGCAGGCGCAAAGACGTAGGGGGAAATCTCTCTTCGCGTTTGTACGATTGATAAAACATTCATCGCCCGTGCAGGTTCTCGCTGGAGGATTGCCTGAGCCTGGGTGAGGGAATTAAAGCCAGTCCGAAATTGAAGAAATTCAGTTTGACCCGAAGCAACTTGGATCAGCCACGAGTCGCCGCTATTCTCCAAGGGATGGTGTCGAACGATAACGTTAGTGCCGATGTGTAACCCGCCGACTATGCGAGCAACGCACAACCGCGAGTTATTTTCCATTAAAGTTTTAAAAGGAGTACAACTAAAAGTACAACTTCGCTAAAAGCTAAAGCTAAGGTCGTGACTGCTATTTGCTTTAATATCTTCCGACAACGTAAAATGAGGATATATAGCACTACCCTCTGGATATTAGCCGGTAATATCTACACTGAGAGAAAAAAAATGGTTGCAATTACCATATAATTTGAGTATATAATTCATAATTTTTTTTTGCACAAGCTATATATTTACATAAGAAATAAGAGGAAGTGCTTCGTTTCTCGAGGAGGAATTATTAAAGTGTGATATTATTATTATTATTAATGTTGTAGCAGTAACAATAATAAAATGGAGTTCCTAATTATAATCATTATGCAATCTATAATCAGAAATACCGACCATCACTTTTCTCACAGTGTATGTGTAAAAACAATCTTAGCATCTACTGCTGAATAATACAGAGCTGTATAGTCATAGATATAGTTCACAATAAAGCTCACAGTGAACACATGGAGAATTTTACCACACATTTCATGCAACGTTAGCTCAATTATCTCGGATGCAGGTCGAGGAGTTGGATCTGTCGCATTGCAAATTGATGGATATCGGTGCTCACGCGGTCGGCGAATTTCTGTCGATGCACCAGGGACTGAGTACTCTGCATTTGACGAACAACAATATAGGACCGGACGGAGTTGCCGGTATCGTTTACGGATTAATGAAAGCGAAGTCGATAAATCTGAAGAATTTGGATCTCCGATTAAATCCTCTGCAAAACGAAGGACTTAATCACATATGCGCTCGTAAGTTTGTAAAATAATATTGCAGTATTTGCTTATTCTTGAGTTCGGTTCAGATATTAAATTGCATTTTTATTTTATTTGTATTTTATTAAATATTATATATATATATATTTTATAAACTAATAAAATAATTTTTTGTATACTAGTATCTAATTTTTATTTAATATTAACAAATAAAAAAATTTAGAATAATTATAAAAATTTTTTTACCAGACATAGAATAGACGTATTTTAAAAGTATTTCGGTTGACTTTAAAAATTGCGTAGCCTTCGAGCTTTAAATAAAACATTCTATACATCAGAAAAGATTTAACTCTCGCCGTTACTACAACAGCTGTAAAGAGATTGATGAGTTTTTAAAGAAATGTTTAAATATGTCGGAAACTTTCTCTCATAGGGCATGAATATCATAACTCAGCAGTGAGCGCAAATAGATTAAAATTCACTATCAAATATCCAATAACTTACAAGCTGTCAGTAAGTTTCACGTAACTTTTTCAATCATTTCTTTTGATAAAAGTGCAAAATTGTATCTTGTACGTGATAATAAGTTCAGTATCTGTGTACCTGTATAAATGATAAGAATTAATAAACCGATACTCGCGCCGTTGTTTAATATCAATTAACAACTAACTGCAACGATATTAATCACGAGTAAAGTTTTAATATATTTACTGACAGTTATAAATTGCTCGTATGTAATCGTGCAATAAACAATTCCATCAATTTCTAAATAATCTCCCTACAGGTGAAACAGCGATAAAATATAAATAGTTACGATTATAAATAATTCCACAAGTAATTCTCTTTCTCCCTTTAGTTTGGAACGACATATCAAGATAAATTCTATGTGTATTTGGAAAAATGCAACGCTACTACGGATATTATCCAGTGGTGTTTTCTACAGAATTCAGTGCCCGAGTAATACAATACAAAGCTCGTCGAAGTAAATTGAAATTTAATGTTGCGTGCAGCGTTACTTTATTCCGGGCGCTAGTATACGGATGCGTTGCATTCTTCCCGAATAATGGAAATATCACGGATTTTGTACTCCAACACCGATCTCTCTTTCTCTCTCTCTCTCTCTCTCTCTCTGACAAAGAGAGTTCTACTAAATTTATCAATACTCGTATATATACGGACAGATCAATGGCAAAATCGCATCTCGAAATTTATATTTTCTGCATTTCCAAATAGAATTTTTATGACGGTAACAAGTGCCAGCGAGAATCTATTTAAAGAAAAATGAGAAAATAATGGAATTTAATGGAATTCCTTTAAATATCTTTGCCAAATTTATATAAGATATTAATAATGTTTTATTGTCGGGAAGTACTCAAATTTGAAAGTATAAATGTCCAAGGCTAAATAATTTTTTTATTAAAAGATGTTTTAAATTTTATTTTAAAATATTGCATCTACGTTTCTAAATATTTAGCAAGTATTACCGAATAGATATAATCAACGGTTTGGTATTTTGTCAGTCAACATTTGGCAGCTATTACCGAGCTTTTTTTCAGCGTGAATGAAAGATACCGCGCTTGACCTCGCCGCACGAAGCCGTATTACTCTTGCCGTCGACTTACAAAACTTGAATGCACAATTATATATAATCTCGAAAATTAGCATAGAGAGAGAGAAAAAGAAAAAGAGAAGTAATCAACTCGCAGGTCGAAAGTGTGGCATAAGCAGCACGTTGAATTATTTAAATAAATGCAAGCCGAATAACAGATCGCGGCATGCGCGTGCATACAAATCGTACGTTACAGGAATCGCACGTAGGGACGTGACTGAAACTTCCACATAAAAATGCATGAAAGGGCAATAACACGTATTACAGATACAAAATCACTGCCGCAATTTTTCGAGGATATGTTTCCCCAAGGATACGTACTCGTTATAAAATAATAGCCCTAATTTTACATTTATGAATAAAAATTTCTGGAAAATAGCTTGCTAATCTTCGACCCTGGCCGTTTCTCTAAATGTACTCCAGATGTAATTTCGCTTAATGTTCAGATTATCGAAAAAGATATCTTAACTTAAAATATTCGATATAGCATAAACGACAGAACGTGTCGTTGTATTGTTATACTCAAGATATATTACTGCAAATTTAATAGGTCAATAGTGTGATTACTTTGATAATAGTTTTGTTATTATTATATACTAAATATATAAATTATATTTCAATAAAAATTACTTGCAAAAAATATTGCTCACTTGTTTAAAAGATTTCCGTTTATACACTTTGTTAATTTGCCATTGTCATTTTCAGTTCTGGTGCGAAACCAAACTTTGGAAACTTTAAATATCAGCGGCTGCGGATTAGGTCCGGAAGACGGCATCGCGCTGGCCGACCTGCTCTCTTCCGGTTACGTGAAACTCGAAGCTTTATCTCTCGACGTGTCAAACAATGATTTTGGATTTGCTGGTACTAAGAACACAGATTTGCCTTTCCGCGCGATTTTCCAAAATTCGCGAATCAAAATACTACAGCAAAAAGTCCTCGAAAAATTAAGCAAACAGTTACATATTTGCAAATTTTTATTTCGAACGACAATTTTTCAAGTATATAGAAGGCTTAAAGCTAGTCAATCAGAGATTATTTTTAGACAGTCACCTGTCATGCAGTTACTAATACCAACACGCGATGCGATATCTAAAAATATGTAGTTTGTGATTGACTTTAAAACCTCACATATCAAAACTACTGTTTAAAATAAAAATTTATAAGTAACTATTCTACTTAATTTTTCGAGAAATTCTATAATATTTCCATTGTAAACTTTATTGTATGCTGTATATACATTATCTTTTTTAAAGAATATTATTTTAATAATAATATAGCTCAAAAAAGAACGAGACAAACAAATTTTAAAGTTCCTTAAAAATTTTCTAAAGTTATTCGTAAAAAAATCATTGTAAAGATAATTGTGTGAAAAGGATGAAGTACGTGGTCTAAAAATCTTTAAGGAACACCCCCAATTATTATTTTTATCGTTGGGAAGGGGGAATCGTTACTCGATTATCTTAACGATTCTCCTGAAAGTTCTCTCTCTCGAGAGATTCGTATTCTGGCGGAAAAAAAAAGAACGGCAATAAAATTTGTTCTAGCTGGAGAGTCATTCGAGGCGGCCGTGCGCTCGTGCCCGTACATTATCCACTTGGACGGTCGAATGTGCAATTTCTCGAAAGAATCGGAATGCTCGATCATGGAGAGCGCGCGCAGGTGAGGCCCGCGCCGTAGATTATCGTACCAGAGATGAAACGTCCCGCTTCTCGGTTTTTCTTTTTCTTTTTAATTTATTTAACTCTCGTGCGCCAACCTACCCCCTTCCCCCTAACGCGCAGCACAGCTTATTTCGATCGCTTCGACTTGCCGTTTCTACGCACGTAGGTGCGACGTGCCCAAGACAGTACAGTAAATTTAATAAGTCTACACAGGAAGCGAAACGGTCGAGACGTAAGTGCGCCGGAGATATCTATAAATTTCCATCGTATCCCGTAATACTTGACTTTATTGGCGATTTTACGCAAACTTCCACGTTCAGCCCGCGTACGCTCGCACGTACGTACGTATTTTACGATTTATTAGGACAGGCAAAAGGATATATCGTTGTCCTACCTCTCGCGAGGTTCTGCCGTACGCTTGGCACATAATTTTTGCCACGCTCCAAATTTATATTAATCTCCAACTGCTACTTTGCTGTGTTTTCCACTTCGTATGTCCCAGAGTATAATCATCCTCTTTTCATTGGAATTAATATAAAATTAATATATCGGTCCAACTGATACGTCGTACAAATGGCACGCGATAAAATGTGTTAACTCTAAAAAAAAAATTCAGTGTTTCCATTTCGCTGAGGATCGCGAGAGACAGGTGGTGACAATCCCTTCGACATTTCGACATTCCCTCCTTCGAGTCAACACCGTCGCGACATAACCGCCGGGCTCCGAGTCGCTTGCAGACGCCTGCAAACCTCATTACGTCTGAAAGGGCGACACGATCGCCGTCAGAACGGAATAGGTCGTCAACTCCGGGTGCAAGCAGAATTCGATGAAGGCGACGGAATCTTGATCGTGCTTGGCCGCGCGCCAAGCCGTTCGCCGAAAGACAACTTTCTTTCCTAATAGAACAACGACGTTCCGTCGTATCTACGAGAGTCGTTAATCCGCAACGCCGTTGAATCACCGTTGAGAGAGCGATCGATAATCGGCAGCCGAAAGTCAAGCGAATCCGTCAATCAGCAGAGAGGAAGGGAGAACGAAAGCGCGTCTCTCTCTCTCTCTCTCCCTCTTCTTGCCGTTAAACTCGGGTTGTTACACGTCTATTTAGCGCGCCTCGTTTCCAGCCCGGCGCTAATTTAGTCAATCGATTTATCCGTTTTTCCCTCCTTTTTTTTTTTAGGAACGCACGCACGCGGTTATCCTCCCGTCCTCCTCCCTTTTCCTCGCTCTTTCTCACTCTCCCGTTACACCGGTCTCCCGTTGATCGTGCACCTTCCATGCACCTTTGACCTATTGACGCCGTTGCTCGCATGCTGCGTAATATGAGCGTATTCAAGGATCCTCACACTCGTGAACACGCGGCCCTGAGGACCGATTGCACGTATGAGGTGCGCAATTCTATTGCACCCGGGGGGATAATTCGTTGAATAACAATAATTACGCACGCGTAATGCGAAGGATTTGATATCACGGGAATTGAAATTAAACCTCTTAAATGGCTTTATCTCATTTTCGAACAAATTCGTATTTTACATTTAAAATATACAGAGCATTCTTTTTTTGTAAACATATCTTTACATAACGTTACACCGAAGAAATTGTATTCACAACTTGAGAATTTCTCTCTCTTATTTTTATAGCAAGCTTTTCTAAAATAGGCATTAAACAGATTTTCTTAATTCCAGAAAGAATTCTTCTAAAGAATAGATTAGCAGATATATTCTTAATTTTTGTAAGAATGAGATTTTGCAGAATTTAATCTATATATATAAAATTGATTTTCCACAAATATGAACGAAAATGTAATTTTAAAATATTGAATTTTATTAAAATATGCACTGCTTCCGCTGATCATAAAGTTAAATATAAAATCAAACTAATAAAAATTATAAATAATCTCTAAAAAAGCATGTTATCTGAAACTATTAAATAAGCTCTTCGAGCCATTTTTATTACGATCTCATTCATTATTTAAATATCGCAATGTTTAAAGTTTTAAATACTAAATGGTACACACTATACTGGCTGTGTTAAATTATAATGATACAATTGTTACAATATGAAACGTGGCCTGCATAAAATGTAATTGTTCAGAAGTTGGTTAAGAATAATGTATTCTTAGGTTTTAAAGAATATTACAAAAAAGGGAAAGAGAGAAAAAAGAATGTATTCTCATCTCCATTAAGAATATATTAACAGAACTTTATTGCAAAGTATTTCGTTCTCTTACTTCGAAAATACAATTTTTTCGCGGTGCATTTTGTTCATTTCAGATCCGACCTGTTATAGATTTGAGGACAAAAATGACAAATAGCGGACACGATTTATACCGTGAACCTGATAATAAAATCTTATTCATACTATAAAAATAGCCGAGACAGCCATTGTTATCGAAATCACACGTCGACATATTACACTCCCGTTCTGTAATCGCGATACCGCCCTCTTCAAGGTATTGTGCGCGTTTATCTTCCACCGGGCACATTTTCCAATTTATTTTTATCGCGATGAATTATTGCTTCGCGGTTGCCGTTATAAATGTCCACACGCCACGTTTCACGCAGGAATAAACAAAATCTGAAAAAGGAGAAGGACAAGGTAGCATTTTCCCAAAGCAGCAACGTCTATAATTCACCCAGCGCCAAGAGTCTGCAACAACAGCCGGAAGTCGGGTCGTCATTCCCGAAAGATATTGTGCAACGTTTCACCGGCAGACAAATCGATGCCGGTAAGTGTTACTGCGCTACTTTTCTTTATACGTTATTGCATCTTACTCCATGCCCTGCCCCGTCTTAATCCATGCAGAGAAATACGCGGCGTTATATGACACATAAAAGTATCGTCAAACGAACGCGTAAAAGTGCCATCAAAAATTTTTTATCACGCTTCTTACTTTACTCTGGAGGACTACGCATATATATTTTTAATATTGCCAGCTCTCTTGTCTACGTCTCTCTCGTGTCCTCTCTGATTTTCCGTGTCTTTATCATATTATATGTGATACTTTAAACCTGAGTGCTCGTCGTACTTCAGTGTTTCAATTTAATCAATTGCGCTTATCAATTCAATTTGTGATATCACGTACATTTCAGTTCAGAATTGCTTCAATTTAGAATTCTCTTTCAAGAAAATTGTAAAAAAAGATTCAAGGATTATTATTAGACTGCAAGATCGGCTTTAACCGAAAATGGCACTCTTTTTTACGTTTAAAAACCTACATCACGTTATGAATCTTAAAAAACGACGTGCAACAATAATTGGAATGAGACTTAGACGTGATACCAAATTAATTTAATTGTAATCATGCGGAATTGCAGATGAGTAGGAGAAGATGAAATCAATTCTCAAGACTCGACGTACAAATGGCCCCGTCTATTAGGAGAAGGAGACGAGCTCTCGTGCTCGTTGAAAATTTAAGACGTCAGTAGCGACACGATGTATCCAGAAGAGTGCTTACCAGCCGGGTATTTACGTAATAAAACGAAGACGATGGTCCGTATACAGGCTCCAAGGAACATCGCCAACTCTGATTCCGAATCGATAAACCCACTTTTCGAAGAGATCGATATAACACTTACACCTATCATGAAATGAAAAATTCCGAACGATAAAAATGACGTACTTCTGCATTATATTATATGCGTTGTAGTTTATTGTACAATAAACGATTGTAAAATCCTCTATTTATTTCTATTTTCATTAATTTTTTTATTCTTGTAACTTTTATATCTGATAAATTAACAAAACACGAAACTGCTGCAATCAGAAAATAAATTAGTAATTTTTCACTTTTACCGTAGATTAATGTATAATTTGTAAAAAGTGTGTCAATGATAATTTTATTTAATTTTTTTTACAAAGTTTCTTTACTGAAAAAAAATTAACATTGCTCAGATTTTTTAATCGACTAATTGATTCGTCGGAACGTATTAAAAGTTTAAGCAAATATTACAAGCTGCTGCTTTAAATGGCGAAATTAAACAATTAAGCAATCGGGAAATTTAGAAATGCGGGACGATAATGCGAACGTCACACGCGAGTGTTTGCTGGATACGATGACGATAATAGCCGAGTAACGTGAACTCATGTAACGCGATAATAATACGCCCTTTATTACACACGTATGTGATGAAGATTGCATTGTGAACGGAATCAGCGACGTTGCGCCGGACTATCCTGAATAATATCTATGTTGTCATCGTACGGAGTTGCAATAACAATTTCTGTTCGTGTCTTTCGGCGGACGCGCGTTTATACGAACAATCGCACCTGGATCTGTATATATATATATATATATATATATATATATACACACGCGCACATAATGAATGACCAACCGGAAAAATATTCGTGCTATGCGAAGTTGCGGAGCGAGCGAATAGAAAATTTGTGCCGCATCTGCTGCCGCATTCCGTGACCAAACGCGCAAAAACTCTCTTTGTTGTAAAAACACACGGTGAATAAAATCAAAACCAGCGCCACGCGGAAAATTTTGAGCGCGAGGAAAATCTTGAACAAGGTACTGCTGTTATAATTGCGGAGCGATGAAAATATATATTATACCTTCCACTGTCCACCGTATGCAATTTTAATGCTGGGGAAATGTTGAAATAGAAAATAGTAACAAGATTATATTTATTTAAAAGACGTGTAAAGGATATACTCGAAATAAGTATTTTATATAGCATACGGAAAGAATGTTTTATTTAAAGGTTTTGTTATAGTGTTCAAAAATTTAGCTAGATATAGATCTGACAATAATTCTGTTGGTCAATCGAAATAATTATGTAGGACACCCAAATTAATTGCCAGAAAAACTTTCGGCAGCCCTACAATCCTTATCATGATTGAGCGTTCTACGTAATTATTCTAATGTTCCACCAAGATTATATTCAAAACTCTGCATCTCTCTCTCTCTCTTTCTCTCTGTAACGAAATTTTTAAATACTTCAGTAAAACTGTGTTCACATAAAATAGCAAATAGTATTATATTTAACATTTCTATTTTATTTTACATTTTGATTTATCATTATATTCTATTTTGTACTTTTTAGAAAATAATAAAAAAGCAATAAAAAAAGAAGAAACTTATTTATCTATAATATTAAAATGTAAAACAAATATCTTACTTGACAAGTAAGTAAATGTATAGATACAAAAGTTAAATACTATTTGTTTTATTCAATATGTACAAAATACTTATTTTAAATAGCACATTTTTTATACATCCTTTAAATAAATATCTGTATTGAATCATATACGTGAAAATATGTATATTAAATACATATTTCAATCTTTCTCTGGCACTGGCAATTTACCTGCATCTTTTATTCATGAAACACATATTTTATCACGATTATTCGTTTCGCTCGAGAGCTTCCTACAGAGCTTCGTAGAAGCTCACGAAGTCTACTCATTTGAACATCACTTTTAATATATCATCATTTGCATTAATAACACTCGCTTCAATTTGCCTGATTGACGGACCGAGAATACGTTTCATCCGATTCGGAACAGTTACCCCCTTTTTTTACCTAGATAAAACAGGGGAAACTTCCTGTGATGACTTTTAAACCAATTTCGAAAACAAAGCTCGAGCAACTGGGTAGTTAAAACAGTAGCGGTGGTTCCGGTTCAAGTGAAGTTCGCGTGTGAATCTACCTCGAATCAATATTAACCGCGTTCACCACGACTTGCGGCTTTTATTTTCGATCTCTGCCGTTCTCCAACGGCCGTATGTCGAAAAGAGATCGAAAAAAGGAAGAGCTATCTGTATAGCCCTTTACATATAGTCTGTATATCCCCCTTTTCGCTGTTCCTCTTTCGCCTATCAAACCTTTTTTTATTATTTAAATAAATATACACACACAAACATATGCACGTATATATTTATTCATGAATCTAACTTGGCACGATCTAGTTGTTGCCGCAATTCATGCGGCGCGCCCGATGCCTTGCAAGCCTCCATTTCCTCCCTTCAGTTTTTTTTTTTTGTTGCATTCGTATAACACAACACTCGCGAACATGTTGTTAATTACCATCGCGCGTATTAATTGTCGCGACAATAATCGTCTGAACTTTGTACAATACGCTTGATGTATGCAATGTCATACATTACGCATGCACTATGACTTAATGACAATCGAGAGTCTCGTCGGATGAAAAACAGGGCCACTTTATGTAGCAAGGCTATAGTGATTTCAAAATTGTATATCACTTGAATAACTTCCCATTGCCTATAATATTTAAATATTTTTAAACTATGAAATCTAAATAAAGATATGATTACAAATGTTGAAAATTATATATATATATATATATATATATATATATATATATATTTGTATTAAATCCCAAAGAATTAATCATTTTAATCAACCGATATTTTATATCTTAACTAGGCGATACATGTAGACTTTTAATAATGTATAAAATATCGTATAATTAAGCATGATTAATTTCACAATGTTTAAAAACAAATCAAATGTTATAAGGCGAAGAACAAACAAACCGTATATCATTATAAATATTTAAACATCTTTAATTAAAAATTAATTAAACTATTATTTTTAAAATATTATTTTATTCAAATGTATGTCAATTTGACATCTATTTATATTTATATTATAATCTGTGTACATGTACCGATTTTCGAAATATAGCAAACACAACATCTAAAATAATACATTTGTTTATCTATTAAAAAATTACACCAAATTAAAAAAGAATTGAAACATTAGTATTAAAAAATTCAAATATTTGACTTAATTATTGAAGTTAATTTTAGTAAATTAGTACATTGAAGAAAAAAATGATATTTGCTACTATAATATTGCATAATAAAGTAATTATAGTCAGAAATATCATTTTTATAATAATTATTATTATAATATTGATAATAATAATTATAGCAAATGCTTATAATGATTGTTTCATGGTACAACTTATTATTATTATATATTAAAATCCCCATTATGGCAACTGTATAATAAGTTGAATAGATCAACATTATAATTATGAGAACTTTAATATAGTTTAAACAAACTATAATTTATATTATTTAATAACTATAAAAATATAGTTGGGTGATGATTATTAATTAAGTAGATATTGTAGTTACTGCAACTATTTTTTTCTCTCGATATAAAATAAGTAATTATTTATCAAGTATGTAAATATGTTTATATATTTTAATTCAGGATCCAAAGATATTTAAAAAAAAATCCAAGTCAGTATCCAAGTCAAGATCATTATCTGCAGTTATTGTTGCAGGTATTACAGTTTCCAATCGGAATCTTTGTTGTTCTTTTTCTTGCTTGCTTGCTGTAATTGCATAAAATAATAAAAACTCGAACAAAAAAACAAATATATAATTAATGTAATCTAATTAATATAATTAGATTACATTGTCGTAATATATATATTACATTTTTAATTACTAAATCAAAACGGAAATTCTTAGTATTCGCATTTTTTAAAAAGAATATCTAAAATAAATTATTATTTAGATTGTATATTATATAGGCGCTGTTACCTTTAGTTCATTCTTAAGATTTTGATTTTTTTATATTATAAAATGTAGTCAAATAAGATATCAAATAATTTATTTCAAGTCAAGATCCAAATCAAAGATACCAAGTCAGCATCGAAGTTTATTGCTATGGCAAACATTATTACAAGCATATTGTCTCCAGATTTTGTAACGGAATCTTTGTTTTTCACTGAATATAAATTATAAATAGAGTAGTTAAGAAATTGAAATAAAGTAATACATTTTAGTATCAGTATTATTGCAATATTTATACATACTCTGTAGTTACACGTTTTTGCATATTAATTGTGACATGTTGCGATATTCAGGAATTTATAATTTCATATCTTAGCGATTGCTTGTGAATGGTATCGTGTCAGACGCATCCATAAGTATGTTTTACTATATTTAAACAATAAATCGTCACAATTGTTGCATTTTGCGATAAATAATTATTTGGTGCAATATTATCATAACGAGTTGTCACTTTCACGGTTATTTCACTTATTAATTTATCAAACACCCCGAGTTGAACCGGGATCCGCATTAGTAGAAATTTTATGTTTTTCTCTTAAATGTCGTAGTAAATCTTGAGTTGATACACCGATATAAGTTATACGACAATATCTACACTTAAATCCAATTGGATCCTGACGCATATAATGTATTAAAACAAACTGATCATCCATTATGTTCGCAGTGTCACGTTATAAGTATATTACTAACAATAAGTATCAAGGAATACTAAAGATACATATGCTAAGGAAAATTTTCAGATCGTTTAGAAAGAAGGTCAAATAAAAACATATGGCACTTATTAAAATGTAAATATTATATATTTGAATCTTGCTCAAAGTTAAATCATATAGTTTCGTTTCCAATTATTCGATTTCTCAAGTTAAAAATTTAATGTATGTTCTGTAAAATGAAATACATTGCGATGTTGTACATCGCAACAAATAATAAAAGTGAACTGATATATAGAGCAACTTACTGATGCGGATGTTATAACACGTATTCATTTATAATAAACATTGTTAAATATTTTACAATATCAACAAAGAAGATAGGAGTAAAAATGGACAATTTTTTAAAGAATTTTAATATTTCAGACATTATATTAAAAATAAAATCTTACAGCATCAGCTTTTTTTTATAGATTTATGAAGGCAATGACTTGTTAAATTTAAAAGTAATAAATCTGTGGCGATTACACCGTTACAACTCATAACCAAACGCGAGGAAATATTTATCGGTAAACACAGGCAGACAATAGAGCAGGCCTTTAAATGACTGATTTTCTCCTCTCGGTTCTTCGAGCCACGTATTATTTTCTCTTCCCGCATAGCCGAAAATAGAATCAAAAGGTTTCAATATCCGAGTGAGATAATACTTAACCGGCGATTCGAGATTATTCCTCGGTCACAACGAAAGTTTAGCAAAAGGCATTTAATAACAATCGGGAAGAAGAAAATATTTATAAAGGTGACAAGAAAAAAATCGAGAACGGTAGGTCGACAAAGTGATTTTTAAGATCACGAGAATTCGACAGTTAGATATCGCGGAGAGCAAATGCGTTTTTTTGATTATACGCGTATAAAAAAAGAATATAAATATTCTTTCAATATAGTACTATAAAATTATTACAAATAATTATCGTAATTTGATAACTAACAAATTTTGATCAGCTTTGAAAGAAATTGGAACTGTGCGGCGTGCCGTATTGAATTTCATGAAGATGCCATTGATCGCTGCACATTCTGTTCTATTCTTTCGTTCGCAATTGAAGTTTTTATTCACTCCGATATAGCCTTCTTCCCCCCGCGCGCGCGCGCCGAGTCATAATTGAACATCCGAGTTCTCATAGCGAGTCAATCCGCTTGGCAAAAATTCCATATCTTTCTTGTCGTTTAAAACGACGTAAATGAAATCCGAAAATGAAAAAAGCTGTTGAAAAAAAAGATTTAGAACATGCAAAATATATTTTGTGCATGTTCCAAATCTTTTTTTTTTTTAGGACGAGCCATTCCTTCTAAACAGTCGAAAAAAAATTTTGAGGCAGAGTTGAATTTTCGCTAATTGTGTGTAAGCCGAGTCAGAGAAAAATAGTTAAAATAAAAAATACTTGAAATATTTGAAGGATACCTATATCTACAAAAAAAATTCGATATTTTATTAATAAATAACTTTTCTCTCGTTGATTTACTGTTTTCTTAAAAGTACAAAATAAAAAGAGGAAAAACATTAAAAATCACCAAATATCTCATAGATATATAGACGTAATTCAATTTCTACAAACATATTTTAAAATAAATTCATTTGTCGCGCAAACGTACTTAGCTACTGGGTAACAAAAATAAGTTACATCTATGTTCAAAGGCTTTTTTTAAATTTCTTACTAATCTCTATTCTATCGTCAGTTACGGGATATAACGTTCGACGAGTGAGAATCTATCGGGGAGGTGCACGTCGCGTCGGGTTGATTCAAGCGAATCAGGTTTCCACACGCTGTAACTGCGATGTAACAAACGGCCGTGTGTGTACTCTTGCGCAACCGATATATCGGCGTCCGCATACGAAATAGTATTTAAAGCGCGGCCTCGCGCGCTCGCCTGCCTAGCTAGTATCGCGTATAAATTTCACAAGCCCGAAAATAAAGTTTCCACCCGTGGATGTGTGCTGTCTCTCCCGGGAGAAGCCGCGAGGGCCTATCTCCCCGCGCTGCAGGCACACCAGAAATTGTTCGGTTTGTGTTTCCGTGACCTTGCTCATCCTCGCCCGCGATTCCGGGCAATCTGGCCGAGATACAATAAGCGTCTTGGGAAATTCCTTGTTTAAACAACTTCAAGGGGGAAAGCCAAGAAAGAGAGAGAGAGAGAGAGAGAGAGAGAAGAAAATCGGAGTGTCCTCCTGTCCATCCCATGGGAGACGAAGGACTTGGCTTTCAGCCCTTTCGTCGATCTCGGTCTCCGCGCATTTAGCAAATTGAATGAGGGATGCATACACACGGGCATTCGGCGGTCGAATCGATTTGCAAGGATTCTCTATACATTCGGGACGTTCGCCGGCATGGGATTGTTCGTCGCTGTTCTGGAAAAATTACTTTTCACGCGTCACCTTTGTCCCACTTAGAAACTCACGAGTCGCAGATTTGATCCATTGAAAGAGACATTGTTCCCGTTAAAAATATCTGCTATACGCAGATTTAGAAAAGAGGAGAAAGATCAATGAAGATCGATGCACGCCAAGTAGAACACGATGTTCCTCCAACAGATTTTAAATTTAGAAGAAAAAAAAGAGTTTTAAAAAAGCTAAACCACGCACCGGGACGTGTAACCAATGAAGACCTGCGCCCGAGAAAACATAATACTCGCTAAATCGCGGGGCGCCGATTGCGATTTTGTGTTTACGTGTGTAGTACACAGAAGTGTACCGGCCCGCGAATGTCGGGCATTCGCATATGAAAGACATGCAAACACCCGGGACTATAATTAAACGCGCGAGATGCCAACGTCAAAAGTCTAACAAACAGGCCGCTAAAGCGCCAGAGGCGAAGCGAGTAGGCGATTCTTATCTTACGTCGCGAGACAACGGCGGGATGATGATGATGATGATGATGTTCGTGCGCGCGGAGAAACGTCATCCGCAAGAATTATTGGGCGAGTTTCGCGGCGCGGAACGGTAGCAGAAGCCCCGTTGAGACTTTATCGCGGGTACGTGTAACAGGAAGCGACGTTGCAACGTTGCAACGTTCCCTGTATATGCATCGGCATGTACACGTGTACATACGCGAATTTAATAGGCGGCAGAACACACAAGTTTAACGGAAATTTGCAGCCGTATCTCGAACGGCCCGTTTCGAATCGATAATACGCTCTCTCTGAAACAACCCCCGTCCCCGCCCTCGTGCGACTTCTTCGCCGTCGCGTGCCGATGACATCGGTGATTTCACGGGCGAAACGTTAATCCCCGCGACGCGCCGTCCAATTTCCCCGCCGTGTAAAATACGTATGCGCACAATGCAATTTCGAGTAAATAGCTAAATGACCGACTCGTGATCGATACAGGCCGCTTTGGAATTAATACGTAACAGCTGGGATTGAAACCGGCGTAAGTTCCGGCGTGTTCGGTTTCTGGGGATTCAAACACGCCGAAGTGATCCCGGTGAAAATTTTTTCTCTGAAAGATATTATACACTGACGGAAAAGAAATGATTGCAATTATTATTTTATTTTCGGTACCAACTATATATGTTCATAATTGTCTTAACCCTGTAAATTATAGCTATTAGTTATTATTACTACGTAAATGGTAAACGAATATTAAAAAATATTTGTATCTATTATAATTATATTACGATTGAAATTACTGTATAAAAATTATTTTACTGTCATTACCCATATTTTTTCTCGACATTTTTCTACATAAATATTTAAAATTATCATAGTCTATAGTAACTTTCTATTATTTAGCAAAACTATATATTATTGTTACTAATCTTTTATATATATTTTCAAGTATACTGAACAATTTTGCGCTGTCGTGAGTTTTCGTCGAGTGAGCTTAAATTTTATCGAATCGCTGCAATTCTCAAGAGTGCACGGCTTTTTTTATAACTATCCTCAGTACTACTGCATACTGCCGCACCCGATCGCACACCCTTAACGAGCTACGTTCCTGGTTGGAGAAATGAGTTCATCGACTCCGACATGAAAGAGCCGGATAACCACGCTGCTACCTTTGTGTTCTCTCAATGGCCGCGCGTACGACATAAAAATAAGTAGAGAAACATTCCGAACACAACGTCTTAGTGATGGCAATACAATTTTGATCGCCCCAAACTGTACGTTATTAATATTTCAATTATTATCAATTGTTGCAAAATAATTGCGTGAAAATATCGACTGACATCAAATGTACGCACAACATTACATAAACAGCAAAGTCAGAGATGCAGAAGGAACGAAAGAAAACGCGGGCGAAATAAAAAACTGACTGCGATCCAGAATTATCATATTTATTGGATGTAAACAGTTGTCGAAACTTATACGAGCGAGTGACCGGAAAGTGCTAGAAAAATAAATGTCGGCGCAAGAAAAATGCTGGCGTGTCGGCGTATGTATGTGTGTGTGTGTGTGTGTGTGTATGTGTGTGTGTATATATAGAAGTGAACGCCGTTGAATGGCGATAATATCGGAGGCGATGTTGCTATTGCTGCTGTGTTGGCCGATGAGCGACATAACCGAGCGACGTCCACTCATCGCCGGTCAGGAACGAAAGTGGAGGAAAGTAAAACATGTCCGGCTGTTGGACGCGGCCGACACGCGGCGGATGCTGCCACTCGCCTAAATAAATATCGGATAGCAGAGGCGACGCGCGCCTTAGCGCTGAATGAACGACGACGGTTAAAGTTGTCTATCGTCTGTGATCGAAGGACAAGCGTATCATCACACCGCCTGGCTTGGTGGGGCACGTCAGTGACGTCACAGACGGAGGAGAGGAGGGATCGATACAGCTCTACAGCATCCACCCTTCCTTTCTCTCTCTCTCTCTCTCTACTTCTTCCTGTCCTTTACCCGATCTTGCCCTTCCTACCTATCCGGCCATCTTCCTTTCTCTTTGCTTCTTCTATTCATCATCCTCCCGTCAGAAATATTTTCTACCTTCCTCTCTTTTTCTTTTTCGCTCTCTTTCTCTCTCAACCCCCCATAACTATCTCTTGATGACCCTTCATCGCTACGATCCTTCTATTCTCTTTGTCCCGTTTACCATTAATTCTTCTTCTTCGCGTTCCCATTCCCCTCCCTTTCTTCATTCTTTTCTCCCTTCCTGACTTTGTTATTCACTGTCTTCATTCCCGACAGACCTTCTTCTCTGTGTTCTTTTTTTTCCTCCTGATTTCTAAAGCAGCTCTCCAAGCTTGCCATTCGTGAAGGGCGGTATATGTATATCGAACATGCCGCCGCTTTCTCCCTCTCGTCCCTTTCAGCCCCTCGCTTCTGGGATCGAAAACAGACGCTGACAAGACCTCCCTTGGGCACTCAACGTTTATTCCAACATTCCGTGCTACAAGCCAGAACTACATAAACATGGACGACGTTCATTATCCGCACTGTTAATTAGGCGAGTAAATAAAAATCGGTACTCTTTAACTATTTTATTTTAATTATTAATTTTATGAATATTAATATCTTTCATGTAAGTTATCGTCAAATATTCTTTTAATAAAGTGCAGTAAAACAGAAACTTGAGAATGGCGATTGTAAATAATTAACATATAATTACAATACATACGTCAATTAAAATAGAACAATATATTTAGCCCATTGTATCCCGCTAATTAATAATTATCCTTTGTTTAAAATTTATAAAATAATACACTGCATCTACTGATCGCTCTCACTCTTTCTATGTCGGTCCCCGTAGTCCAACTCCTATTTTTCCAGATTTTTTGTCATATAAAATATATTTGTTAGATTTCCATTTGGCGTCGCAAATTTAACTTCCGTAACAAAGCACACGCGCAGCTTGTTTATATTAGCTTAGTACTTTAGTTCGCCGTTAGTTGTTAGCAACGACAGATGTTTGTTCTGCAACTATCAATATACTGCGCGGCAAAATGTGGAAATTTAACCACGGTCAACGGCACATGCATAAAGCAATTAAACCATTCGATCTAATTATATTGAAACCAATAATGGATCCAATTGCATCCCCAAATGCAGTTGATAATGAAATTGTATGTAATTGCAAGCTCGTCGAATAATTTCTGCAGACGCTAACGGAAATCGTAATTGCATTTAGAATCATTTCCCCGTGATAATGAGTTTTTTCTTGTGAACGCGCACATTTTCTCTCAATAATATCAAAGTCCAAAGTTGTAAACGTTGCTCTACTTCCTCTGTTATACGTGAGATGCAGAAGTAGCGGTAGGTCGGCCGTCTGCAAAAAACGTCTGCAATCTGAATAAAGCGGCAGACCGTAAAGAAAATGTCTGCACGGTATAAGAAAAGCGCCCTGCGAACGTGCGAACAACGCTTCGCCAAAGAGGAGGCAACGGTTTACTTATTTCTCAAGTATTCAACGGAAATTTAAAAAAAACCAGAGAGAAGCTAGCGAATCTACATTGCGTGCATACATAAATTAAAAAATAAAGAAAATTGAAGAATAAAGCGCAGGATAAAACGTTACGAAAAATAATTCATTTGCTAGTTACTAAAGATAACTAACAAAAAATAAAAGTTATTACTTAATTGAAAATTGATATATTAATTAGTCAAAATTTCTAATAATTTAAAAAAATATAATGAGGAATAATTCATGAAAGTATTTTCATTGCGTAATTTTTCTTTTTTCCTTTCTTTCTTTTTCTATTTTCCATTTTTTTTCATATAATTTTTGAAATCTGTTTTTATTAAATTTATAGACACATAAAATTTATTAAACATATGTGTATTTCTAAATGTGTGTGTATAAATTTAATAAAATATATTTATTTTATCTTGATTTCTTTATTTGTTAAAATTAGTTACTTATTTATTAATACGTATAAGATACATATGAGTCTCTCATTATTACATAACAATATAATATTTTTAACAAGAAAATTATATTTTTTGTAATTTATATACGCGTGTATCATATTTCTTTAAAATATTGAAATGTTTTTTTATTAATTACAACTCAGTTATAATATTACACATATAAATAAAATAAAATAAAATCATTTTCTCTTTTTTTCTATCCCTCTCGGATTTGATAAACTTAAACTTTCTCCGAGATTGCCTAAAACATGTATTCTCATAGCTGTGTATTTTTCTGGCATGTTATATTGAGAAAATACGCGATGTTCAGTTATATTGGAAACGCGGGGTAGATAAAAAGACTATTGTAACTGAACTACGGTAATTTAGACTGACTATTGTAAATATATCAAATTTCCACACAGGAATAAGCGTGTCTGCGCTATCTATTTCTCCACAATCAATACAAAGAAACATTAAAGAAAATATAAAGGATATAACAATAAATCAAACGGAAAAAATGCGGCAAAATAACGCGACCATTTCCGAGTTAATAATTTCTATGTACTTGTAAATGTTACAAAATGTTGATGTCCGTTGTGTTGAGATTCACTTTGGCGCAATGAAGCAGTAAAAAAAAAAACAACAACCTACATATCGCGTGTGTCGCTCGGCGAGGTTCCTATCTGGCCATCGCCGAGTCGATCGAGCAGTCGCGGGCTTATACATGGAGGCTCGTTTCCGGTTAGGGTGACCTTTACCCGTCCTTCGGGCGTTCTATCTCGACCGAGTCATCGAATCTGTCACGCGATTAAAATCAGCTTTGGGTGAAAATGGTTCGCGCGCGGCGCGCGGCGTCCTGATGAATATGCGCCGTCGCGGGGCGGGAATTGTTTTTCCCCCCGAAGGGTGTCAGCCCGTCAGGACGTTCATCAGAAAGCCATCTATCACGCGACAGCATTGGCGCACGCAACCCGATTACATTTATAGCCGGGGCAAACATGACCGTGCGCGCGACGACTCCTGATCGTCCTTTTTCATCCTGTCGGCAGGCTTGTAACCGGGATGTGTGTGTGTGTGTGTGTGTGTGTGTGTGTGTGTGTGTGTGTGTGTGTGTGTGTGTGTGTGTGTGTGTGTGTGTGTGTGAGCGGGACTTTTATCCGTCCTGAGGAAACGACGCGAATAGCTGATGAATGCAAATAACGCGCGCCCCCTCCCCCTTCCGCGCGATGTGCATCCCTTAAAGTATTCTTTGACGTATTTCTTCCAAGACAAAGAGAGAGAAAGAAGGAGAGAGAAATATCACTGAACGTCGATGAATAACGCCGGCCGTTAAAACTACATTTATGATGTTCCGGTGCGCCGAAGTGAGGTGAAGCAAAACGCTCGTAAACCACGTGCCAAGCCATGTGCGAAACTTTATGCATCGGCGCCGCTATCCCGGCGAGTTACCCGGTTGCTTATTCAACGTCTCGCCGGAAGTAGAATGATCGCGCGGAGAGAGGATTCCTCTCTCGCGTTATGTAAATCAAAAGCGCAAACCGCGCGCGGCGAGCAACCGGGGTACCTCGGCATGATGTTAAAACAAAAGGCCCAGGCGCGGCGATTCGGATTTCGCTCCTCCTCCGCGGTAGGAAATGTAAAACATTCTGCGAAGGGTTGCATACACCGAAAAACACTCCCCCTCTCGCCCTCCGTTTCGTCGAGAATCGCTGTTGACTTTGTCCGTCAGAAATAATCGCGCATGCTACGTGTAATGCAAATGCAGCATGCAGCGACGTGCGTACGCGGCCAGAACCGATAAAACACGAGTGTTTCGCGCGCGAGGGAGGACTGTTTTACAAACGGGACACGTCGTAAATCCCGGCCCGGTGAATCGCGCGCGGGGGCTGTATACCTCGGAGGGATGCCGCACGGCATTTTCGGTATCTGGGTTATGTAGGTGCGAAGCAGGGAATAGCGGCCGTCGTTGTCGCCGTCGCCAGCGCGCCTCCGGTCCTATATAATCCTTCATAAAAGCAAACGTGATTGCCAAAGCGCCGGGCAATCTCGTAAACCCGGGGCCCTGCCTCTCGCCGACTGTTCAAGTCATTAAAGTCGATTGGTCGCCTCGTGACGAGGCGCAATAATGTGTCTGGTTACGTGGGAAAACGTTGTCGGTGGCGGAGAGAGAAAAACGGAAAAAGAGAGGGTGGATTGAAATGGGCGTAGCTGGAAACTCGATCTCTCTCCTCTCTCTCTCTCTTTCTTTCTTTCTCTCTCTTCCGATGGATGCGTCGTTCTTCTTCCTGTCCTGATAAATCACGGAAATTGCATGGCCGTCGCCAAGCACGAGATATGCACGAGGGAAGCGGCGGCGGGAGCGCGAGGGAGACCAGCACGAAAAGGAAATTTTGCAGTGCTCTTTTTTTTTTACCATTGTGGCGTGACGTGCCGGGAAACAGTTGGAACGCTTTAAGGATATATCAAGTTCTCTCGTGACAAACGGCGGACGCGATTCCGTCTGTGGCTTTAAAGTGACCGATGAATTTTAGAAGAACCGATCGAAAAAGCACTTCTCACGAGCCGAGCTTCACGCGAATAGCGTATTATATTTTTTCAATTAATCTCACATGGGAGCTTCAACAAAGTTTTTACTTTATACTTATTTATTTAATTTCGTCACTTTGCATTTTTCGAACGGAAAGGTGGAAATTGGAAATGCGTGATAAACGATCTCTCTTGTTGTCTTTGTTGAATCGAAACTGATATCGGATTGATTGAAGAGCCTATCAAGGAAATTGAGACCGCGAGTCACGCGTGAAATAAAAAGTATGTGATTAACGTACTATGTATGAAAGTATGAGTTACTAACACTCTGTACACACGACACTTCTAAGTTAACTTTCTACAAATTTATTCATCTACAAGTATAAAAATATAAATTTCCATGACTCTTACATAATACTTTAACATCCCTAAGAAGTACTTGTGCACTGAAAAAAAGAGTCTTGTTGAATTAACTGGAATTGAACTAACGGTTCAGATTTCTAATTGATCTAACCAGATTTCCAATTAATTCAACAAGAAATTTTGTTAAATTAATT
This sequence comes from Monomorium pharaonis, assembly GCF_013373865.1. Classification (NCBI taxonomy): domain Eukaryota; kingdom Metazoa; phylum Arthropoda; class Insecta; order Hymenoptera; family Formicidae; genus Monomorium; species Monomorium pharaonis. The sequence goes on from NC_050469.1 coordinate 29,348,453, forward strand.
AGAAATTTGGTAGATTCAACTAGAATCCGAACCGTTAGTTCACATTCCAGTTAATTCAACCAAATTTTTTTTTTCAGTGTGCGGTTATTTATTTGATAAAAAAATTATATCTAAATTATTGCAACTAATTACGAAGTGTTAGTTCTTCGAAAAAAAAAATTTGCAGGACAATTGTCGAATCGTGTTAGGAGAATTGAATTATCAAGCAATTGTTGCTTACGTTTTGAATTATAAATTCTCTTTCTTTCTCTCTTGCTGGCTTCCTTCCTCTCCCTCTCATAAAACATTTAAACGTTTTTAGTTATAATTTTATACATGAATTCATTTTTATTTTTTTTTATCCGTTTCTCCCCAAACTATGTGATACGCTATCCGGCTACTCTCCGGCGAAATCACTCCGTTAGTCCGGATAATGGATGCTAGTCTGAAATGCTTCTAAATTATACATTCCACCTTAATCCACAAAAATAACGAACGGGGACTAAAAGCGCATTTATATGTAAAAAAAAAAGGATTTATCCGCGGAACTCGCGGTTAATAACTAATCCGCCGTCATTTAACATCTATTTTTTACCTGTTTTTTTTTTTCGTTCTTTTAATCGAGATAAATTTCGTTCTAGAACAGCGAATAAATAACACGCGGTTAATAAAGTTCTTTATAAACTACGTTAATGGGACTCTCGACGACATCCACTTTGAAGATTATCCGCGATAAAACAGTTGGATTAGCAACTGAAACAAAAACTGATGAGTGAATTCTATATTCGGTTACTGCGTATACCGTGTTACATTCGTTTCGTAATATTGTTGATAGCGCACATAGAGCTTGAAATAACATCGCAAAGAATTCAAAAGGATTATTGTATGCATAGAAAATACAAATTTTCTCACAATTATATCCAAATTCTCAATCAAAATTCTCGATTAAAATATGGCATTCTATGTACATAATATATTTTGTACTATAAATACTCTATAAATATCGTATAAAATACTTCACATATATCATATATATAATACGTATAAAATAGATTTCATTTAAAGTGATTTGTAGAATTCTATATCATGTTCATTAACAGGCAATAAATATGAATAAGTACGCTCCAGTCATTACTAGTTATATATATATATATATATATATATATATATATATATATCTCATTTACATAAAGACGTAGCACGTGTATAAGCGATATGTGCGTGGTAGATGGCGTGGTGCTATATAATTATCTATTAATATTCATGCCCGGGGAATTTCCGGTTGCCGGACTTTCCGTACTTCGTGAAAATGTTGTACCCGCGATGACGTATAGCCTGCTGTTATGTATGTATTTTATTAATTGCGCTCATGGGACCGACTATTTACCTTCTGCAACTGTCCCTCCTATTATTTACAATATCTCTTTGATTTTCCCATTTAGTATGCAAAATAATATGTCGACAAATAGATGAATAATTATCGCATCCAATGTCAACTACATAAGAATTATTTATTTGGTATCTATTCTCTCTCGTTCTCGTTATAAAGATAAAAAAAATATCGTTTTTCAAACAACATTAAGTAAAAATTAATGGATGAAATATAAGCGAGTCATTTTTGTTCAAAGCGAATCTTGGTGCTTCTCTATCATTTTCCGCAATCGTGATGAATTTTTACAATACACAGAGTGTTGTAAAAAATAATTTCTGCAATAGGCTGACAATTGCAAAAAATATCGAATTTTTACAATACACAAAGTGTTGTAAAAAATAATTAATGCAATAGGCTGACAATTGCAGAAAATATCGAATTTTTACAATACACAGAGTGTTGTAAAAAATAATTTCTGCAATAGGCTGACAATTGCAGAAAATATCGAATTTTTACAATACACAGAGTGTTGTAAAAAATAATTAATGCAATAGACTGACAATTGCAGAAAATATCGAATTTTTACAATACACAGAGTGTTGCAGAAAATATCGAATTTTTACAATACACAGAAGATTGTAAAAAATAATTTCTGCAATAGGCTAACAATTGCAGAAAATATCGAATTTTTACAATACACAGAATGTTGTAAAAAATAATTTCTGCAATAGGCTGACAATTGCGAAAAATATCGAAATGTTTACAATACTTTGATAAGGTAACCTCGCGAGAACCCGTGAATTCTGATTTTAATGAAACTTGACGTAAATGTAGAGGGGGGTGAATACATGAATTTAGAAATTTTTAGTTGGTACCCAAAAACGTTTTGAAGGGGTAAAACCACTCTTTAATGTTGAGACATTTTTGCGGTTTTTCGATATATTTCGTAAACTAAACAAAATATTAAAAAATGTTTCATACAAAAGTTTTACAGAATAAATACCTCCATTTAACTACGCTATTCATTTTTCGAAAAAAAAAAAAAATTATTAAAAAAAATTTTTTTTAATGAATAGCATAGTTAAGTAAAGGTATTTATACTGTAAAACTTTCGTATGAAACATTTTTTTATATTTTGTTTAATTTACAACATATATCGAAAAACCGCAAAAATCGTCTCAACTTTGAAGGGCGGTTTCACCCCTTCAAACCGTTTTTGGGCACCAACTAAAAATTTCTAAATTCATGTATTCACCCCCTCTACATTTATGCCAAGTTTCATTAAAATCTGAATTTTCGAGTTCGCGAGGTTCCCTTGTTAGTAATATTTTTGAATAAAATTCTATAATTTCTAATTTATGCAAACTGTGTTGAATATTTGAGTCTTGAAACAATTCTACACTAAAGCTAAAATGCGTAATGTAATAATAATAATAATAATAATAATATAAATTAAATTTGACAAGCAATTTAATGCTAATTAGACACCAAAATTCGCTTTGAAAGTGTAAAATTAATTTTCTCTACGTTAAATGCTTTGGTAATTCAAGATCAATTTGCAATTTTCTTTGATCGACTTAAAAACAAAAGGATAGAATTGTTTCAATCTCGATTGTCTCTACAATCTCAATTCCATAAGATTCCATATTTGTTTTTACGTCCAGTAAACCGGAGCGACATTCTCCTTTATGTACTTCTAAACTATTCCACTAACTTCAGTACTTAGGTGGTGCCCATTACGAGCTTCTATACTTAGCATAATGCACGAATCTCTGCGCTACCGTTGATTTGCGGAAAGCAACTATGCGAGTCGGGAAAAGAAATATTATCCTCGTAAATTTCTGTTATTTGCAGTCGTCCGTAAGGGCTTGAAGGCGCGTGAAAATCACCGTTTAACGAGCAATTTTTCACTCTGCGTTAATAAAGACGAATCTCCTGTGCGGTCGATCTAATTTAGTTTGCATCGCTATTCGTAGCTTTTTAAAAAATGAATCGTGACGGAAATCACGCATTTCACACGGATCACCTGATTCGCGCGGACCGGCACTCTTACGTTGACGAATGGCATTCGAGCAAAGCTCCGCTTCAGCCGAGCGAATTAACTTTTTCAGGGCCTCGGATAACAAAGCTGTCGTGACGATAATAATTCCAGGTTTAAAAACCCGGATAATTTAACCTCACGCAAAAATTTCACGCAATTATGCAAGATAATTTATGATATATTGTCTTAATCTTTTGTCAGTGCACGGAAAGAATTTTCCCTCACAATTTATTTCCCTCAAAATGATAATCGTAGACTTCGAAGACATTTATTATATTTTTAATAAAATCTGATGGAATTATTCTGTAATATAAATTAGCTAGATTAAATTTTACTTAAAAAATAATAAAATTATAATAAAATTCAAATGACTATTATTTTAATTTTGAGATTAAAAAAATTATTTCCGTGTGTAATGTTATACTAATCATTTCTGGTAAATTCCGTATAACGCAATGTGACTGAGTATTTAACAATTAACAAAATACAATGTAATTTAGAAAAAGACAATCGGCAGCAAATGCCTCGAACACGCAAATATCCGTTTGATCGCAACAGTAATGAATCCCATCAGTCGTGCGATTACGGCCTGTGTTCGGGAAGGTCGCAATTTGCAACATTTTACGTGAAAGCTCGTGAAAAGGGAAAATTCTGGGAGGCGCGAGTGGAACGCGCCGCATTCGGTGTGCATTCGGTTGGCGCGCACGTAATAGTTGTGTGCACCAGAATTTATATTCGCCAGAAATACAGCTGTCAGGACGTGAAAGCACCGGGTCGGGAAGTTACGAACTAGAAAGATAGCGGGAGAGACAGCGGCGGCGACGACGGTGGAAAAAGAGAAAATTGTATCCTTGAAAATGGAGCGCGGACGTGGCTATGCGCACGTGCGAAAAAGAGCGCGCGGCGACGGCGATAGTTCTTCTCTCTTGTTCACCGCAAAGCCACTTATTAAACGGAGATAAGTCGAGCCGCTTTCCGCCGCGAACGGAAGTCGATGTGCCATACATTTCTCCTCGCGAATATGTCCACGCTAATATCCCGTGCACATTGTATCTAGATAATAGTTTAATTAACATCTCGCTATAAAGATGGTGGATAGCAAAGCGACACGAATGTTCGCAGCTATACGCTCATCGGTCTTAATTCGCGAAAAGGTGTAATAAACTGGAAACAGTTATTAGTCGCGAAAGTTTAAGCGGCGCTTTATTACGCGAGTGTTAAATGTAACAATTTGATTTGAGATGTAAATATTAAAATTATCTTGCGTTTTACACACACACACACACAAACATATACATTAGAGAAAATTAAACAATGCGATCAATATAATTATAATTGTATTAATGTAATAAATTTTAAAAATTTAATCAAAATGTTGATCTGTTAAAGCATAATTCTATTAATGTAATAATTTAAAAAATATGCCGTACTATGACGAATTTTCTAATCCTGTACGGAACGAAAATAAATATCGGAATTTGCGTATTACATTGCATGGAACGTAAAAATCTCCGCTTTCTGGAATAAAAGAATCCTTTCTGGAATGAAAGGAAAAGGAAGGATGAAAAGTTTATACGGAATGGAGGAGCGCTTTGTGGAGCGTGGAGAAACTAAAAGAACCTAGAAGGAGGAGATATAGGGAGTTCCAAAGACAGATTCTTATCTGGAGCACCATTTTCATGCTGCAGTCCTTGTTAGAGCCACTTTTCATCAGCTGTCCCGAAATGACAGTACTAATGGGCATAGGGCGCGTAAACATCTAAAACTTCTTTTATGCCCCTTGAATCAGCTATCAGCAATTCCAGTCGATTTCGCTCGCAAATATTATTAACACTTCATTTAATATTATGTTCGCAACACATTGGTATTTATAGAGACAAGTTTATTTTTATTTTATTCCCTGTGATATTTATTTAACCTGGATACACGCTATTCATTTTTCTCCCGAACGAAAGATAAATGTTTTACGGGCACAATATACAGCTTTCATTTAATTTCTTCTTATATCGCGCAATTTTCTAAATACAATAGACGAGAAGGAAATAATAAAGTAATTGTTTCGGTAAATATAGCAGAAAATATATACTCTACTCAGGATAAATTCAATTTGCGAAATAAACGATCAGATACTAATTATGCCGAAGAGAAGGATATTATTATTCGTAATTTCAAATTTCGCAAAATTTTCTGAGGACATTTTGTTGACAACAAGAAATCCACCGAGTGACGAGCAAATAGAACGTAATAGCTTTGCGCAGATTCCATTTTTCTTACGTTTCAGCATTTCTTGTAATCCGATAAATTTTACGTTTCCCCGACCTTCGGTACTGCAATAACGCGGACCTTATATATCTTAAATTGCCCTAAAGAGAATCGGTTGGTCGATACCGTAATATAACGGTTCATGACGCAAAATTCCGCTCTCTCTCTCTCTTTCTCTCTTCTTTAGTTTAATAAATCCAGCCTCGAGAGAGAGAGAGAGAGAGAAATCTCGGGTATAATAAAGCGGTCTGGCCCCAAGAAAAGAGCGACCACCTGTTTAGATTGCGGTGTACCCCGAAAAGTGATGCACGCTCACGAGAGAATAATGCTCCCCTCTCCCCCTCCTTCCCCCTGCTAAACGTTCCAGCATCACGCATTTCGAGGGTTTCGTGCGCCTAACGCCTGGCCTGCGTGTTACACGCTAATTTTCATCCTATTGTAACTTAATCGCCACCGAAGGTAACGAGGGAGTACCGTGTCCGAGGCCGCGCACCTGCCTTGCACGTAATGCCCCATTTTTTATTCGACACCCTACAGTGCGTGCTAAATCCAGCAGGTTATTTAGAAGCCCGGTTTCCCCACAGAGGATACCGGATAATTACAGCGTGTCGTAGAAAACACAAGATGAGAGAGACACAGCAGTATGCGCAATTATTTTCGCATGACGCATTTTCAATCCTTCTCTTTGGAAAGGGAATGGAATTCCCAATAACCATGAATATATGCGCACACAACCACCCGGGTATGGCTCTATAGGAAGAGAATTTTCTCTAATAAAATTTAATTTATAAGAATTTTCAACAAAAATTTTAGAAATTTAGCCAAGTTTTACTAAAAATGTAGTAAAGTTCTTTGAAGTATTATTCCACGAATGAGAATAAATTCTAAGAAAAAATTCCAGAGAGAAGGAATGGCTGCAATTACCACATAATATAATTTATAGTTATTTTCAGTGCCAACGACACATTTATAGCCACTTTACAAATTACTATACAAATAATAATTAATAATCGTTTTTACTACATAAATAACAAGCAAATGTTTAAAAAAAGATACTATAATTGTAATTGCATTTATTACATAAAAATGTTTATTTTCTTTCTACCAATCCGTAGCTATTAATATTTTATTAAATTAATATTTAAAATTATCATAATTTTTATCAAAATGGAATAAACTTCTAACCATAATTATTTCTGTATGCAGTTACAATTAGAAACATCAAATATTTTGCTCTCGATGTTTTTCTGTAAGTTTAACTTTAAAGCTTTCATATTTTTCATTAAATAATTATAGATTAAATTTTAAAAAACCCTTATAGAAGGGAAGATTTTCGAGGATAAAACGGCACTAACATCCGCACTATTGATCTGTGCTACTGTCTTGTTCAAACAGCACATTTGCCATTTACAATTTACGTAATAGCCTAATCCAAATGGAGTACTTCAAATACATAGACGTCAAAAACTACCCCATACATTTGCCCTCAATATTGTCACACAAATCGATATTATTTGCCACAATTAGGATGACGTTTGACAGCAAGTTAAACATTCCATACCGAGAGAAGACCTCTGCCGCGTTACATGAGGCTCATCACATATAAACGAACGATAAGTGTTTAATGTTGTGTCAAGTGCATCAGGAATGACGAACGTTTCTCGCTTCTTCGCACGAGAATGGGCACCGCGCCGCCAACTATTACACGCCTGTTTGACTATCCAGGCTGAAACGGGCTCTGGAAGGGAAAACAGATTAGCGGAGAAATAGGGTTTGCACGGATGCAGATAATTGAGTGTGAGCTACGGCGATCTGCCGGGAAAATTACTGTTCGCCGAATGAATAGGGACCCTAATTTCTCGTACACACTATATATCGCGGAGCATCGACACATGTAGAGAAAAAAAGTTATCCATCTGAAATTAACTTATCGAAAACTACCATCCGACAGCGTAATTCGACAAATCCGCCGAATCAATTTTTGTACGAGTAAAACTTGACTGGAAAAGAAAATTCGTGTCGCGAACTTTTCATTTCCCTTTAACTGGAGCTTAATGACAAAAATTCTTCTCTCGCAAACTTTTAATTCCGGAATTAAGTATTTTTCAGGATTAAGCGTTTTATACATCGAATTACATTTCTGTTGACGCAAAATCCATCCGTTCCAAAGACTAACGGAAAGGTCGAAAGATCTTCCGATTTTCTTGCTCCTTCAAACTTAATTCGCGAAAATCCTTTTGCTTAAGCACCTTCGTAATTAAAAGAGCTCACAATTATCTTTACATAAGTACTCGACCACAATTTTTTACCATAAACGCAAATCGATTCCACGCAAATTTGCCAAATAATCCAGTTAAACTTCAACGGTGGTAAATCGTTTATAATTTTAATCCTTCGAAACTGACGCATCCTTCAAGTTTGTAACACAGTTACTGACGCTAGGTTCCATAAAACCCCTTTATGTTATTTATGATTTTGAACAGGAGCTAATTAGTTTTAAGTTTATTTTAAGGGAGTATTTTTTAGTTTGCTCAGAAATAAGATCTGTTTTTAAAGAAGTTTTTAGAAAAAAGTTATTTAATTAAAGCAATCAGGATACGTAGAAATAAACGCACATAAAAATATTATTTTTTGTAGATTATGGTAATTTTTTTTATTATCGCAGACTATTCATTAGATGATGGTTGAATAACATTAAATTAGAAACTATAAATCTCCTCTCAATTTTTCAAAGATTATTTCAATCTTATTTTAATTATTGAAAAGACATTTTATCAGTTTTCAATTTTTAATGCTGATTATAGTTATTAGTCAATGCACGGACTTAGATATATAAATTAAGAAATTTTTTATTTTCATGTTTCGATTCAACACCATCTGTACATATCATCCGAACACGAGTCTGCGGTAATAAAAAATATCATCAAAATGAACAAATCAAAAGATACCTCTACACAGGTTGCATTTTAAAAGTTGGAATATTTTTCTTAAAAAATTTTTTCTTTGACAAACCTTTTATGGCAAATTAACGAAGTAGAATATACCTTAATGATTCAAACTTCAAATAATTAAATAGATCATTGGACCTACTGGAAAGTTAAGCATCCCATGAATCCGCATTACTCGTCGATCGATATAAGCGACGCGCAAGGTCGTCCCCGAGAACAAATATGACTATCGACTCGCGTAAAACAGGCGGAAGTTATCTCCCTGAAACCGGGCGCGGCAATGCGGAGAAGATGTCACACGCGATTCACTTAATGGAGCGAAGCGAGAGGGATAGGATCGCGCATAACTTCATTAAGCCGCGTAATTTCCGCCGGACGTTAATACGGAGCGACCGATTTGCAAGATACGCGGCGAATCGCATTAGCATATAGTAAAGCGGTTGCAAACGTCGTGGTTGCCGCACGCACATTTCTGACGTTCTCACATCGTCGGGAACATGAATTTCCACGAATGCACGCGCGGCCATCGATTGCGCCATCCACAGAATCCATTATCCCGCAAATACGCCGTAGTCCGTAATTTATGAGTTACCCCCATGCGATAGATACTAATTCGCGCGATTAACAGCCACGATTAATGCGCGACTGCAAATCATTCTAAACGAATGATCTGTTTCTTTTTTTTTGATGCACGAATATCGGCCAGGCTTAAAATTTTAATTCAAACATCAGTTACGTGATAATATTGCGACAATTTTAGTGTCGAATAATAATGAAGCATTCGAAGCATTCGAAATAAAAAAATTCCCTGCAAGTTCGTCGACCGATCCTTCCATTAAAAAGCTACTCCATAAAAGTGAAATAAAATAGACGTTCTGCACAAGTCATTAATTTCAGACGGAACACACCTTGTCCTGTTGGATGATGGAGATAAATCGTCGTTATCACTCGCTGTTTCTCATTTGTCCCATTATCAGAGAGTAATCGCGCGACGGGGAATTGACACAGATAACTCGAAGGTCAGGTGCAATTCGATTTGCTAATGCAGACCGCCGGTTGAGCGAGAATTTGGGTAACCTGTGGGCCGACAAGGGATTTAGCTCTAATCCCCAGAGCTATGTGATACACGTTTGCGCCTTTGTGGGAGTGTGATAATTCAACACATCTAGCGCATACCTTAACGATCTATCCTTACGGCCGTGACGATTGCGGTTGCGTACGAAATGAGCTCAATAATTGGATCATATCCGTTTGATCCGCCACCTGCGCGAGTACTTTAGCTCACATGTGCGCATACCCTAATCCCACGAGAATAATGAAAATTTGACGACAAACTCCATAATTATGCGCTTTTAAGAGGGTTTTCTACTTTGTACTGATTTTTTTACGAGGTTTTTAAATATATTGCGGCTTGTTATCCTTCACGTTTAATTAAATATCTTTCAAAATCATTTTGTGGCCTTTATTTATATTTTTTAAATAAAAAAATATAAATAATACAATTAATAATAATGAATCATGTTAAATACCTTTTTCTTTTGACATCTCTTTTTTTCATACTGACAATCTGATTTGTATTTTTCATGATATGTTATACGTAATTGAATTGACACATTCATTTTTACGATGAAAGATATGAAGCAACCGTTATAAGGTTATGGCGACTCGGTATTCTAATGTATTTTTAAGATGGCCTTAAAACGTAAGAAAAGTAAAATCTACTTTCAAAACAGTGTTCTTAAAATAATCATTTTATTATCATATCCAGATGTAAAACAAAATAATTGGTAAAATAAGACCGAGGTAAAATTGATAGTGCAATTATCTCTCAGTTTTAATAGTCTAATAGTTAAAAAATAAACAAAGCAACAACTATATTATTTCCTCCAGGTAAGATAAATAAACTCTTATAATCAGAACTACCGAATTTTAATGTGCGGGGGTTAATTTGACACATGACTGTGCATTATCCTAAGACGTGCAAGAAGCAGGAGGAGATCGCATCTCTCATCGCGTCTGATCTGACAATGTACATCCGTTACACAATAGCGTGCGATATCTAACTACGATGGATATGCCGTTCCGATGTGTGCCGATACTTCCTCTCGTTATTCAAAAGTTCGCCCTATCGCCGCCCTATTGTGCGAGCCTGACAATAATTACGAGAGGCACATTGTTTCGAGAGCGCGATTGTCGTGTCCTCGCTCTCTTTTTTTTTCCGGCCCCTCTTATCCCCGGGAAGAATCAAACCGACGACGGTGAATAGCGTGCCGGCCTGGCCCTTGCGCGTCCTTGCGTCCCTCCAGCGTCCCTTGAATGAAGAAAACGCGCGGCATTTTTCCCGGCAATTTCAGGAAATTCACTCGCGGACGGGGGCTCGTGCGATCGCGCGCGACGCTCGTTAAATAAAAAGCGCGCGAAGAATTACGGGCGGCCATGAAAAAGCGCCGGGGGACGGCTTAGCTTAACTTAACTCCGCGCTTATGCCACGCTATATCGCACCTTCGTGTGTTACGACGACGACGATGGTACGCGCGAGCTATTGTATAAGCGGCCACTGAATAAGTTAAGCGCCCGGACAGCCCGGACGTCCACGTCCCGCTAGGTAAATTGAACCACCGCCCATCCCCCCTGTCGGAAGTGAATGGCCTTAAATTCTGCAGCGCATCGTCCGCGCCCCTAATACGCGCTCGCGTGTTTGCTTAATCTCCGCTTTTAATATTAAGAGCGGCAAAAGCTATAGGTGGGCGCCGGGCACGACTGTGAGCGCAGGTATACATCATTAGCGGGCAATGCAAGCGCCGTATATAGCGTCGTGCATTGAACATAGGCGACGGCGGCGACACGTGTACGCGACATCACGGAGGTTTGCACCTGGCGCTCGGTAGCAAAAGACCCGTTCCGGCGAAAAGACCTCGAGGAACGGATTTTGTTGATACAAGGGGGGAAATTCTCGACAAAACGATAAAATTGGCAACGAGTGAGATCGACGTCGCGGTGCCTGGCGGCTCAAAGCTTCTGGCACAGTTGATTTCGAAATCAGAAATATTACGTCCGACGGATGTATATATATATATATATTCGACGAAAGTGCAGCACGGTTCCAGGGAACATTACTTCGCGTAGTCGTAAGGTACGGGTATAAACCGAGCTTGCGAAGTTGAATAAATAGTCCGTGAGCCGAGGGCGATATAAATGTGCGCTGCTCTCCATGCCGAGATATAAATCTGCCTGGGTCCTTCCTTAGTCCATTTCGATAAATATTCAAAGCGCGCGCGTTCCTCTGCGAATTTTATCGCATTTTATCTATAAAAGATGTACGTTTCTCGTTCTCGCGCGAGTTAAAAAATTAGTTTCCATCCACACGTCGCGTTGAATGTATGCTCTGCAAATGACGGAGTGATGAAAAAAAAAAAAAAAAAAAGAGAGACGTATTTGCGACGGAAATGCGGAGGGCGTGTAACGAGCAGCTTTTTCCTCGCGCTCATTATTGTTTTTTCTACCTCGCGTTAATATAAATCGCAATCTCCGAGCAAAATATCGGCATGCATGATTATTTTAATCGCGTTCGATAGAAATGGAATTCTCGAGAGGGCAAACTACGCCCATGCAATCACAGTCTACCCTCGTCCTCCCCTCGCCCCCGTCTCTCGCGATTATTTCCCGCGAGCGGAAATCCGTCGAGAAAACACATCTAAGCACTTCAGGCGGAAAACGGGAGTTCACGAGACGATATTCCCGCGGTCGCAATAAATTCAAATAGCCGTCGAGAGACCCCATTCTCCCACGATCTCTGGAAAATGGGCGGCGGTATACTTCGGTGCGACTGCCACAGCATGGCGCCCTCTCAAATTCCAAAACCATAACAACCGTCGAGTAAATCTCGGTAAAACGAGGGTGCCGTCATCAAGGAGAATACGTAATACCGCGGAAGGACGGAATTTTACATGCGTCGTACTCATCAATTTGATGGTGAATGGAACGTGTAAAAAAAACCTCAGATATAGATTGTACCAAAGGTACGATGATGACACAGTTTTAAAAGAGAGACCAGAACAGAATAAATTTTCTGTAGACTTTTTTTATCCTGAATACTATGAATCAGGTTTCCAAATTACTGACGTATTGTACACTGAGAAAAAAATTGTTAATTTGACTGAATCTTTCGACTGAATTAAATTTATTTCAAAATGAATTAAAGCTTAAATATTCCAGTTAAATACATAAATATTTGAACTAAAGAAATTTAATTTAAATAAAAAAATTTTGTCAAGTTAACATTATTTTTCAGTATAATTATATTACGAGTACGTAAAAATAGCCCCTTGTTGCATTATAATTGCAAATCTCTCAAAATTGTGACGCGATTGGAGCAATTCGGAAACCGGATTCACCCCCCCCCCCCAAAATATAAAAAAACTCAGTTTTTGTTGAATTGCAGATTAATATTTATCAAGAGTTTTATTGACAGAAGATTAAAATCGAATTCAGCGTCCAAAAAAATTTTTAAAAACTCAGTTTTTGTTGACCCGGTTAATATTTATCGAGAGTTTCATCGATAGAAGATTAAAATTGGAGACAATTAGCGTAGCCCGACATTTATATCGCCAAAGTAAAGCTCTGTATCCGATTGCTCGAGAGAGATAAGGGGAAAAAGGAGTATGCGATAAACGCGAAACATCTTCGAGTACAAGTGTTCGGCAGTCGCGAACAATTCCCATTGGGGCACTAGCCGCGATGACGGTTGTCACGACTTGGGCATAGTTTTGCCGGCGGTATACGTATCTCTTTCACGAGGTCACGTCGTGCAAAACAACCGCGAGGGCTTGTGTGGACATTTGTACGTCAGGGCGAGCCTCTTGCAGGGACATTGTCATCAGGCACAGTGGCGTTGGGTGAACTGACCACTACGTGGCCGCTACCAACGCTCGCTGGTGAATATTTCACGAGACTCGTGAAAGTAACGGACCGCAGTGACAGGACTCCGAGGCGGCCGTACACGGCTTTGAGCTCCATCGAACCGTGCGAGCTGGCGAAAAATTATGCACCGCAAAGGTTCGTGTGACGAGCCCGATTGGATCCGATATGTCAACGCGGGCCATCACTCGAAATGGACGGCACGATGTCACGCGGGATTATAAAGTTACGCACACGCAATACTTAAAAAAAAAGGTGCATTGCGTAATTATGGAATGATATTCGACACTTCAATATTTTATATATGTGAAGTTAGTCTCACATTATTTAAAAAAATCGGAGTTCCGTTTGCCCCCGCACGAGTTCTTTCGATATCTCTTAAGGCTCGAAGCGCTAAAGTCAAAATTGACAAAGTTGCAGCCACTCGAAGTTTTAAAATTTTTTTAATGGATGTGACTTCGTCAATTTTGGATTTAGCTCTTGGGGTTTTGAGAGAGATCGATAGAACTCTTGCGAGGGCAAACGAAACTCCATTTTTTTTTCAAAAATGGGGGCGAACTTCACATACATCAATATTTTAACATTTTTTAAGAAGTGTACAATGTAATCAGTAATTAGTAATGGGCACAATCGATTATTCAGAAACAAATAATCGAATAGAATCAATTATTAAAGGAAAAAAATAATTATTAATCGATTTAATTACGATTAAGAATTACAAATAATTAAATAGATTGTTTTTTTCTTTAATCAATTCTGCTCGATTTTTTGGTCTCTGAAGAACCAATTAATCGATTAAATGTCACTATAATCAGTACGTTAATTTCAACGTAATACTCGTAAATAATATTCGTCAACTTATTTTTTAACCAAGAACAAGAAAGTGTGTTTTCAAAACTTTGATTTAAAAAAAAGTAGTTACGCGAAATTATCTACGAATAAATTGCAAAAATTATTAGAAACTTTACACAAGTATTATCAGCACGTTGAGATCAGCTATATCGTGAAAGATAGAATCACGTCTGCTGAAAATATATTGGAAACTTATCGCGCTATTGTTTCTATCGAGGAAGATATGACGGGATGATATAAAATTTGACCATAAAACTGTGATTGACGAGAGATATAGGATATCAACCAAACCCGTTTCTGGCTGTACGAACGTGTATCTGTTTCCTGCCATCACTTTTCTATTACACCTATGTAAGCCATTCCTTTTTTACTATGCTCCTTCTTACACACACCCGAAAGTTTTCCAAATCGATACAAACGACTTATACCCTCGTACAATATTTCCGCATTGTTAACGCAATTTATACTTTGTCGTTACACTGTCTTACTGTCACACATTGCCAAGAAAATTGTGTAAAAGTGCCGATATAAATCGGTATAGTTGTTCAACTTTTGCCGACATTTACAGTTCGGATTTAACTATTTCTACAAGAGAGTTTTACTAAAGTATCTAAAAATTTAACTAGGAACAAACTTGCATGTAATTTTGTTGAATTATCAGGATAACCGTAGAATGTTAAAGCACGCGATGTCGCTAAAATGTCAAAATGTTTTTTGTTACATGTGCGTCAAAAGTGGTCTTTATCGTATCACTTTTGCGTAAAGTCGCCGATTTTCACACGAGACGTTTCTTTCACATCTGCAAAAAAATTCTCCAACACGACCTCCAAAAATTTTCGCGAATCTAACCTTGGCGCCAATCTGTCAATTCGTATGACTCAAGGACCACTCTCGACGCACTTATAATAAAAAATACAAAGTGCAACACGTGCGGATTGCCTTTTTCCCACTCATGCTGAAAAACCCCAATTTCCGCCTCTATTACACAATGTACTGTTTCGCAACTAATCGGAACGTTTTGCATCGTTATTTTGAGAATTCAAGAATATTATTTTCACATTTATGCCTAACTAAACTTTTAGATTAGATTTCGGCAGAAAACCATTCTCTCTATGTGTGTTATTTCACCGCGCAATTCCACACATTAACTAAATTTCAGGCACGCTCAGAAATGTCAGCGGACTTGTTTACAGGTAATAAAATGCTTGCATTACGCGTAGCAACGTAACAGCCTCGTAAGCTGTGAAATTCATTTATCACGGCATAGTTAAGGATTATCGCGGGCCCAAATCCTGGATGATGACGTGGCAAATCGACTAGGGGAGAGAAGTGCTTTTTAGCCCGATGATCGAGCCCAACCGCGTTATAATCAATTCATTTACGTAACCGCGTTAACACAATTTCTGTGGGATGCCCGTGAATAATCAATACTCTGCCGAGACTATCTTTAATAAAGAAGAAGTTAAAAATACTAGTACGAGCTACGGTATATCAGCTTGTCGTGCATTGCTGCTGTAATCTAGCAACAACGAACAAAACGACGCACAGAAATCACGATCCGCTCTGCCCTGCATAATTCAAAATTGAGATAATGGATATTAGGGTCACGGTTAATTGCACCCGATCATTTTTCCGACGTAGCATGAGATTCGACGAATTCGTTACGTTGAACGTGCAAAGGTACCTACTGAAGGGAACCAAGTGCAGCAATTAATATAACCTTTCAAGCGTTTCAAATGAATAATTGTCGGGAACCCCGACATTTCGCTCTTTGAGATTTTTGCTCGCCCCGCGACGAGTCAAGTTCTTTTCATAGGTCACGTCGCATTTTCAATCGTGGATTAGAAATGCAAAACTATGCGAGCGCCAATGAAAATAATTTCGAATAAATTGAAGGAAATCTCTCCATCGCGTATATATACGAGAGAAAGAGAGAAATCACCGCGAGCCCGGTGATGAAAATAAATTGACGGCGCTATGCGGCGAAATGCGATAAGGCTCATTTGCATATTACAACGGTAAAACGTACGGTAAAAATTGCGATAAATGGGACTGTCCTCGCTGGGCGTGTAGTACGTAAAAGTGCTTTTGCGCCCCTTGCATATAATTCCGACGTTCGCCGCCTCGAGAGAGACCCTCTCTCCCGTGAGGATCATCGACGATCAAGAGGGGGTTCAAGAGGGAAAACATGGCACGTACCTGCTTGAAGCCGCGGTACATGACTCGGATCTCCTGCCGGGAGAACTTGGTCTGTCGCAGAAGCTCCTCTATGGGCACCGGCCTGGTGGTCTGCGCCCTCGCCCGCGTGCTCTCGAACTCGAAGAAGGCCTCTTCCGGTCCCGGCGAGTCCGGCGGCGTTGCCATGACCTTTGATCCCGCTGCTGCCGCCGCCTAAACTCCGCTCGAAAGAGAGCTCTGCCCGCGGCAAAGGCTGCCTCCTCCCTCCTTCTTCCTCTTGCGACTTCCTTCTGTTCTTTTTATAGACCCGGGGTGACCCGCGAGGTCACACCATCGCCGGCACGTCTTTTCCCGTCATCATCGTGCGTCTCTCATCGTGCGTGCGTTTTCCTCCCTATCGATCCGCCGCTCTCGTCGCTCACGCCTCGCTCTCGACCTCCTCCCTCTCGAGATCTCTCTCTCGCGGAGGCGCGAGATTTTCTTTCCCCTTCCGAGAGAGGGAGAGAGAGAAAGAGAGAGAGAGAGAGGGAGGGAAGAGCGCGCGGAGGAGACTGCAAAATATTTCCCACGTGACACCCTCGCAGCTACGCGCGCGGCGAACGAAAAGTTGATGCGAGTGGAACACGCGTGGCAAATGCCGTTCAGCCGGCGAGAGTAGCGAGCAAGGGTGTATTATAAAATGCAGGGCGCGCGTATTTTTAACGTTCTAATTACACGCGCCGCTCTTATCGATTATATCAATGCTCCCTCCGATCGGGTAATTAGTTCCGTCTTTACAACCGAACGGCACATCGTATATATTACGGCGTCCGCGCTATCCAGATTTAATGCAGGAAATCGAGTTGCGTCTCGCATTTTACGGAATTCTGACGTGCAAATTTGTAATTAATTGTGCGCTTCCGGCAATTTCGCCCACGTGTGATATGTATAACGTGTATGTGTGTCCGTTTGCATCTGTATCGGCGCGGCGTTTAGATTTTTCGAGGTTTGGCATGGATCCCACGGTGAAAGAAGGATAGCGCAAACAAACAAAAATGAGTAGGAAAAAGGAGAGGGGAGGGAGGGGGCGAGTTTGAAGCAAGTCTGATGTGTGTGCTTGAGATTGGTGGATTTCGAGGATGAAGCCGTTCCCGCTTGACGGTGGCGTGCATACACGCTATTAATCACCATTATGGAAGACGCGGGCGTAAGCTGAGGCTGCGTCTTTTGGATCTGGATTTCGGGGTCACTCCGCGAAGAATCGTAAAAATAGCCCGGTAAGACGCGAGCGAATATTGCTCGCATAAAAATCGATGGCTCGGAATTCGCGAAAGGTTACCGTGCCAAAACTTCGAGATCGATTCTGGGCGCGGTCACTCGAAATTTATTGACAAAAAAAAACCCCCCCGAGGAGCAAACACGATAGGGGATAAGAAGTGCAGAAATCTAATACACGGTGCACTATCAGCAGCTCCTTGCTGATCACGAAAGGAGGCCAAGTGACACGCCAGAAAAGGAAATTGTCGCCCAAGGAATCCAAATATCATTGATATTTGGTTGTTAAATTATTAAATTTAATTATTAAATCAAATTAAAGAATTTGGCAATTCTTTGCTTTGATGCGACATCCATTTTTAAATTGTTAAATTGTTGTAAAAATGTATCTTTTTGATTTATTTTTATTCAATCTTACACAAAAAATATTAATTCAATAATCATTGTCTCATACATAAGCAAGAATATAAAATCTTTGAAAAGTTTAATAATCTTAAATTTCAGCAAAATATTATATTTTTATCTCATTAATATCATAATAGTCATCTAAAGAGCACAATATATGATCTAATATCATTTACTAATTCTTTGAAGGTATTGTTATTTTTTATTCAATAAATAATTTTCCTCTCAATTCAATAAAAATTATTAAATAATGAGAATAAATTTTTCTTGATAAAACTACGTACAAAATTCTCCATGCAAATAAGTTATGTCTGTCCAAGGTTAACAAACTTTTTTAATAAAGATTTTTCCCATGTATCTCGATTATATTATATTATTCATGTCAATGCTGTGTGCAGGCCAACATTTTGTCCTTGCAATTGCAAATAACGCGAGATAATGCGGTTAGTTTTTGAGTAAATTAATCAGAGTAAAGGGGATCAAAGGATACGGTAGGTCTTCGCGTAAGGAATAAGAATAATACCACTAACAAAACCGCGGCGAGGTTTGCGGTGCAACAACTTTTCTGGGACGCAACACGTCGTCTTTGTTTCAACGTTGGCAGAAGCGGATTTATGGGAAATGTTAGAGATTAATGTCAAAATATTTATATCGCGACTGTCGCGTATATATAATAGTGCAGCACGAGGTCAACAGGCATGTCGTAGGGCGTATAAAGGCTCTTCGTCGAGCTTAGGCTAATGATGCAGGAAGTATCACAATTAATGTCAATTAACTAAATTGGCATTTCAGAAAAATGTTAAAAAAATGTCAAGGCACGGCGCGTTGGTAAATAGCTAAAGTAAAAAAAAAAACATCTCTAGTATTCACAATTTGTCTTTCATCTCTTGTGTCCTACAATCATTGTCCCAGCAATTTATATGCGTTATCTTTATTTTCCTTTTTCAAGATAATATGGTAATTCTTGCAGATTTATATTCATTATTTCATTAACTAACAAATGGAACTCATGTCAACATACGGATTTTATATTTCCATATTTAAATGACAATTACTTAAAAAGGAATTGTGCAAATTGTTTCAATTAGTACAACGTATCCCTTATTGAAAGACTGAAATGTACGAGAGAAATGCAAATGATTGGCGCCGCTGATTTTCTAGTCAATAACTAGAATTCGTGATATGATTACGGAATTTCTAATATAAAAAATTTGCGCGTACACGATGAGATATCGTGAAGTCGGAACAAATTCTTTTTATTTCATTTCCTTCATCGCACCTCTCTCTTTGCTTTGAGATCAGTTCTCAATTTATTGTATTACTTTGTACAATTGAACGCTGATTGAGCAATCGACTGAAAAAAAAAATCGCGAGTTTTTATTTATTTATTTAATTACACAAAGAATTTTTCTCTCTCTCTCTCTCTCTCTCAGACCTCCTCGAATTCCCAACATTCTTTCAGATTTTGCATTTCAACGTCAACCATACCAATTAACATAACGCGACAACGAGCCAGATGTAAACGAAAAACATTGTGTATGCAATTAGATATCGCGCTAATGAACCCGGAGCCGCCGTAAGTGTTCGCCCTGAGACGCAAGTCGACGTTTTTTTTTTTTTTTTTTTCACTTGACATTGATAGAACGCTTGAAGAGCGCCTGATTCGAACCCGATTACCGAATCATTCTATCCGTGCAGTGTATTACCGTCGCACAATTAACACCGACATAATTCACGGACGCGATTCCATCGAGCGTGCGGGGAATCCCCCTCCCCGCTCCTCGCGTCGCCGAATCGAATGAAAGGCAGAGATCATGATGCATCTAACGAGGATGCGTTGTCACCTGTTAACGAAGGAGGCGGCGATGAGGAACTGCGGGGCGACTCCTCGTCGTCGTACGGCGAGATTTATCACGGGGATGGCGCGCAGACGGGGTGGTGAAGCGATTTGACACGCGCGCCTATCCCGTCGCGGATCTCCCGCTTGGTCCGCGGTCCGAGAAGATCGCGGCGATCCCGGTCGTCGACGACGGCGGCGGCGGCGGCGACGGCGGCGGTGGCGGTGGCGGTCCCGGGAGCGAGAGGCAGCGACTCGCGCTCGCACGCGGCTGCATCAGCGGCGGCGGCGGCGTCGGTGATGATGGTGGTGGCGGCAGCGGCGGCGGCGGTCGGCACGAGCAGGTGGATCACTCGGCGACGCGGTTGACGACCCTCCCACCGTCGTGCGGGGAGACAGCGCGGCGACGTGACACGAGGGCGACGTCAACTCGCCGATCTCCATAACATGATCTCGTCGCGCTTCGTATCGCCGCGCCGGTCCTCAACATCGGCGCGGACCAATCATTACCCGGATTACGAAGAGGAGAGGAAAGGAAAGGGGACGGAGGAAAAACCGAATGAGCACGGATAGCCCGATGTACCTGGTAAGGTCCACTGCCGGTCCATCCGCGGGGAGGGTCGAGAGAGAGCTTCCACGAGCGCACGCACGCACGCACCACGCGAGAAAAACGGAAACAACCCGAACAGGTACGCGACCGGCGGTACACTGGCTGCCCGGGTAGAGCGCGCCTAGTAAACGGCGCCGGCGCTGATTGGCCGGCGGCCGACGGCCAATCGCGAGGCGCCGGCGCGCCGAATCACCGCGGTTCGAGGAAACATCCCCGCCGCGAGGGATACCCTTTTGACGCGCCGCGCGCGGTGGCGAAACCACCCTTAAGCCGCGCGAAGGATGCATAAGGGTGGCATCCCTCACGCATACGGCTGTTGAGGAATAATAAATTTGATATAGAATCAGTCAGATATTCTTTTAAAGGATGTATCTATAAAAAAATTATACTTGAAACGAGTACCTTGTGTGAAGATATTTAAAAAAAAAGCAAATGGCGTTTAATATTTATATTTACATTTATTTCAAGTAGAATTTTTATTTGATACGTTGCAATAAATAAGTAAAGTTTTCTGATAAACAAAAAGTGAAAAAATCTTATTCCATGACAGATTAAAATGTAAAATCAAAATATTCTAGATAAACGTTAAATACCGTTTTCTCTTTTTTTTTATATTTGCTACATAAAATATTTATCATTTTAAAAATATATTTATAATATTGTTGCCTCAAATAAATATTTTTATTACTATTTTCTGTTTCAACTAATTATTTTCCCTAGCACTGATTGCACATAGGACGCGCGCGCGTTGCTGAAGTCCGCGTTAACGATGGAAATGGCAAGAAATGGAAACGCGGATAACGCGGAAATTGTTACAGGGTATAAACCCTGTTCCGCAAATTGGCGGATTTAAATTCCGTCACGCAAATATGACGTAATCGCATGAGCGTGGCGTGACGGGAGGCATTAAATTCCGATAAATACTACGTGTGTACTGCTAAAGCGCGAAAAGATTCGTTAATCAAGATTTCAGAAACTCGTGCACATGTAAAATGTATGTCGATAAGATAATCGGTAGCAGAAATAATCTACGCTATCAAGGCTGTTTGCCGCTACGGCGGATATCGTCCTTGAATTAATGCACTTATAAAGTAAATGTTACATGCGACAATAATCCAATCTAATACGCTACAAGACAAAACGTTATAACTCCACGCGTCGCACTTTTATTAATGTCCACAATAAATTTTGTGTACGTGTGTATAGCGTTTTATAAAACTCGTCGGTATTATTACGATGCATAGGTAGAAATGTAAGAATTTAACGATCGTATATTGTCCTTAATTCTTCGCGGCGGCTTACCGCCGTTCTCGTGTTTCACATTTAGCGTCAAGTAAATTAGGGTCATATTTTTCCAACGTAAATATCGTAACTCGAAAGAAAGAACCCCTTCGCGCAACAGATGACCTTTAAGTATTTCATAAATCAGGAAAGAACAAATTGGAGTGCGCCCTATCCCCCTTATCTTCGTTACAGTAGATCCTAGGAATTAGTTCACGTAATTAATTGACAGTAGATTACATCGGTGGCTCGAGCGACCGCCGTTTCTCCTTTAAGCTTGCAAGCGTGGCTTTAATGTCGGATCGATTAATAGCCTGTTTCCGACCGAGTGCACGTGCATAACATCTTATTAGCAAAAAATCATGTGATTATATATACAAATGTTCTCCGCACGGTGATTCTGGTCTGATTAAAGGCCATCGATTAAAGGAAATCTTCTCGGATCTGCTAGCAAAGGGAAAATCGTATTTATTTACTTCATTGTATTGCATTATTGCATATCACATTAATGTTGCGATAAAAATATATGTACGTACTTCCGTTGGCATGACATTTCAACGTATAGAAATTTGCAGATTTTCTGTTACAAAGTCATTCATGAAATTAACGATAAAAATAATTATATGTGAGTAATCATTTAATTATACTGCAATTAATTGCTGATGCAATTTTTAATTTAGAAAGTTTTATTTCAATTATTATAAAATCAGTTAGAATTATACATGCGGTTTGTCTGTATAAAATGACACACATATGCATATTCATGCATAGTCAAGAGAATAATCAATATGTTCACAAATTGAAAAAAATTAATGCAATACAATCGTTATATACATATAATTTCCTGAGCATGCGCTTCATAGACGATTTCAGTGAACAGTAGTTCAATAATGTTTATGCGTGTGTGAAATTATAATAAATTGAATGTAAAAAAGTATTACTTGACTCTTGTATTTACTTGACTCCGTTTCTTAAAAATATCTAAAAACTTGTAAAAACTTTATTAAAATGTCTAATCTAATCGCAATTATATATTGCTTATTTTTTTATGAGATGAAAAGCGTATATCCAGTTCAGTATATACTATTAGCAATGTATAATACATCGATAAATTAAAAATTAGAAATTAGTATTATTTAATTTTTGATATTTAATTTTTTGTTAAAGATGCGATAAAAAACAAAAAACTAAACATTTCTGAGACAAAATGAACGATTAAATAATCTTCTAATATGAACGTATCTAATACATATACCATTTGAAAAAAGATTTAATGTTACACTACATATAAAAACAATTAAATCTATGCATTTACTTTAGTATTTTTTAAATAAATATTAAAATTAATAAATAATATTAAGTTAATATTATAATATTATATAATACATTATATAATATTATATAAGACACTTTCAGAAAATCTTTCTATAAATCTGATAATTTTTAAAAATCACATTTCACAAATATAAATTTTGAATAAAATTAATATTAATATATATTTTCGCAAATGGAATGACAGTGAAAAAGACTGCGAATTCTCTCACACGTGTTCCGAAACTCATCGGAAAATAAACATTTCACAGCTGCATAGCTTTCGTGATTGACAGCTGTTGTTGCGCTCTGCGAGAAAGCAGGTTCCATTGGAGCATTGGAGCATCAGTTATAGGTTAGAGTTCCGCGTAATAACAACAATCAAGGATGGAGCCGATGTTACTAAAAAGCAAATTTCGCGGTACGATGTTGGGTGTTCTGGTCGGCGATTGCCTCGGAAGCCCGTACGAAGGTCTAACCAAAATATCATCCCAGAGAAAAGTTTTCTTACAGCGACAGCTGAATAAATTGTGGGACACAAAGTTCAGAGGTTAGGTCGCAAAAGCTTCTGTAATTTATAATAAAGCATGCGATGTAACAACTTCAATTTGAATTTTATGTTACTTCGAAGTTTGAACCCCGCCTCCGTAACTTGTTTCTAAGCTTCAGTTCATGTTTATATTATCAGTATATTAATAATCACACATAGAGTGACTAAAACAATTGTATTTTTTTTCTTTAAAACCCCAAAAATTTGAGAAATAACCCAGAAATTTTCCACACGTGTTTTTACATTTTATTTTTATTTTTTTATATAAAGCAAATTAATTTCTTTTCATACAGAGAACTCTTAATTGTGTAGAGCCTGTTATGGAGTACACAGATGATTCGGCGATGACACGTGCCTTAGCTGAGTCACTGATTGAGAAACGAGATTTAAATGTTGTTGATGTAGCTAGACGATTTGCTAAAAGTTATCATGAAGAGGAATCAAGAAATCGTCGGTATGGGGCTGGTACTGCAACTGTTAGTGTTTCTAATATCTTAATATATTAATTAGTATATCTATAATATATGTTTTACTGAAAATTAATATTATATAATATTATAATATTAACTTAATATTATTTATTAATTTTAATATTTATTTTAAAAATATTAAAGTAAATGCATAGATTTAATTTTTTTTTATATGTAGTGTAACATTAAATCTTTTTTCAAATGGTATATGTATTAGATACGTTTATATTAGAAGATAATTTGACAATTTTCTTTTTTCTATAATTATAATTGTCTTATATACATTTATAATAAATTGTAATCTTCCCTATGAATAGCTACTTGAGAAATGGAAGAAACATGTGGAGGAAACAAACATAAAAATCCCAGCAAAGAATCTATTTGATGGTTTAGGTTCTCTTGGTAATGGCGGTGCGATGAGAATTGCACCTGCCGTATTATTTTCGTACAACAATTACGATAACCTTTTACATTATGTCAGAGAAGTAACGGAAATAACGCACGCACACAAGTTAGGGATAAATGGTGCTATTTTACAAGTAATTGCGAATCGATTTTCTTTATGTACAAAAGTACAATGTGTACATATTTTTGTAATAATAGATATCTGTGATAAAAGATCTATTATTATCACAGGCTATAGCAATTCACCAGAGTCTATGTTTAGATCCCAGCGAAGAACTGAATGTTTTCAATTTTGTTGACAATCTCATAAGCAAAATGGATAAAATTGAAGGTGACGCAAGGTACAGATTATATTGTGACACATTTTTTTGTTTAATTTTTTAGACAAATATTAATTACAATCTGTAAATCTTAGCGAATATAAAGAGCGACTAAACATAGTAAAGGAGCTACTTTCTGAAGATGGAGATGATCCTAATGAACAAAAGGTAGTTCAAGAATTGGGCGCTGGCGTCAGAGCCTTAGAGTCTGTACCTACCGCGATTTTTTGTTTTCTAAGAGCGCAGAAACGTATAAAGAGGATACGAACTTATAATCCCGTTAGAAGAGCAATTCAGTATGCCGTAAGTTAATTATTAATCTTGCCAAATCTATCATCGATCAAATAATTATTACTGATTTTATAGCAAAATGTTTAGAAATATCATTTATTATCGAATCTTTGTCTACTGTTTTGTAGATTACTTTAGGGGGTGACACGGACACGATTGCTAGTATGACTGGTGCGATAGCAGGTGCGTTCTATGGCAACGAAAAGTTCAGCCTGCTGCTCTTATCGCATTGCGAAGAATGGGAATGGTTTCGAGATATGGCTGATAAGTTGCTAGACCTAGCAACATCCAGTGAGATAAATAAATAATATATATTTAGAAGTGTACACATATTACATGAAAAAATTGGAGAAATTTTTATTGAAATGATGTTTGAATTAAGAATTATTGTTACGACATTTAACAGCTACAATTACTAACAGTTTTATTAATGCAAAAGAATTATATGCTCAATGGTTTTTTTTATTTTATTCACATTGCTCCCTTACGAGCTTCAGCCAACAATTTACTACTTAGGTGATATATTTTTTACTAAATGTCAATTTGTAATTACAATATACATCTATGCCTCGCTATTTCATATATTTCACTCTTGTCAGAATTCTTAATATACTTCACTTTTGGCATACAAGAAATAAGAAGTGTATCTGGTAACTGAATTATTTGGGAAGCAAAATGTGTATGACTAGTATTCATAATTTTTCACAATACTACCGCGTACGCTAAAAAGTTGGATTTACATCGCTTATAAGCGTGCTTTTTTAGGCTTACAATAAAAATAGAAGATAATATCAATATTTCGTAGATTGTTTTGCGTAAATAAGAATATGGGCAGGGGAGAGGAGGAGAGACGTATCGGAAATCACTTGAATTTTTTCAAGCAATTCCGTTCTCTCGATAATCACAGAGATTTTAAATATATATGCATGGCCGCGATCAGTCTGTAGTAACTCTATCTAGAGCACACTGCTAAAAGTGCAAGTTTTGTTATACATTATCAGTGTAGTCAATAATCCAATTAAAAATAGTAATTATATAATATATGGCAACGATATCGTAAACGATGTCTTACAAAACTATAAAAATTTACCAATTGTTCATCAATATAAAACAACTGCTATTTCTCTAATAACGTCACATTTTTACCGCACATATAATATGTTCATTTTCAGAAACGTTTCCCTTAAAAATATTCAACTTACAATCACATTTTTATATTCATTATGAAACGCACCGATATAAAAATGTGAAGGCTTTGGATAAAAGTAAAAAAATAAAATTTTCAAAAATCAGCGGTATCGGATAGATAAATATTTGACAACTGTCTCGATTCAATTTACAAAATAATATTATATATACTCAAACGTGTCAACTCTTGCGGATTCTTTGCCGCAGCTCTATGCAGAATACAAATAATTTAAAGATTATATACTCTGAACAGCAAATATGAACACAACGAAGATGTAATAACACTCAACAGGGCACGCATTTATAATAATAGACAATACTCTCGTACATTCGATTTACAAAAAATCTTTGGGAAAGGCGCTTATGAAAAAGGTACATGACAGTTGGACCATTAATAATTTATATACGTATAAATACAGTTTTTGTTTTCGACGGTCAAATAAAAATCCTGAAGTCTCGTTTTTTTTAAACTTGAAAAAAATATTAGAAAAATGCATTATCTCGTAATAGCGAAAAACTTTTGTCCACTGGCTGTAGCGAAAAACTACTGTTGCAGTAACAACAGATCTTGTACGAGGTTGCAAGCAAGATGATAAAATATATCCTTCCTTGCGTGAAACGAGTTTGTAATATTAATGGAAGTTGGCGCAATCTAAATTTTCACGCGATGGACAAATTTTAACAAGCACGCGATCTCTTTTGTTCCTCTAAAATAGTGTCCTCATCAATAAAAGTGTCCGTCGAAGATCTAAATACACCTCTAAAAAACATTAAAAACGTCCTTTTCAATATCTCAGTCTCTATCTTCAAAAATATTACCTATATGTATATATGTATACGATCTCAACATTTCTAGCTGATTACGTAGTATTCTGGCAATGATAGTAATCACTTATGTCTTTCCGCATTCATTAAAAAAAAAATCGTAAAAAATTAAGATATATTTACAATTTAAAAGTTTTTACTTTAAATTATGCAGTTATGCTGAATATCTTCCGTAAATTTAACTTAATTGCCGTATAAATAAATGTGTATATTCTTCATTATTCTTTGGACAATCATTAAATTTCTTTATGCTTCTATATCGCTTTTTTTATCAATTATTCCGCGTCTCGATTCCTTGAGCGGAATTTGCAACCGGAAAAACAAAGTGATGTAGAGAGATAACGAAGTATCCTTTTCGCTAGGAAAATTTGGAAGTTCTGTGATTAATTGTGATTCCATAGTGTGATGCTTAGTCAAACACGCAAGCCAGGATTTGTACGAGACAATTTCCTATTCTAGCGCAAGTCCTCTGCCCTTGACTGGCACATTCTCTCCTTCTGTTCTTCCGGTTATCCTGTCGCTCCTTTTTACCAGGCCTCAACATGCAGTCCTCATCCACGCGTTTGTATGGGATCCTAGGTGTACTGGACAACCTGGACGGATGAATGGCTGTGCTACTCCGAATCTGTGGATTTTTTAAAGAAAAATCTACAAGCTTTATCTTCAAATAACAGGCGCAAATCAAATATATCAAAATTAAAATGATAAAACTTACTCGACAGCTTTGACTTATGTGATTGATTGAGATCTTTACATATCGAATAAAGGATAGAAATTCCCGATTGGAACACGCATACTCACGCTATCATTTTTCGAACTGTCGGGATGCCTGAGTATTTTAGAGACAATATGGACGCATTCCTCGTTAGTTAGGATACCGCTCGCCATAGGGCCGCTGACGAATTCCCGATCGTTCATAAGAAGGTACCGCACGCTGAAGCAAACGTCGTCCGAGAGTACGGCTCTCTTGTTGGTCGGCAGGGGCTCGACACCCCGTCTCCTACACTCGGCCGCGGCCCACCTGTCCAACGCGGAGAACAGGATGCACTCGCTGCTGATATTCAGAGTGTCGCGGCGTGCTAATTGCGCAACCTCCTCGGCGCTGAGCTCCTCGAAATGTTCCTGTTGCAGCACTTTAGCTGGATTCGAGTCGATCACAGACAGGCACTTGAGCAGAAGATTGGTGCACACGGCAGCTGCAACGCGAACGAAACACGTGAACCGCCCGATTTCACCGCTCGAATACTACTGAAAGACTATCCGTCGTCTTTATTATATTTTTATTCATCTACGTGGAAGAAACAGTTTTGCTTAAGCACATCTAACTATTAACCGAGAAATATTAAAGAAACGTTTAGAAGTAGTTGATTTCATGTGCATTTGTTGAACGTTTTAAAACAATATTGTATAAACATTTCAACAAGATTTATTTGATGCATAATTTTCTTTCAAATATTATTGAAATATGTTTGAAAACGTTATGTATCATTTTGAAATTGATTTAGAAGATAAGCTGTTCAGCTTCTTTCTCGTTTTCAATTTATTTTCAATTCGATTATTATATTAATAAGCACATAACAAGATTCAATATCTGAGAAAACTTTTTTGTTAATTCACAAGTATTCTATATAAAAAGTATATTTTATTTTTATGAGTGAAATTAAAAATTTTACTCTCTGTTTATTTCAATATCCTCTCCCCCCGCGCACACGCACAAACACACACACACACACACACACATAAGTAAAGTAAAAAAAATAAAATTAATGGCGTGGACCTTATTCTAATTAACTAATTAATTACCTTAATTATGAGAAACGTTTAAACACAATGACCTACAAGAAATTTTGACATTTTAGTAAACAGCTTGAGTCCTACGTAATTACTCTGATGGTCTAATAAAATTGTTTCTATATCTGGGTGCAGCTTTTTAGATACTACAGCAAAACTTTCCCTAGATAAATGATTAACAACTGTGATATGTATACGTATTGCTCTTAATCGATCTAACTGACAGAGGCAGAATTTACAAATTCTATACGTGAGAACCAAAATTCTAGCAGCTACAAAGATTAGCGATACATTTTGATTGTGACATCGTGCAATCTGTCTACGTCAGCAAAAAATTTTTTAGAGTGAGAGGAACGCACCTATTTGACCGGCGTCGTCCCCGGGCGGGGATGGTGTCGACGGCGAATTCGGCGATCTATCAAGGCCGGGATTACCCTCTCGCAGATCGTTCGCGTAGAGTCCGAGGCCCTGGTAAATCTCGAGCACGGTCGACGGCGTGAGGTGCTCCTCGAGATACGACACGGCGAGCCGCGCGAGCCCAGGACAAAGGTACTGATGTGCCGCGTCGAGCGTGGCCCTGGCCGTCGATACCGATATAAAATTGACGGGCTCGTCGTGAAGATATCTACGCAACGAGACAAACCAGTCGGAAACAAAATCAAAGAGGGCCCAAAAGGAGAATCATCGTCGGTGAGGCTCTAATTTTATTTCTAATTCTTTTACGTCCTCGTTTCTACTAATGTAGATTAACTCTAATCTCGGCTTAACTTGCTCTTTATCTATAAGGCGTTCTACGAATTAGAAAGAGATAAAGAGTACGCTAAGCGTACCGAGATTAAAGTTAAAATCTATATTAGTAGAAAGGGACACTAGCCGATTGTATTTCTAGACTTTGTAGTTCCACTCTTTCGTACATCGCCATATCTCTCGGTTCTCTTATTCTCGGAAGATCGTTTTCTCAGGGAGCTGTTTATTCTCGCGAGAATAATGTTTACCTGAGAAAATGATCGAACGCCCGCTTGTCGATGTGCTCCAGTCGCAACAACGGCGGCGAATCTGTCGCTGGCGGTGCGAGCGGACCCGTAAGCATTGCCCGAAACCATTCCAATTTTCTGGCCAGTCGTTCTCTCTCGACGCAGTACGTCCACGAATCGCCGGGTAATCCAGCCTGCGTTACGTGTAATTATTACAATAATTATTACGTATTATTTGTACGTGCGGAAATGACAATATTTAATTTCAAGTTGATTCAATACAAACGTGATTTTAGTACATATATTAAATTCAATTACAATATTCTTTTGCAATTTATTCATGTAATAAAAGAAATATAATATTTTTAATTGATTTCTAAAATATGTAGCATAATGTTATATATGTTAAAAAATGAGGAGGCTTATATTATAACATTAAAAATACATATGTGTATAATCAAGTACACACACATTCACACACATATACTTTTTCAATTATGTTATAAAAATTATTTTATTTTTAAACATTTAAATAGCTAATTAATTGATGATATTAGGAATAAAAAAATTCATATTAAATTTACATTAAAGATGTTTAACTTTGTATTGTATTGAAGAAAAATGTTTATCTTTAGAGTGTACCTCGAGCATCACCATATTTTGACGCTCTGTGACTTCCGAGCCATTTTCAGATGCCATAAGAGGGATTCGAGACATATCCGTCAGATCCTTATGTGATGTCTTTGTGGTCAACGGTGGGATCAGGATTCTGGAATAAATTTTGCTCCGCAGCTCTTGAGACTTTCCCCGCCACTTCTCAGTCTGGATGCGAGAGACTTGTGAATTGTTGCCTATATGTAATAAAAAAAAAAACTTACTCAAACGTCTCCGCGAGATAGAGAACTGTCGTGAATGAAAGCTGTGCGAGTATTATCTTTGTCTCGTCGTTAATGCCGCATTCGTCAGAAACGTATAATCCTCTGTCGCTACAGCGAATCACTTTATATTTTTTACGGAAATGTTTTTTTTTTTTCTTTCTTTCAAGTGCAATCTCTGATTCATGGAAACATTATCTCACGGCGATTCAATGAGTTCTATTTTTTGCACGTTTTATCAATCAGTACCGTTTACTTTACATCGACTGCCGTGCCAATGTTACGAGACGCATGGTATCTAATTCACACATAGGTTTGGCAGTGTTTACGGAAGATAGGCTTTTACTTCAATTAGTTATTGATATTTTTATTGGAAACAGATAAACATGACAGACAAAGTCTCTAATAAATAAATGCAAGTGTCTCTAATAAATATATATATGTACGTAATTTAAAAGTTGAACTGAAAGTGCAATTTTTCGAATAATTTGCTTTATTAACAAGAGTCAAAGTTTATTCCTAAAAAGTGCAAATTCATCTTATAGAATAAAAATTGAGCTTAATACAATTTTTAAGTAATTTTCCACTCTACGAGAGATTACATAAATTTTAGAAAATATATAGATGAACGAACGAATCTTTTAAAATATATAAAAAAGCGACTTTTATAGATTAGAATTTTTATAAAGAGAGAGGGGGGGGAGAAAAAAAATTATGAAATAAAATTGTTTGAGATAGTTCTGTGCAATCTCTACAACAAAAAACTTATCGCTATTATGGATAAAAGTGATACGATAATTTTATACAATCTTTATAACTAGTGTACTTATTATTTTTACCTACAAAAACGATAAGTACATTTGTTTAATTATTGCAGAGAATTGCATAAGAACGTATCACACACTAAAATAAAGACTTAAGAAACATCGCCTAAGTATATAAAATATTTGTTATATAAGTAACAAAATTAATTTGACTTAAAAATACAAGTAACAAATGTATTATCTTTGTAAGTATTCCAATGAGATAAATAAAAAAAGAATAAAAATAATCGAAAAATTGTGACGAATATGTTTGAAATTTAAATAATAAACTTTCAAATGATAATTTCATGCTTGTTTATAAAACAATTAATTCGTCTGACTTAACTTAACAGCACGTTTATGTTTTTGTATCAATGAAAAATCAGTTCGTAAAGTTATCGTATACAAATATCGGATTTAAAAACAATTGTACATACTAGGCTTGTTTCACGACGTGAAAGATGCATTGGTATATACTAATGACATGGATACCAATATGGGTAACGATTAACACGAATGAGATGCCGCTCTATTGACAAAACAGTGAGGAATGTTTGATAGCAACCGACACGACTAACTCTTAATTCTAAGCTTAACAAAGATTCTATAAGGAATGCGTTTCTGTATTTTGATACGATCTGAATTAAATGTACAAATCTTAATGTGCAAATCTCATCATCAATCGATAAATCTAAAGATACATAGCATATATTTTAATTTATTTTAATTTTTAGATTATAAATATATAATATATAATACAGATAATTTTTTTATAAGAAGAATAATAATTGACGTATGAGAGCAAAAGAAGCAAACATCTGTAACACACAGATATCTTTTCCTTTCTGCTTTTTTTCGAAGAAACAAAATTAAATAACATGTCGTTGATTACTCACTATTTGATTAATTTAATTAGATCTTCCATTTCATATTTTTTGACCAAATTATATCTTGCAAACTATTATCTTTACTATTTATTTTCCCGTAAATAAAAATAATGATAATTTGCATCATGTGGTGAACACAACTTGTATGTTTCGCACTGATGTCGGGAAACCGACAAAAGTGTACTTGTGTACACACACGCGTCACGAAATATTTTGTTTATTTATCATTGACGTGCGGAAGAGAATGTAAAGATCCGGAGCGAGCAGACAACACGCGAGGAGGAACAGCGCCCTTTCGGCGCGAGAAATCTTGCTTGACTGACTGAAATCGATCGGTCTCCTGCCTTCATCGCTCAAGTGACTCAGATTCCTCTCGGAGGAATCGGTTAATGTAAATGTAAGTGAGTGCTTGCGTTTCATCAGCTGTACCGGCGATTGTTTATAAACAATGTCGTCGGCCGAGCGACAGGGACCGTTTCAAAAACGTTCAGGAATGTTCATGCTCCGAGCTAAAGGGAGAGCCTTATCGATACTACGAAGCTGCAGGCTGCCAGGAATCGATGGGACCCCAAGAGTTTGTTTATCCGCTCCGAAACTCGAATCCAGGCCCGAAGAATGCAGCATATTGTTCCCGACAGATCGACCGATCGTTCTGCTCGGCGATAAGGCTGACGAATAAAACGACAAAGTCTTTTCGTACAACAGCTCAGTTCTCGAAATGTGATTTTAAAATATTTCACAGTAATATTTCTCTTTTCATTTTCCCTTCCCCCCAAAACAAGCTTATACTGAAAAAAAAAAATATTAATTTGACTAAATCTTTCAACTGTTAAATTTATGTAATTCTAGTACATATATTTTAATCAAGTATATTAAATAAATTTAAATTAAAGTTAAATTAAAATATTAAATTAAAGTTTAAGTATTTCAGTTAAATACATAAATAGTTGAATTGAAGAAATTTAATTTAGTTAAAAAAATTGTGTCGAGTTAATAACATTTTTTTCTCAGTGCAGGAGCCGCGATTCATCTCTTTAAAAAATGTAAAATGTAAGCAGGAAAGGGGACGAGTAAAATTGTTTATTTATACCACTTTACTCTTCCTACTTTTTAAAAATTTTTAATTAAACATAATTTTATATGAATCTATTTCTCTCAAATACATAATGAAATGTAAAGAAGCTTATCTCCTATTTCTGTCGATAACAACTTTAATGCCGATATCATTTTCATGTACAAGGAGTTTATTAATTGTAATTCATTTCGAAATTTTTATTATCGCTGAAAATTCCTTCGTAACCCACCATATTTTGAGATTTTCTATTTTAGAAAATTATTTGTTTTAAAATATACTGCCATGGCGCTGAACCTCGTTATTACTTTTCCGGGCAATTTAGGAATAATTTTCTATCTGAAATACTTGAATACATCCTTATAATTTCCTCTTCTTTTCCGAAGTTAACGACGACAAGGTCAATATCAATGCTGTTACCTACGTAACACAATCGTCAGAACAAACGTGCTCTTTTATACTCCGTTTCTCGCTTATGCATTTCCGGTTAGGATGATTCCGTTGTCGCGTGGAACGCGGATACGTATGCTCCCGATCGTCCGGATGAATCGGAAGGTGTTAATCGCCCGAGACGTCGTGGTTTGAATGAATAATTGCCGCGTGTGTTAAACGTTCGCGATCGGACAACGCGAGATCCAGGAAGACACTAATGATATTCAGGATGGCCGTGAACGAGCCCGTTTGAAAAATCAAGTCGTAAGGTCGCCGTTTACCACAAAAAATAACAGTACTAAACATTAATATCAAATTAAAACTCACATATTCTACTTAACAATCAACGTTTTAAAAATTACATTCTTGTTTATATACGAAACAATGATAATCTTGGTTATATATAATTTAATTTAAAGAATGTGATAATCTTAAACTTTAACAAAATATCTATTATTTTGTTTCACTGTTATAATGCTTATCTAAGCACAGTTAATTTGATAATAATAGATATGAAAAAAACACTAATTTTTGATTTAAAGATGATTGGTGTTTTTCTATTCGATATTATTTTCGTTTAACTCATGAAAATTATTTGCAAATAATAAGAGAGTATATTTTTCTTGATAAAATTATAAAGAATTTTTATGTGTGCAAATCGTGTCTATATTATATAATCTCATTTCAATATTTTAACATTTCAAAAATAGAGTGATCTCGAAGAATGTGTTTCCTTTTTCCTGTGTAATGTAAACGACGACGGCGGTCGTTGTTAAACCCTCCATGGTGCGAAGTCTTTTTTTTTTGCGTGAAAGAAAGAATAATTATACCCCGAATTTTTAGGGAAAGATGAGAGCGTCGAACATCACGGACGAGAAATATGCGAACGAACGAATGTGAGTCATTGTGTATTCCCACAGTGCTGTTACCACCCGCGAATCAGGGTGCGATCCCAAACTGTATCAATAACCCAGACACATGTTATAAAAGATTTACAAAACGTTTATAATAATTATTTAAATATTTAAGCATTTACCAAAGTATTTTATAAATATTTTTGTGTTTCTTAAATCTTTTCTCTTTTTCCGGATCCCCTAAAGTCCTGTATGTCCAACTCTTTTCATCAATGAGACGTAATCTTTCAGTCGTTTACGCGCTCATTGCGTTATTGTCTGTACTTTCATTGAGGAAAAAGATTTTTAATTTTGTAAAAACAATTAAAGGATTAGCGAATCGGAAATAATCACATTGACCGGTAAAATTGAAGAACTTCAGCATCCTCTTAACTTTTCTCTTCTTAGGTTTGATAACGTTTGGTATCAGGATTCGATTGTAACAACAAAAGTACTACATTGAATTGATAAGAAAATCATCAAGCGAAGGAATCGGCGGGAATTCGAAAAGATTCACATTTCGCAGATCGCGCACATGCATATTACACATGACACATTTCACGGTATTAACGCAGCAGTAATTTATAGCAAAGCGGGGCATCTAAGTGCATTCCCTATTATTAAGCATCGCTCCGCTATGAGAATTTCAATGTACGCGGGTGCGTTTATAGCCGAGGAGTGGCTCATTGAAACGGTCGTCACGGGTACTCGTAAACAATATTGATTGTGCGTATTAACTACGCTAAGTGTTACGTACGCAAAATCGAATACATTCGGTCATGAATTTATTAAAGACGGAAGATTTATTAAAAACGCGGTAGCGATTCACTAACAAATGAAGGTTGTCCTGTCACGATATATCATTCCTCAAATTACTGTCGTAAAAAACGTATAAGTTGATCGACTGTGAAGAATACTTGCAATCTCGGAACAAGAATGCTATACTGCCGCGATAAAGAGAAATTTTCTTTCAGTTACGAAAGATATTCGGCAAATCCTATACTTTTCATGTATTATGTATTAAAAATATTTATTTTTAATAATACATTATGTAATTAAAAATGTGACTGCAATATACTGTTCACAAATTTTGAAATGGCATATTCGCTAATATTATAATTGATTTCAGGTATTATTTACATACGCATTTTGCGATATGACTTTAGTACGACATCGAGTTCGTTCTACGACATAAATGCGCTTCCAAATACCGAGGATGTTTGGTGAATCACGTTTTTGCTAAAATTAGAGCTACGAAAGCCCATACACGAGCGATGAAGCGTTGAAAGCGCTTGACGGGACAAAGCGAAATAATTTGAAAAAAAAAAAATTATTTCTACAGAAAAAAGGAGAGTGGCGTGAATAATTCAGGCACAGCATGAAATTTAAGTACAATTGTACAATTATATAATGTTCTTGCAACGACTCTTGACACGCATCGACCTCGTATTCCTTTCTACGAAATTTGATTTGTCTTGCCACACGTGCAGCAGAATAATTTAAAAGAAACTCATACCTATCGGAATAGAAGAGAAGAGAATGAAATTCCGAGAAATATGAATAAAGCGCAATTATGTAATATCGTGAGATGTTTGCACGGGCCTCTGGATATATCCCTCTGTGCAAAATATATTCGGCAAGAGTTTGTTTTCTTTTTGCAACAGAGATACGTGGTTGCGGGTGTGAGGGGCGTAAATTAATGAAATTTAGCTCGACTGCAGCGGCACTGCAGAATTGCTGCGCAAGTAACGATAATTAACTTGAACGAGTACCCGCTCGGCCTTTTAATCCAATTAAAATTAATGCTTCCATTCTGAACGCGCACCCGCATTTCAGCGTGATGTATCGGCGCGATAGACAAAGAGGGTCAAAAATTACAGATATTTTTTAGGAGGGAGGATTCATCGTAACATACTAACATCTGATCTCTATTCGGAATCTTTGAACATTAAATAATGATACATCAAAATTTAGCTATAAATCTAAAAATAATTTTATTGGGCCATCCAAATAGTTATGCTCGACAATAATGGATGCTGCAAGAAATTTTGACATTGTAACAATCAATTTGAAAAAACGCTCTGCATAATTATTTTAATAAAGTTACTTTCGTACCTGTGTCTAATTAAATTTTTAGATGTCTCAGCAAAACTATTTTTTCCGTGTATTTACAAAAAAAAAAAAAAACAAGAAAGAGACTAAAGGGTTACGTCAGGGCACTTTGAAATATCGATTTCATGCGACAAGAAAAACTGTACCGTTAACTCTTTTATGTTCGTGTTTATTAATGTTGCGCGAATTTAATCCGAAGAATTGTGCATTGAGGCTAACAACGCGGGTGTTCCCTATTACTTACAGTAACCATGAATTATTACGACGAACTCAAAGTGTTTGAATGTGAAATTAATCGTGAATAGCCGACGAAAAAAAAAATTTATTACGACGGCAATAATACCGTTTAACGCGATTATCTGACGCGATTATCAGAGTTCGCCAATTGATTCAATCGAGAAGAAGATAACGAGGAGAAGTTCTCCCCTTTCGAACTCTCCTCGAGTTCGCCCGCATATCTGACTGTTTTTACTCGAATATAAAGCCAAATTGCCATTTGAACAGTGACTGTCCTGCTACAACTATTGCACAAGTCGATGTTACAATCTATGTTGATCAAACATTTCTCAGTTCGGTTTGGCGAGCGTTACATGTCCTCTATAAGTCCCGCGAATTTTCTTTTAATTATCTCTGCACGCGTACGTCCTGCCTCGTCAATTTGACTTTTTGCCTCCTTCGTCAACCTCTAGTAATTTCGACAGTAAAAGTAATTAAAGATACAAAAAAAAAACTAATAAAAAAATACTACACAATTCGAGTAAAGATAAACGGATAAAAATATTAAATATTGAATTTAAAAAAGTATTTTAAAAAGTTTTATATAAGCAACTGTATAGTTACACATATACATAATAATTATGTAAATATGTATACATGTCTATCGCATACATGAATCTTCGATTGGACTTTTTGTCTCTCTTCGCTTTCTCTCGTCAGGCTCTAGTAATTCCGATAATAAATGTGATTGAAACGTGTCGAAATGGGGCGAGAAACAATGAAAAGAACACGTACAAAAATATTGTGAATTAAAACGAATAGATCGAACATACATCCATGACAGACTTTGAGCCGGTAATAACCTCTTCCTTAAGTAGATAAAAAAGTTGGAATCGATTTTATCATACACGTCTCGCATTTCTTTTCGCAATGATTTATATTCCTGATAATAGCTTTAAACTCAAAAAAAGATAAAGAGACTCGAAATTGATTTTTCTCCGGAAAATCCTTGTAATTTTCAATTATTTAACAATAAAATACGCCGAGCATAAATTACAATTTAATTTTTGACACTTAATTAATAATTACAAGTTGGTTACGATTTTATTTGACTTTTAAAAGAATAAAATGTTCTTAAAACTATCGGAAATCATTTTAATGATCAAAATATTCAATTTTTTTATTATTAATATAGCTTGTTAGACAAACACTTAGGAAAACGTATAAGATTCGTTAAAAAAAGAAATAAGGTACAAATATCATCAAAAAAAAAAAAGGAACAAAACTTTCATGATGTTTCCACGAAGGAACGTCCATTCCAATTTAGTGGAAAAACGCCGAATGTTTTTATGTTCATTACATACAATTCTAATTCAAAGACGAGAGCAATAATGAGACTTCGTAAGAGTCAGGCATGTCATGTCGTGAAACTGGTAGCGTCGGAGATACTCCAAAACCGCGACGACAAGTATCCGACAAATATTTAACGAGGTGACGAGGAAACATTATCATTTGACATGGCCAACATGAGATTTCCATATATTGCGTCTGTCCATCTCACTCTCCGTTGTAACTCCGCGTTACAACGAGAAAACAGCCGCGCGGACGCAAGGTTCTCCACGCGCGCAATTAGAGGAACGCCGTAAAGCCGGCGTTTACGAGCGGTATTCCGCCGCGTGTATGCAAACGTCTATTAATAATTCGATCTCTGCCGTAGCGCAGGCGGCATTACGATCGATCGGCCGGCCGCCGATCATCCCGAGGGCGACGATGACGCCGGCGGGGTCTGGCGATATCGAAGGTGACACGACAATGCAGAAACGTGCGAATTGAATCGCCACACGTGGCGGGCCCGCGCGCGCGACGCAACTGCGTGCCCTCACAATGGCAAATGTGCGAAAAAATACCGCGCGTCAATGGTGGAGTCGGTATTAACGATGTACGCGCGGTATATCGCGAGAACCTTGACGCGGTCATCATCGCGTCGCGTCGGCGATGTAAACGCTGAAATTCAGGGAACGGATATACCGTCGAGGAGATATCGCGCGTCTGATATGTTTTTATTTATATCGCGTCTCGGGGACTTTTATTAGCGACCGAAATCTTCCTCGCAAACGCAGCGGATTCGAAGAAGCGCTCTACGATTACGAGACAATCGAGTGTCGAAAGATGTAGTCGGAAGATGAGACAAAGGGTAAACTACATTGTACAATTTTAAACAAAAAAAAAGAAGGAAAACGTGAAAAAAGAATTTGACTGCACTGCACTGAGAAAAAAAAGTTGTTAATTTGATTGAGATGAGAAGAGTGAGAAACTGCTTTTCTTAGTATGAGAATAAATTTTTTGTATGTGCACACTGAGAAAAAAATGTTAATTTGATTAAATTTTTCAACTTGATTAAATTTCTTCAATTCAACTATTTACGTATTTCAGTCAAATGTATAAATAGTTAAATTGAAGTTCAAGTATTTTATGTATTTAAGTTAAATGCTTGAACTGAATAACATGAATACTTAAACTGATAAAATTTAATCAAGTTGAAAAATTTAATCAAATTAACATTTTTTTCTCAATGTGATGCGCACACAAAAAATTTCTTCTCGTGCTAAGAAAAGCAGTTTCTCATGTTTTAATTTTCTTCTTTTAAAAACGATTATCTTAGTTATTTAGTCAGTTTTTTTTTTATTTAAAAATTAAACGTTCACTTTTAATGTAACTAAATATTTAGTTCATTAATTCTTCAATAGTCGATATTTACTATCAGTTATTATTACGTCTAATTACTATTAATATTATTAATTATTAAATATTATTAAATATATAATATATTACATTGAAAAAAGAGTCTTGTTAAACTAATTAAAAATGTGGTATGTTTAACCACACTGAGAGAAACGTTTGATTAATTGTTTGATTAATGGAAGAGTCCAGTAAATTTTACTGTATTGTTTCAATAAGATGTATAAAGTTAAAGCAACAGAAGGTACTCCTGTACTTTTTATATGACTGCAGATTGTATATTTAATGGAACTTTTTTCTCAATGCAGATTCTAGTTAGAATCTACCAGAATTCTGGTTGAACCTAACATTTTCAATTAGTTCAACAAGACTCCTTTTTCAGTATGTGTATATATATATTAATAAAAAAACATTTAATTAAAATTATTTCATCATAAAGCTTAATTATTACTATACTTTTTTCAATGTGCAACGGCTTTAACATGCATCAGTGCATCCAATCAAATTAATTATAAGTTTATCAAATCAAAAGAAAAAGAAATTGCCGAACTGCAAAAGATCAGCTTAAATAATTTTTCCAATCTTTCCCAAGCAACATACAATAAGATCAAGGTGATGTCATCGTGTGTTGGGAAATAGAATGGAATTGTTAAAAGCCCTTTTCAATCAAGAATATGAATCATGAGATTTATGACTTCAAGGTCGATTTTAATTATCGTATTTATTATGCTGTTATCTGCGTATTTCTTAATTCGTGTTTCTTTAATTTGAGTGCAATTCGGAAGAAACAATTAATTAGTATTTTGTCGAATGTAATCACTCCAATTATACTAAATTCTTGTAAATAAAATGTGTTACCAGTAAACTAATAGACCGGTAGCAGATACAATTGAATATTTCAGTAGATTAGCGTCATCCGTATCCGCGTTAAATTTATATTCCACTGGCAGGATTTGCTGACATAATCCGACAGCAAATTGACAGCAGAAACCAAGCGGAGTGAAACGTTTCATTTAAATGCTTACGCAGAACGCTTACGGCAGATTTCCCTCAATCTTCTACCGCAATAATTCCTTTACGTTCCTCCTCGTTGGCATAGCGCCGTTAAAAATTGTACTGCGAAAACTCTGAAAAAATTTTCGCCTCTAACTCGATTGGTCCTGAAGCATTACTTTTACCTGGCAAACGACTGCTCCTCCTCGCTCTCGCATTGGTGCCGATCAACAAGCGCGCGTCCAGGTCGCGATCGAATTCGTCGCCCCGCGTCTTCGGGCACTTCTCGCGGAAGACAAACGCACGTAGCTTCTCCATCGGCACTTCCGCACTTCTCGGTACTGATTTCCGAAGTTACCAGACGGCGTCTATGATCGAGACCGATCGATCTGTCCCGCTAAAGTCTCAAGTAACACGATGATCCCCGCTCCGCGTGTGAGAAATCGCGTCTCGGCGAAGCCAAGCTCTCCCTCTCTATCGCCGAGACCGAGGAGAGAGGGAGAGAAAGAGAGAGCGAGAGAAGATATACCAGATATCGAGCTGGGGAAGAGACAACGTCGGCGGCGAACACCGATCGACAAGTGAACCTGTCACGGATAAGACGCCGCGCTTTTGTCATCTAAAAATAATGCCGCCGGTATGTCCGGTATATCAGCGAGATAAATGAAACCACGTGACTCATCATCCTGCCGGCGCGCTCCTACTACTTCAGCGTCGCCCCCCCCCCCTCGCGGGAAGAAAACTGACGTTTGATCTACTGTATAACAGCTCTATACCTCTTTTTCCCTATATCGCGGATGCGATGAAAAATGAGAGAAAGAGGAACGGCGAAGGAGGAAGAAAGAGGAAGCGAGGAGAGACGAGAGAGAGGAGGCGAGAGACGCTGAAGATGGAAGAAAACCGACAGGATACGTTTCCGCGATAGTTCCGTGGAACTTTGTCGCACTAATTTTTCCACGGTGACTAATTCGATAGAATCGTGCGCATCACACGCATCACTGAGTAATTTAATTGCCGTTACGGCGATTTAATGTTATTATAGCGGTGTAACGTGGCGATAATCTAATCGTATAACGCGGACTTCTCAGTTTTAATTCACGTTACTTCATCTGCCGTATTAAGTTACGAGTTTGCAACAGGCATTTTACGTGCAATTTCCAGAGTGCAATTAGAACGTTTGTTTTTTTGTAAAGTTACGAGAACAACTTTGTTTTGTTAAGCAAAATAATAATTGTGATTTTTACAATTTTACGTGCAAAACAACGGAAGCATAAATATTGATCTTCGGCTAAGGATCTGTTATTTACAGCTGAATTAGTGTACACGTGTATTTAAAGTGAAATAATATAAATATCCTTATATTTGAGGAAAGCGAGATACAATCAATGAATTATTAATCTGTATTATGATATGTATACATATATATGTAATATAACAACTTGTGTAAATATTTAACTTTAGATATTTCACTTTTACTAACTCTTATATTATATTTTATATATTTTATCGAGTACGAGATTATAAGTAGGATGTCACGCAATTGGGTCTCAACATTGAATAGAAAAGTTTTAGCGAGCGCGGCGGCAAGGAAGCCTCAAAAAAACTTCGACTCAAATCGATCGGGCGCGTGTTTTCGGAGAAGCCTCGTTAAATTCGATTTCGTCCAAATGTCCAATCGTGTCGTAACTTTTTTAGCGGTATTACCGTTCACGTGTCGCTTATAACACGCCACCCATGTGACTCATGTGTCGCCGGGAAGGCGTATGTACGCGTCGAATACGAGTATATGAATAACGAGTACGATCGCACGATAAAAAGTGGAGTAAGGCCGCTCGCGCGAGCGAGCGTTAATTTACGTAAGGAAGAGAGCAGCGACATTTTCCCCGCGTTTCAACGGCTCGGCGCTTCGATAACCGATGAAAATTACTAACGCGGCGCGGTTATCTGCGGTGATAATTTCGCGAGGTCGCGGAGGAATAATTACCGCATCGCCGCATCGAAAGACGACGACGGCGAGCACCCGTCACCGTCGCCATAATTGCAAAACAAACACGCGAAAAAACGCTACAGCGCGCCGCGCGGCGCAGTTTCTAGCGTGAAATAATTACAAACTGTCCGTTAGCGTTATTTATTCTAGCATGAAATAATTGCAAGTTACGCGTTGACATTATCATTTAAGGTTCGTTCCATTTTTCGCGACGTTATTCTTGTAGCGCGCCTCCTCCTCGACGACAGTCGAACACCGATGAGAGAAAAACGTCGAAGTATTGAGAATATTTCCAAATATTTCTCGTAACGTTTTCTTTAATGTTTGTTTGTTTGTAATAAAAAAACTTCTGTGAAATATATTTCTGAAGTATATTTTTGTAAAATATATGTTATTAAAAACAATAGCATTCATAAAAGTAAATGATTTATTTGTTACAAATAAAACTTTTATGTAGCCGTATTTAAATAAACGTATGTAAATTTTTTAATAGAATTAATATGAATTTTAAATTGTTAAAATAATAAATAATGTATTACACTCCAAAAATTTTAGTCCTGAGAAATAAACCAATTCACAAATAAACTTTTTTATGACAAATAAATATCGAAGAAACTTGGTTTTCTATATTTCGATTTTTTCCCTTTGAGTGAAAAACGAGAAAACGCAGCAGCATCTTTCTTAGGACTCGTCAAATATCCCTTATATTACTAATTTAAATTTCTCTACAAAGTTTCATGAAAATCTGTTTATTTTGATTTGGCAGCGGAACTCCCTTAAATAAAATCAACGGTAGACAGATGAAAAACGCTGAAGAGTGATCTGCCCGGGAAATTTCCCTGAGGAGTTCGTTTCGTTGGAATCGCGAAACGACGATACGGCCTCATCTAAATAACAATCGCACTAACGGCACGCAATATTTTGACATCGCACTCCGCAGCTGCGAAGCTGCGCGGAGTTTGTAACAATAGCGTCGCACTGTTATTCGGAGCGGTGTCACATCCGCGCGATGTGTTTGCACGTATTACTAAACGACGAATCGTACGAAACCGTGTTCCCGTGCTGAATCGGTATCGCGTGTATTATAACTGGGGATTTTATATATTATTTATCGCGCGCGCGATGAATCAAGTTGCCGTACGAGCGCGGGCTCGTGTGTCCCGCTCGAGCACGCAACGCGCCCGGTGCATATTACTCACGCGCGCACGTGTCCGCGGAATACGTTAACCGAACGTTGCTGTTATTATTATTATTATTATTATTATTATTACGTGGTAACGTACCCGCGAATTAAATCAGCACGTCGGGCACGACCGGATGTCGATTGAGCCGCGATTATCCTCGTCCGATTGTGTAAGGTCGCGATCGCGATCATTTATTATCACATCGACGATGTCGATGAACAA
This sequence comes from Monomorium pharaonis, assembly GCF_013373865.1. Taxonomy (NCBI): domain Eukaryota; kingdom Metazoa; phylum Arthropoda; class Insecta; order Hymenoptera; family Formicidae; genus Monomorium; species Monomorium pharaonis. The sequence goes on from NC_050469.1 coordinate 29,392,929, forward strand.
ATGTTAAAAAAGAGAGGGAAAAGGAATCCTTATTTTTTTCCGATTGATTCGTTGATTTAGCTGCGCGTTAGTTCAATTGGCTACCACCAATGCAATTGGAAAGGTGAATTTTTAGTAGAAGTCGCAAATCATATTGATGTGCTGTTTCACTTATTTCTTGGAAACATCGCATTGTATTAACACCGATAAAAATGATTTGCTAAAATAATTAAAGAAACAGAAAGCCATAGTTCGTACATTCATACGGGCTATCTCCTGCATAAAAAGCGAAAATATTTGTAGAGATTCAGACCAAAGATTCGAACATGTTGTATGTTCGATCTGTTCGAACAATTCAAAGTTAAGAGACAGAAAAATACCGAGAAAAGCGATCGAGAATCTTCTTCATAATAATCTTAAAATACTTATCATAAAGTTTAGGAATATTTTTCATCATACACTTGATAAAAGAATTTATTCTCTTTCGAAGAACATTATAAAATAGAAACGAAGAAAGGTCAAAATAATATATCATATCAAACTTTATTTTTACTTAATTAAAGTATTAATTTACCATAATTTAAAATATATTTTAAATAAATTTGATAATATGGTAAACTTACGATAAATTTTCGAATATTATAAACTTGCGTTAATTGGAATAAATAATATTTATTTAATTCAAGTACACAGAAATTTATTTTAAGTAAAATATTACTTGCTTCGAACAAATAAGTGTATTTTAAGATTATCAAAAAGTATTCTTTGCAAAAATAACCGTGACTTAAAAAAAAAGAAAACCAATAAATGAGTGCTTTCCTTAGAATAAGAATATCGTTCTGTCTGTAAAAAATCACATTTCCTTGTCCGTGTGATTGCATCGACGAAACATTTCAATCAAATTAGAAATCAAGAGACAAGCGGTACCCTCGGGACCCTCTCGAAACATTATACATTTCAACACGCCGTACTTTATTGACGACGATCGATGCGCAAGACAAGGATTCACGAGATGCATTATGGATCGTTTCTCGGAGGGATTTACGTTCGCGAACGTCGGAGATTCATTCATCTGTGCGGGCGTTACGGCAGCGTTAACGAGGTGTGCCACAAGAGATGCGGGGGGGGGGGGGCGAGGGAAGAACGCTCTACGCGCGTTAACAATCGCGTTATACACACGCGATATAAATAATAATAAAGTCGACGCCGCGAGTGTGTCATCCCCGGTGTCCGCTCGCTCCTGTCCGAGTCGATTTGCCTCAAACGTGTGTCGACGCGAACACGTCCTCATCCGAGCAACGAGCTTGTAAACGACGCGCTCGATAAATTTTCATAATCTGACTCACGCCTTCCCGGCGTGAGAGATCGTGCGTGACGCTCCGAGAAAACACCACGACCGCGAGTGTCGGGTTACTCCCGGAGAATCGGATTTTCTAGAACTGTGCCCCCCCCGTGCGATTTTTCCGCGCTTGACAATTAACTGTCAACGACAACGTCGATCTCAAATTTTGGAGAGAGAGAGAGAGAGAAAAAAATTGGTTACTCGCGCGAGGAGAACTGAAGCTAAATTTCTCGAGAACTTGAATTAGACTGTCGTTCGTGAAAATACTCAGGACGTTAAAAAAATGAGTAAATAAAAAAATTGAAAAACTTTTGAAATTGTTACTCAATTTCTCGGTAATGTTGCACGAAAAGATTGAGGTAATTGAATCCTGATTTAAATTCGCATATGAGATATAAAGTTCAAAAGTTAAGCATTGATTTGGAAAAATTTACTCGCTTGCAAAAAAAGAGAGAAAAATTAACGTGATATTAAGTATTAAAACTATATATTATTTTAATACAGTAATCGTTTTATAGATGAAAATAAACGAGCAATTATATTTAAAAAAGTCTATTTTTAAAATTAAATTTATTAGAGGAGGAAAAAATGTCTTTTAAAATACAACTTTGCCACTGAACAGAAAGAGATGAGTTAGCCCTTCTTCCTTTTTCTCGCACCAGTTTACTCTCGTTTGCAACGTGAAGTCACATTCGGTTGATCGTTGCGTGCGGCGATTGCTGCCGCGTGTCGGGGTGAAAAGTGCGCGTCAATTTCGCGAATAATTTCCCCTCTCTCTTTCTCTCTCTTTATACGTTAAAGATGGCCGCCCCCGGCGGCCGTGATCAATACTCCCCGTCTCGTCTATGTACAGTTTGAGGCCGTAGGTATCTACATTCTCTGCCAGTGACTCTCGCCCTCCTCACTCGGAGGAGAGAAAGAGGGTCTATGCCCCTTCTCTTGTTGTCGCAGGGCAGATCTCTACCCTCCACGTGTATCGGAAAGCCACGTAGTAACGATTTTATTGCTTTCGCGGGCCTCATCGCGCAGGCTTCACCGAGTTCCGTCGTGTGTCGTCGTCTTCGCGAATAACCGGAACTGCCGTTCGCAACAGCGTCGTGACGGCGCCGACGGCTCGCGAGCTTTCGTGCCGTCTCGCGCCGGGGGATCCCCTTCCGAATTAAACGAATTAGAATACTCGGCGCACTCGAATGACGAGTTCATAAATCGACGCCGCGATTTAAATTGTAGCGCGGCCCGTTTATGGAAATTGCGAATTAATTGGATTCTCGCATTTAAGTTTTTAAAATATAAAAATGCAAAAGAATATCTAAAACCTGCTACAGAGAATTGTATTTGTAAAGAGGATTCTTCTAATTAAAATTCAAGTTCAAAAACGTCGAGCAGTTTTCCAGAATTCAAAAAGTGTCGTCCGCCTTTCAATTCCCAACGACAATGCGAAATAATCGATGCCTCGCGTTTATCTGGCAGCGGAAATATCGTGCGATTCGCATGCGATACAATTTTCCGCGAACTATCAACGTAACGGATCGATGGGGATCGATAAACTCGAGCGAAAAGAATGTCGCAAATCGAAAAAGAGAGGGTTGAGACGATATTTTTATACATGTTTATACCCACAATTAATATAGAAAAATGTGTTATATCGCGATGATTATAATTGCATAGTAAAATCATTATAGTCAAGAATTATTACTATAAAAATGATATTCTTAACTATAATTATTTTAGCAATAACAACTATATGCTATATTTTAAAGCTATATAATTTATAATACATTTTTTCATAGTTGGCATTACTATAAGTGTATTGTTATTATTATTAATATTATTGTAGTAATTATTATAAAAATGACACTCCTGACTGCAATTATTTTACTAATTATAATCGCAAATATCACGTATTTTTCTATCAGTAGTAATCAATTGTTCATTTTAAAAAATCTTAATCTAATTCTATTCTTAAATATAAATTTCTAATCGTTGTCCACGCGCGTATAGAGGTATAAAGATAATAAATTGTAAAAAGAAAAAAAAGTTATTTCGACGTTCTCGTTCGGAAAACTAACAATCTTGATTCATTAAATTCGTTAAATACTTCTTCCTTCTCTCCCGTTTAATTCCCTCGGCGGGTTTTCTTTTTCAATTCGGATTTGCAATCGCGACGCGTCGAGGCAACAAAAATACGGCGGACAATTAACGCATCCTTTAAGAATAATTATCTGCAATCAAACGCGATCTGTGTTTTCTCGGTCGCCAGTCCGTGAAGATTATCGCGCGAAAGCAAACATTTATTCGCATCCGTCGTCTTTTGGCGCCGCGTCGTTTCATGTACGCCGAAATTTACAATATTTCCGCACGCCATCAGCGTGTGTGTATTGTATGCCATTTGCTCTGATAGCGGCAGGCTGGTCCGATAGCTGCCGAGAAAACCGCGGCGAGACTCGAAATCGTGACCGCGGGAGTCGTTTCGACCTGAGAAACTCGCGGAAAACGGAGTTGGAAACGCGATAGCGCGTAACATATTCCGTATATATTCGAATATATACGCGTATGCATTTCACGACCTCCAAGCATAGCATTTAGTTCGAAAATAACGCGTAACTAGATAAAGATTCTAACTTCAAGGCGAAGAGTTGCGGCGCGGTACATATTCATATTAACATTTCTGAAACCACCGTTTCTCTAACGGCTTCGCTGGATCATCGTTGAGTGTTTGCTTCTTTAATTTAATTTTTACAAACAAAACCGCTTAACTAACTGCTCTCTGATTGATTTCGCAACATCAAGAATAAATGCTATTTTAATACTTCGACGTCTTGATGTAATTTATGCTGCTTCTTTAATGTCTTCAATTCTCGATGTCTCGATGTAATTTATGCTGCTTCTTTAATGTCTTAAAACACTTTGTGCATTTAATTTTAAATAAATCCAGATATTAAAATAGTCAAAGTGTTGAGATAGATTTCATCACACCCTAGTAGCACAAACATTAGTATAATATTCGGAATGTAATGTAAAAACACTATTCCTAATATTGTTTCAATATTTCAAGGGAAACGCTTCAGCCTTATGTAACCAGTTTGTCTAAGCAGCAATATTGGTTCAACATTGGGCCAATGTTGAACATTAATTGCATTCTAATTTAGGACCAATGCACTCCCAATATAACCAATGTCTAGCCAATATTAGTCAACGTACTGACAATGTATTGTACTACTAGGACAGATACATCACAATATCTGAATTATTTCAATGTATCATACCTCGGAAAACGCATTTCAAATCGTAATTTAAAAAATCAACGGAATCTCCTTGTTTTTTTTTTATAATACGTAAATTTGATTAATCACCTTGTTCTTCGCTAAACTTCTGCCGGCCGCAGTGCTCCCTCGTAGTTGCGCCGATTCATCGAAGAACAATCTAGATTCAACGTTGGCAACCGATCAACAGCTGACAGAAACTCCCTTCATCAATCGCTTAACTCCATCGAACACGCGCGCGCACTCCATTAAAAAAAAAGATTCTCACACACACGTCAACTTTTGAAACGCGTCAAATGTAAAAAAAAGAAAAACAGAAAACCTCCTCACCGCGAACGTGAAACCGCGTAATCCGGAAGCTGACCGCAAAGTGTGCAAGCACCACCACCGTGGCGTGCCAGAGAGAAAAAAGGAAAGAGAGAGAGAGAGAGAGAGAGAGAAACGTGGCTCCGTCGCGATGACGGATGTCCGAGGTTTCTGTAGCACGTAGACGTTTCCGCGGAGGAGGAGGCGACGGCGACGGCGGCGGCGGCGGCGGTGGCAACGTGCGCTTTGGCCGATGACCGGCCCTGCAATGAGCATACGTATAATTCGCACGAAGGAACCGATGCCCCGGTCGTGGGTATATCACCGTCTATACATAGCGCGGCACGCGCAGACGCCTGGTGCGCCCGTCCGCGCCGCGTTTGCCACGGTGGGACAAAAAAAGGAGTATTAGACATCCCTCCCCTCCTTCGCGCCCCCTCCCTCCTGTTTCGTTGCCGATCGAGAAAAGACGTTAAAAAGAAAAGCGTTAAGAAAAAAGAAAAAGATTCGCGTTCTCTTTCTCTCCGTTCGTCGACAGCGTATCACTTCTTCGCTAGCTGATGGTTAGCTTCTATGGCTATAGGATTACGCGTTCGACGCGACGAGTCGAAAAGCTTCCGGAGCGAAAGAAGAAGAACGGGCTCTTTCTCTCCGCGTGTGCCCGTGACCTAGATAAACACGCGGGGGGACCCACGAAAATAGCCAAAGATCAGCTTTCGGAAATGAACTACGGCTTTCAGACTGACCTACCTAATACCCTCGTAAAACACGCGGTTTTTACATGCTTTTGCGGGTCGACAGTTCTCGGGTGATTGCGCCCGGTCCCTCTTCTATGTACTGTTTAACAAGAGATACAATTTGGAGTAAAAGCTTTGCTTTTGCGGGAGTTACATTCGGGGACGGTTGGTAAAAATCGTCGATACGCGAAGAAGACTGGTATATGAAAAAAAATGAATAGAATGATAGATTTATATTACCTGCAAAGAATTATTTATTTATAATTAATTCTTACATATATAAAAAAATATATTATAATAATTAAATAAATAATTGTATGTGTAATTATTGTCTGGCATAGCGAGAGAATCACGTATGGCTGCAAAAAGGAATAATCTCTAAACAAAAGATTTCTTTTTGTAAATATAATTCTATCATTATACCATAAAATAATTACGCATTGTTACATTTAATTATCGTATATATTTTTATATAAGAATTGTCTTATATATAACTAAACAATTTTTTGGAAAAGCTATGTAGTTCTATCCCTTGAATTTTTCATACACGTATACATCTAATAATTAAATATAATAATTATCCGTGTAATTGTTTTATGTATCTCTTTCGCCTTCGTTCCTAACTCTTCGAAGGTGCATTGACTCAAACCATAATTATCGGCGCAGGGTTGAAGGCCATCCGCCGTAAATCAATTCAACGCAAATTCGCGCGCCATTTTTGGCCGCACAATTGATTCGTAATACCGCGAGTGAATCTGATAATTTGCCGGCACTCACCTTGTTGAATCACAGAGCAGCATAATATTGTGCAGAACGCCCGATAAAAGCTGCGTTCGCTTTTAAATGATATACTCGCCTGGGAGCCGGGGCGAGACTAAAGCCAGCCTTCTTTTCGAGAGAAGACGATAATTAACGCAAATGATTTATTCGCTATGGTGTCCGTCGCGTTATCCCTAGGCGATTGCGTCATTACGCGATCGTTCCTTCTTCTCGAAATGAACTTGTACGATAGTCGATGGCATATCCGCCAACGATGCGATAAGGAAGAATGAGATCCAATCCGAGAAGCGGTAAGAGGAGGTCAGGGGACACAGCGCTCTTCCCGGGAAGAAGTCGATAGAGAAAGGCATTATCATCTTATCATGACACTTGTCATGACTCATTTCACTTGGCGCATGTGTATAATAATGAACGGTTAGAAGATATTAATGATAGATTTAATATCGAAAACAATACCAGAATTTACCAGCTTGCTCCCCAAAGTAAACATTTTATCTACAAATATAAAAACAACATCTAATAAAAACAATCTCATTTACTATTCTAGCTAACACATATTAATTCACGGAATATCTTTGGATCTTCTATCAGAAAGTTTGAATATATATGTATATAGAAGCCTTTTTTAAAAAGATGGATATTTTGAAATTATTCTTGGATAGTTTTTTTTTTTAATTTGACTATTATAGATATCTTAATAATATTCTTATCTTTTCAATTAATTTTTGTCTTTTCAATGTGACTATTATTTTTTATACCAAAACAAAAATTTTATAAAAAAGTAAACTAGCATAAACAAATATGGATGTATTTTATTATATATACATTTATCTATGTTTTTATATAAAAAATCTTTTACCAAGGAACATTATTTAAGTTTTGAGATACAAACACATAAAGTTTCTATTTTTATGTGTAATTTAATGTGACAAGTTTTAATTTTATTGCTTTTTTTCAATTTCTGTTGCATATTTTTCTCTTTTAAATTGTGTTTGTATAAAATGTATGCACGCACACACACATACATACACACACACACACATATCGTACATTCTCGCGCACCGTAAAAGATAAGCAAGAATTCTACAAAGAGAGGTGTTCAAAGCTCTTTCCCTTTCTTTCACCCCTGTTTCCATTCACATCTCAGAAACGTATGGACATTTGGTATTGCCTGTCGTCAGGGATAATATCGATTCGGCAACACGCAAGCGTACAGCCCTACAAAATTGGGTCGAGCCGCGCTGTCCGGTTTTAGACGGTGGTCCACGTTGTCTAGGGTCGATAACAAGCTGGTAGATATGAATCCTGGAAGTAGGTCACCCGGAACACCCGGAATCTCACTCGCGCGATCACGGAAAACATAAACGTAACATAAAATAAATATCAAACGCGCAGGTGTATATTTTGTTGATATAGTCACCAAAATTTTATTAATACACAATCTAGCTGTCGAACGAATACGATAGTCCGATATCCGCTAAAGTGCCAAATGCTGATAATGTTCGTAATGTTCGTAAAAGCGATCGGCAAGTAGTAAAGCGCTCGGCTTAGTCAGACATGACGAGATTTTGTCTCGTAAGCCGCCCGCCGCTCCGTATGTCTCATGTATTTCCCGTGCGCGCATACAGCGCGTTTCGCATTACAACAACAAAGTATGCTTGTATGTGCCCTGATATTCTTTTTGTTGCGACCTACCCAGATTGTATTCCATACCAAATTCCGTTAGCGAATCATTACAGTATAACCGAAGTGGCGGATGGGGCGCTGCACATGCTTCGACCGAGTTATCAAAGTGTAAACGTTCGATTTAGAGAAAGAGAGAGAGAGAGAGAGAGAGAGAGATTAAAGTACGCTGAACGAAACTTACATTGCAACGATAAACGCCACCACAGGATGTATTCCGATTTAACATGATTATCTATTGATTTATCACAGAAAAAGAATGATTTTTTTTCTTAAATGCATTATTCGCAGAAATCATAAGCAGAAAATAAATAGTTATACTGCTAAGAAAAGCGATTAAATAATTTATTTTTATTTTAAAAGATTATCTTTAAAATATGAAAAAAATTCTTCTTGAATATGATAGTCTAAAAATATTACAAATGTTAGAAAAACTTATTATTATACTGTAAAAAAATTATATTCTTACAAAGAATATTTCAAACAAAATTTTATCCCTAAAAAATCAGAATAAACAAGTTAAACTTCTGTCTTAACTAATTAAAATATTAAAATGATTAGAATTCAGTATATAAATCCTAGCATAAATTTTTAATAAATTTTGATACTTATAATGAACTTTATGATAGAGTTGTGAAACTTGTGTAAGATTTGAAACACAATATATTTACTTATATAATTTAAGTTAATTATAGTCTGTACTTTTTCCGTGTCCGGTATTTATATACGGAAAAAACAATTTCATTACAGTATCTAAAAATTTAACTATAGATACAGATTAAAAAATTTTATATTAAACTATCAAAATAATTAAAAACTTTTTAAAAAAAATTAAACCAAAAAAATTAAGATTAAAATAAAATTTTTAAAAAATAAAAAATGTTTGCTCTTTTAATTATTTATTATATAAATATAGTAATCTTTCTCTAGACATATATAATAAGAATAAAATAATATATTTTGGTTAATAGGTTGAGAACTTATTTAAAAAAAAATTAGAAACTTCTGAACTGTTTTACAAAAATTTTATTTTATAATTTGACTATCCGAATTTAATTAATTTTGTTTCAATTAATTCTCTAATTTTTAAATCAAAATCCCCCTTTTTATTATAAAAAATACTAAAATTTTCACTTTTTCAATTTTTTGTGTAATTGCCGCATATTTGGTTATTTAGTAATAATAAAATACTGAATTATTCGATATCCGCCAAATTTATTGCTTAATTTTTAATATACTTTTCAAACTTTAAATTTATATGCAAACTTTAGAATCCGTTAAAGAATTATATATAAAATTGAAGAGAGTATTGTGACCTTTGAAATTATTTAATAACAATTAAATATATACATACACATATTAATATTTGAGATTTATTTTACGTAAAATATAATTAGTATCAAATACGAATTTGTATTCTAAATAAATGTGTGTGTGTGTAATACACAAAATCGAAATACTATAATATATATGTGCCATAATATAGAGCTACTGTCCGCTCGCAGGGCATGCGAAATGACTCGAGACTTGGCTTAATGATACGCGGGAAACTTTCGCGCATAATTGAGATAAATCTCGGTTGGACGTCTTGATTGAACACAGCAGACGTTCAATTAGTCTGAGTATTAATTAAGTATATCAATCCTGAGAGATAATTTCGTCCTCAATGTATTTTGTAAATCTTTTCATAGAACGGAATTTCCAATCGAAATTCGATTACTTCGTTAGATTGCGAATTAAATATAATGCCAAGTATGATATATTAGGCAACGTCGGAATATAAATGGAGCATGTAATAACTACTCAGAAAAAAATCTTTATATCAAAGATCAAATTGTAGATCCAATTATATCAGAGCGGATCTAACTTTATCAATCAATTTGTAAAATTGTATCTGCTCTAATATAATTTTATCCATAATTTAATTCTTTTGATATAATTTGATATATTTTAATATAAAAATTTTGCCCGGGTTTTATATTAATTATGGTCCCTCCTTTTTAATTATTTATGTCGTTGTAATATTTTCTCGCTTATATTAACACAGCATATTTAAATTATTAGATAAGAAAACAATTTCTTTAAAAATATTATAAAATTATGAAGAAATAACAAGTGTCAACTTCAAAAAGATATTCGATGTTTAAACTCACCCCAACGTTGTTGATAGACAAAGTTCTTTTGGCTTCACAGCAAATATTAATCACTGTTACCAAGCGTCGCTGTCCATACTAAATATATTAAATTTTTCAGTTATCAAATAAACCTTTCTTAATGAATCAACCGATTGAAGCATGATGTATCCTCGACCATTGAAAGTCGACGCGACACTGATTAAAGGTCGCATTCGTATCACGCAAACCGGCCAAATAGTCAAGAAACCTAGAACACCTTTTTTTCTCATCAGCATGTACGAGACCTTCGTAACATGTTCTTTAGCTTCGACAAAAACTCTGATAAATCAGCTGGGAAAGAAATAAATTCTTTGCCCAGGGACGGCCTTTCACCTTATTTACGCACCTTACGCGTAGTGTGTCTAATTCGCAGATGAATAACCGGTATAGATAATAATAACTGATGATAACTACAGTCAGAAATGTAACGTATATCCTGATGAAAGAAAGATAGGAGAAAGAGAGATAAGACGATGAAGCGGGTAAAATGACGGATTATCAATTTTCACACACTGATAACAACTTATTCGTTGACTTATGCCGAACTCATTGGCAGTAAAGATGTGTAGTAGAAAATATAATTGCAAGAAAACAAAATTGACATTATTTATTGTTTCGTAAATTTAAATTTAAAAAATAGAAATTTACTTATATAAAAAATATTATAGATATATAAATAATAAATATTATATTTACACTGATGATAAGCAATTACAAATAAAAATTGGAAAAAAAATTATAAATTTTGTGTCATTATAAACATCCGGAAAAATTGATAAATCTTAAAAGTCCGAGTACTACCAAAGATAAATCTTAAAAAATATCTTTTTTCTTTTATTCGTGTTATTTAATACTTTTTCTATAAAAAATATGTAAATTTGAAAAATATGATGTCATTACATTTATTTTAATATTTAAGTACCTAATTCTAAAAATTCTATTATTTAATAAAAAAAATTTTTTAACGTATTATTTCTTTAAAAATAAAAAAAAGTAGACAAAAAAACCGCCCAACGTGGGGCTCGAACCCACGACCCTGAGATTAAGAGTCTCATGCTCTACCGACTGAGCTAGCCGGGCTCGAAAACTCCCTCTTTTTAAATAGCTTTTGAAAGTAATACAAGCACTTAGTTAAAGTACAATTTAAATTATATAAACTATATAGACATGTAAATAATTCATGTAGATACAGTTTTAAAATTTACAGAATAACAACTCTAATCTAAAAGATTAATTGTTTTTTATCTGCTGTGTGTGTAGTTTTCTTTTCTGTTTATCTTATCTCACTCTTGATTTAGTAAGAAAGAAACCATAAAATCGTGGATATTATCTACGAAATTTATAACATTGACTATGTAGTTCAAGATTTACATTTTATGAACATAAAGGCGCTCCAACTAAAATTATTACAATTAAATCGTAGTCGTTCTTAGGGCGATATTCGTAGTCAAGTCTTATTTTAAAATCCGTCTCAAGCAATATCTTAAGATAAGGCTGCGAAATTTACTGCCAATACTGAAAATGTATAGTACACATAACTGGAATGAACTAGACTTTCAATACAGGGTATCGATCATGTAATTTTTCCCCTAGGGCAGAAACGTGAAAAGTGAAAAGTTTCAAGTTACTATCTCTTTCTATTCAACACAATAGAAAGAGATAGTTACATGAAACTTTTCACTTTTCACGTTTCCGCCTTAAGGAAAAAATTACATGATTGCTGCTCTGACAATGAATTTCAGAACGCAGCCAAATACGGCTCTGTGATTGGTTGATGAGATTTTATATATAAGAGCTTAAATATAAGAGCTGTCTATAGCTTTGTCTACAATAAAGATTTAAACTTTAAACCGTAAGAAATTGACTAATCACAATTGAGTATTCTTATAAAAAACTACTGTGATTGGTCAGTGTCTTATGGCTTAAAACTTATTATAGTATACAATAAATCCTTTATTGTAGACTAATGCCCGATTTCTTCACGTCCAGTTATTTTGCGGTTAAAATTATCCAGAAGATAAACTACCAGATCCATGCACGTGATTGGTTACACTTGAGATTTAGCCTCCGGATAACTTTATCGGGAAGTGAAAAAATCGGGCATAAAAGTATAAATACCAGCCTTAGGGTCTCCGCACAGACTTTTGCATAACGCATAATGCATAACGCATAAGAAAATCAATCAATCAGCGTCGTCTATTTCCCTCCCTAGGATAGAAATAAAGACCTCTGATTGGTTAATTCTCTTATGCATTATGCATTTTGTATTATGCAGAAGTCTGTGCGGCGGCCCTTAGACTTTTCTTTTTAAAATTACACACATCTAATGCATAATTCTTATCTTTAAAATATACATATACTAAAATAAATCAATTTTTATTAATTTTGCAAACATTTTTTATATAAGTCAATATGCGAATTCAAATTTGACTTTATCAACATAGGGAAGTTTCGTGCAAATTATCGCTAATTGGCTCGCATAAAACAAAATAGTTAATAAATAGATCGGCCAAATCGAGCGACTCTTCGCGCACCCGCGTTTAGTAATGGCAGTAAGGTTGTAAGCCGCAAACCATAAGTAATTGACCAATTATATTCGATTATTCTTCTCACACTCAACTATAATTGGTCAGTTTTACTAACAACATACTACTACAACCATTGTAGACCTTGCTTTAGTGTCCCCTCCATTTCCTTCTTGGTGGAGAACTTGGAGAACGGGGCCGCGTCTATATTCTGGCACCACTACCTCAGCCTGCAGATGTTCATTTGTTTTTAAAGTGCTGTGAAATTAGATTTGCACTGGGATGATTTGATAACACGTGGTTTCGGTTATAACCTTTTTCCTACGTTCAGAATCATTTTTTTCTCTAGACTATCATTCCCTTGCTCGATATATAAGTTGAAGAATCGTGAGGATGCCGCGTCCCACAAAAAATTTGAACAATGACTTTGAGCCAAAGAAAGGTTTGTATCGTTAGACGTTTCTCACTCATATGATAGAGACGCAAAGGCTTCGATCAATTACAAATTCTTGTATTAGGCCTTGATCTATTTCAAATTCGACGTTTGCAACTTTTCATTGTGATTAATTATACTGTACCGCGCATGTATTTAGCTTTTCTTTCGCTCTTTTTTTTTCTCTTTATCTTCACGTCTACGAAGTCCCACCAAAACCGTGAGCATGTTCGGACATTTGTCCTGAAAAAATTTTTGAGTTACTGATACAAATAACCGTCTTTATATTCTAATAATGATTTGTGTTCTTAAACTGATTTTGTATTCCAAGTATCTTACTGACTAAATGGTCGAGACATTTGTGAAATTAATAGGAACGGGTATCAAAAAATTAAGAAGTCTTCGCGTCTCTTCAAGATTGTTTAAATGCTCTTACTAAAATATTTAGGAAACTTTCCAATTCTTTTTAAACCTTTTTGAATTGACGTGTTGTACTTTGAGATATAATATGATCTGTTGAAAAATCTTTATAATTATGAGTACAAAAATTTTAATCATAACTGTAAAACTATAAGCATATATGTTAGTCATTGTTAAGCATTCTAGAATGTAAGATTGCGATTTTGATGATGAGAAACTCAAATACATTAATCTAATAAATAATTATTACTTATTTAAATATATAAAATGCCACAAAAATTCAAGACTGCTTATTATCTTGATTTATCTCATAATTTTGAATGTTCTTTGCAATCTTTCATTTCACTTAAATGAATTCAGCTTAAATTTCTATTATTTTGTGTTATAGCTACTCGTCGTATGCAGACTAAAATGCATATAAAAAATGACGTGATGAATCCTCCATTACGCCGCAGCAACAGACTGAAGCAGAATAAATCTTTGCCAGTTTCTGAAAGTAGTAATAAGAGTGTTAGCAGTAGTCGGGTAACCCAGAATTTCAGAAAACGAACAGCAACTGTGAATTCACAAGAACACTGTGAAGACACAATGAAAAAACTACATACCAGAAAACATTCTAATCATTCAAAGATCAATGAGATAAATGTTAAGATCCCTTCGAAAAAAACACTTCGAAAACGAACTGTAAATCAAAGCTCAGATGATGCAAATCTTGAAGGCACATCTACCAACACTCGAGCAGTTAGGTATGACCCCCACTGCATTAATACAACAATTTAATAGTATATAATATATTTGTAACCATTGTTCTGTGTGATTACTAGAAAACGTGTGTATTTTAGGCATGCTGATTCCAAGATACAATCAACATTGCCAGGAGCTAGAACCACACGCAAGAGGAAAGTTAACTCTTATGACACAAAGGTGTTGCCTGATCAAAATAAGAGCCTAACTGGTTCCCCAATTAAAAAGCGCAGGCAAACGTCCAAATTGTCATTGAGTTCTTCGGTCAAAGAGCAAAGTGGATTGAAAGAGCATGAACGATTGGATACTATAATAATCGAAGCTACTAATAACACAAATTTAGGTAATTTTTTAAAACTTATTACTGAAAGTAACTATAGATTATATTTCAAGTATGATTTGTAATTAATGTAGCTTAATTCTTGATGAAACAATTTTTTAAATAGATTATTTTATGTTACTTCATGTTATTGTATGTAATTCCATATTGATTTTTTTTTTTTTTAATAGAAAAAGAGACTTCAGAAGATTCAGCAAAATCAGATGGAACACTGCATTTTGGAGAGAACGAAGACAACGATTTTAATGATAACGATTCTGATGACAGCTATTTTGACGATGATTACAATTACTGGGGATACGATTCTTACGATGGTTACGATTATTGGGATGATTACGATTACGATAACAATTCTGATGATGATTATTGGGATGATTCTTTTAATAACAGTTCAGATTCTTCAGATGATGACGATGAAAATAATGAAGAAACAGATCATGGTAGAGATAATAATTTAATTAGGCCATTGAGATTTTTTCCAGTATATTATCCAATATATTACCAATATCCAGTATATTACCAATATCCAGTATATTACCAATATATGTATTACATGTTAGCTGGGTTCAACATATTTTAGTAATCCAATACTGTTTTCTTTAAAATTCATTTAAAGATTTGATAGAGAAGATAAAAAAGACCAATGAAAAAAAAGATATGTAAGGTACGAAAAAAGCTACAAGTACAAAAAGAAATTGGAGATGACTAAGATAAGCGCATATTGATATAGCAAAAATGCGAACTGAAAATGAAGATAATAAGACTACAAAGAAAGAATAAAACGGTCAGAGAAGACGAAAAACAAATTTGTTAGTTGCCAAAAGGAAGCAATTTCTTCACATGCCAGTATACATCTAATACATAAACTATCCGAAATTCATAGAAGTAAGAACAAATCTGTCGATATTTTGTCACGAATTGAGAGCAGTGATACCAAAGTAGGATTTAGTAAAGATTTTATAAAGGTGCGAAAATAACAAAAAAGTGAATTATAATTGTGATAATTAAAATGCAGTTCGATAGTTTTTATTTTACTATTTGTGCAACAATGCAGTTTTTATTTTCCTATTTATAAATTGGTTTCGTTCTCTTTTCAAGAGAATCGTTTGTACCATATTGCATCATTCAAAAGGAATTCGGAATAGTATGCACTCAGAATGATTGAAAGTTTGTTTGATTTAAGGAACTATGCAGTAACTATAAGCTTCTGTGATTAATTTTTATCAGTCAATAGAATGTCCTTATTAGCCTTATAGACATTTAATATTGTTTTAAATTTCTGTAATGTCCATTTTCATCAGTATAGATGTAAATTTTGATCTCAATTTGTGTTTTTATTTTTTATTAATTCTTAGAATAATAAAATTAAATCAAATTAATTGACAGAGTTAATCCACATTCCACATTGATGGAAATGGACAAAAGCGTTATAGATTAAGAATAATAGATTACACGATACTTATATATCTTGGTTTCAAAATTCAGTCAGTATTGAAAATCTAGAATATGCATGAACTGTAGATTTTCAGCACTGATGATATATATATTTAGAATGTAACCTTTGACTGAGATTACCCAGCATACCAAAATAAGATTTCTGTTATTATTAATGATTTAGTTTATCATTTATTTCATTTACTAATGTATTTCCAATCAGTTTCCGTTGAGACCTGTGCGAAAAATAAAAGAAAAATGATTAATCTTGAGCTTTTATTTCTATATACTTGTTTTATTTGGATTGTACTAGTGCATCAATGCAGTTAAAAAGAACAGGCCACATGTGTTTTCATCCATCAGCGCCTCTATGTGCACAAAATGTGCACCTTGAACTACGTAGTCAAATATCTATGAATCCCGTAGGTAATATGCATGCTTTTTGAGTCTCTTCTATGCTATGTCCACATTTATTTGGTTCTGTTTTACGCTATACCCGTAAATTTTACAATTATATGCATTCATATTTTAAATCTGTTTTATGCAAATGTGCATAATCGTGTTCTATAAATGTGCAATACCACATATACATGATATAAATTTAAATAATTGATTTGATAAGAATTCACTCACCGATTGCTGTCGCTGCTATATTCCTAGATTGCTTCTGCTGCTGCTGCTACTGCTATATTCCTTTTCCAGTTTTGATTCTGAAAATGTGATAAATATTATTTCTAAACTCAAACACAAAAGCAAGTAAAGAAATGTATCACTTGAAAAAATAGTATATTTAATACCGAGTCGCTCCATGGATGCTGCTTTCTGCTGACATCATCCTGCTATTCTCGAACCGCACATTAATAACGATCACTCGATACTTTATTCGACACTCCCGATATTACGGATAATATATCACACACGACACGAGTAAAACGTAAGACGCGCGAGAATTTCACTTGGCACGACCGTTACGTACAGTTCAAAAAATACGTGAAAAGTACGACTCGTCTGATTGGCGGCGAATAAAAAAAGAAAATATGGCAGAAAAGTAGTATGATGCGTGACGCCACGAAACGAAACCCGAAAAAAGCGCTAAGAATCGTTTGAATGTGCACGTCAAGACACACTGAATCACTGAACAAACGTAAATTTCGCTCCCAGAGTTTTGTATCTCTGTATGATGATTGCGCGACGACTAGTTTCATTATTGGCACGATCGACATTCTACCGAACGGATTGCGTACCCTCCTCGAGCGAATACGCGCACACGAAAACTTTGCCACGAACGAAAATGAACATGGCACGAAAGTAGCGTGACGTCACGTAACTTCGTGGAAAGCGGTGAGAAAACCGTTTGATTGAAAATTCCGCGCTGAGATACAATGTACGGAGACAAATTCGTTCCGATAATTTTTTATTTCGTATGCTCGCACAACGACTAATAGCGCTTCACTTAACTGGCACTCGCGATACCGAACGTATCCCTTTCGAGCAAACACTTTGCTCGAATGCGTACGCGAATTAACACTTTATTCGAAATCAAAAACAAACGCATGATGCCGCACTTTACACACGAATACGATCTCACATGGTTCGCGTATCGTCAACTACCGCGACGGCACTCTCAACACCGTACCAGCGCACAATACGAATTCTGAATACGCGAGACACGCACGGAGTTAACGGTACGTTCGACCGGCGCTGGAGCGTGAGGGAACATGGCGGCGGCGGCGGACGTGACCGTTGGTAGGTACGCTCGACGGTACTCGACGCTAGTCGGCGCCACTCGGCGTTGCTAGGCGACCGACTTGTTGACTCGCCGCGCCTGCGCCGCTGCCGCCATGTTGCTCCGTTGCTCTGCGCTCCAGTCACGTACGCCACTCCAGCAGCGCCGGTCAGACGCTCTGTCGACTCCGTGCGTATCTGTGCGTGTCTCGCGTGTTCAGAATTGAATTGTGCGGTGTTGTGCAGGTACGGTATTGTGTTGAGAGTGCCGTCGTGCTAGCAAACAATACGCGAGTTATGTGAATGTGAGATCGTACGTAGCAGAGGTCATATTCATATGTGTAAAGTGCGGCATCGTGCATTTGCCTTCGAACCAAATAAACGTGGACATAGCATAGAAGAGACCCAAAAAGTCATGCACATTACCTACGAGATTCATAGATATTTGACGATACGTAGTTCAATGTACACATTTTGTGCACATAGAGGCGCTGATGGATGAAAACACTTAAAACGACGCGATAACGGATAACCGCTTTCAGATTGCTCTCTGCTCGTATCTTTGCGCTTGTCAGCGCTCGTCTACTTTTATTGCGTCTATGGTCGGCGTTGGTCGGCGCTATCCGTTGCCGTCCGTTCGGATAGTTGTTGGTCCTGGTTGGCCCGTAAGTTCAAATTCGTACAGGAACGACGATCGACAGCACGTGGTCTCTCAGGTCTCTGTAATCAGTGTAACCTTCCCGCGATTGCGAACGTTGTTCTTTTCTCCAATATTCCATTTTGATACATGATTTGACCGATTGCGAGAATGCCGCTGTCCACGAGAGATTCGGACGAGGATTTCGAGCCGAAAGCAGGTTTGTGCCTCTTTGATCTTTCTGCATGCGCATAAGATGCAAAAGGAAAACGGCCGGTCGGTTGCAAATGGTCATCTCGGCGGCAGAGAATTCTACGTTTGCAATTTTTCGTTTGCGATTTATCGCTAATTGCGCTGAAGTGCGAATGGATCATGGCTTTCCCTCAATTTTTTTTTCTCCGCGTATCTTAGAATTGCAACTGTTTTCGATAGAATATTTTCACCGATCTGAAAATGCGTAATTTTTCGAGAGCACGTGTTATTTTTCCGGTTGTCCCCCATTAACGGTTTTTCAATCTGTATGTATGTTTGTATGTTATCTTGTATGTATGTTTTTTTAGTTTGAATAAATCTCAGGTAGCCTTGGGAAGGTAGTCTTCCTTCAATTCTCTTAACATGTCACGTTTTGAGTCGCAGCAATCTGGAAAAAAATTCTCGATTTTTGCTGGATTGTACTTAATACCACAGCAATTTTGTGCTATTTAAATAAAAATAAATATATATATATATAAATGAAACAATATACTACAGATATTATCTTAATTATCTATTTAAATATATTTTTATATTATACTATTTGTTATGTTTTTAAATTATATTTAAATATAAATATACGTTCTTTATTGTGTATACATATATATCTATACATATAACTAAAATCTAGCATGATTCTTTTAATTACTTAGGTAAGTATGTAATATGTTGCTAAAGTTGATGATTGCCATATTATTATTTTGGTGTCATCTTTTTGATCTTAGATATTATCATCTTATAGTCTCTTGGTTCTATTAGTTTTTTGTTATTTTGTGTGTTGTAGTTACTCGTAACCAGGCTCGATTGCTTTTACCCGGCATAAACCCAGTGACAAACTCTCCGTTACGTCGCAGCAGCAGAATAAAGCAGAGTAAATATTCACCAGGTTCTGAAAGTGACAGTAGTATTGGCAGTAATCAAACAACTCGGAGTACTAGAACGCAAACAGCAAACATTGATTTGGATACAATGAAAAAGACACGTACCAGAAAGAATTCTGTTTCCTCAGAGATCAGTGAGGTAGATGTCGAGAGCCTGGGAACACCTAAAAAACGAATTACAAGGCAGAGTGGAAGTCTTCTTGGCACCCCTGTCAGAATTACTACTCGAGCAGCTAGGTAATATAACCATTGTGTCAATACAATTGAAGGATTATCTACAGAAATCAAGCAGGGTTAAATTAAAAAAAAAATAAAAACTTATCTTTCAATTATTTATTGTAAACGATTTTCTTCATAAGGATATACAATATATGATAGGTGTAAGGACCAATTTGTAGACAATAAATAATATTTTGAGGTTCCATTTAAAAGAAAATAAAAATCTTTGTAATGTTTGGTAGGGTTTCTGTAGGAATTTTATATTTACTGTTTATGCAATATTTTACATTTACTTTTTTATAAATAATGATAAAAAAGGGACAAAATATTAAAAATATGTTAATTGAGTATATTATATAAATTAAAAACTTTCACTTTTAATTTACAATAAAAAAATTATTTTACAGATTTTTGTGATGAATTTCATATTTGTATTTATTTCTTATTTTCTGTTTGAGTCATGTCTAAACAAATTATTTATGATGTACTATTAATAGCGAATAATTCTATTATAATTCACATGTTTTAAAAAATGCTTTGTAGAGGAAACTTTCACAGTTATAGGTTTATATGTTTATAATTACACATTTGTAATCATTGTTCCATATGATTGTTGTAGTAAACGCTTTACACGTTCTGGTTCTGAGGCCAAGTCACCAACTAGAATCACACGTAGCACAAGAGCTAGCTCTGTGGACCCAGAATTTTTGCCTAATCGAAGTAAGAGCCAATCTAGTACACCAGTTAAAACACGTAGACGAGCATCTATGTTGCCATTGAGTTCTTTGAGCAAAGAGAAAGTTGAACTGAAGGATCGTATACCTTATGTAAAATTAGATGCTACAATAGTTGAAACTGATGAAATCACAACTTCAGGTAATGTTTTAAATCTATTATCAAGAGATTAAATCTTTCACATATGGCCACATTAATATTACTTAATACTTAATACATTATTATATTTAATATAATTTTTATGATTTTATTTATAACAAATTTATTTTACATTTAGGAAACTCAGATTCTTCACCAGATAAAGCGTTACGTAACATACAAAGTGAAAAAAATAAAAAACATCAAAGTTTAGAAAAGGACGAAATTGAAGAAAATTCTAACCGTGAGTAAAAAAAGGCAGCAATAGGATTAATAAAATAATGAATGGAAAATTTTTTAAAAATATCCTATCCATACTTATATTAATTTCAGAATTTTTTTGTTTAGAAACAGAAACTTTAATTGAATCAAAATCAGTAATCCTTCAATTGTCAGAGGAAAAAGATGAAAGACAATCTGAAAATCTGGATAGTGTAACAACAAAAAATACAAGTAATATTGGTGAGTAAAATTAAAGATTTTTCCCAATTCTATCTCTACCAGTCTTATAAAATATTTCTTATATTATGTATTTTTACTTAATGATACGTGCTGTTATATGGCGCTGGCAATATTCGATTCTATTTATATTTTGTAGCTTTGAATGTGTGAATTACATAATTTATAAGTGTTGTAAAATTCATCTGCAGCATAATGTAAAGAAACATTACAGTGATCGGACATGTGTCTATATCTGGGCACTTATATAGAAACATTATTTCACCCAAATACTTTTTTATGATATAAAATTTAATATTGTAATTTTAAAGATTACAATTAAATTTTAATATTTTAATTTAAAAAGTAGTTGAGATTAATAATAATAAGTTTTTGTGTCCGGAAGATAACACATGTCTGGTGATTGGGACATTTACCTTCTATATTAATAGAGTTGCTAGCGCCATAACGACACTACGTATATTACGGACATTAGAACTATATAAGTTTCATAGGACTACTTTTATATATGTTTAACTTTTAATATATCTAGTGCATTTGAAATTTACGAGTTTAAAGATTCACTATCTTTTGTTTAAACTGTTTAAAATTGACAACATTTTAAATGACATGAGACAAATTATTTGCTTTTTTATTTTTGTATAGTTGGACAATATAAATTTGAAAAAAACTTTTATCTAACAATGTTACAGCTGGTGAAGCTTCTGTCGACTCTTTCAATTCTTCAAGTCAAAAAGATGAAAAATCAGAATCTGCTCAAGAGAGTCTGTTAGAGCTAGAAAAATCATTAGTCGACATATGTGTATCGACTCAAGTAGAAACTGTGCCTGAAAACTTATCGGATATTACTATTGAGGAGCAAAAGAGTAACAAGGAAAACCAAATGCTGAACATTATTAGCGATGTGTCTCTAGAAAAAAGCATGTCTAAAGTGATACCATCTTCTGTAAAATCTCTTGCTTCACCTTTTCTGAATAAATCGTCAAATGAAAAGGAAACTAAATCTATGAGAAAAGAACTAAACTCTAGTAAGAGACGTTATTCAAGAGCATCAACAGAAATTGCGATCAAACACAACGATCTGTTAAAAGAAACTGCCGATAGCTCTCCAGAAAAGATGGATATTTCTGTAGAATCTTCAAGTCCAATTGCTACAAATAAATCAGTATTATCACAACATGATAATACAGAACTTGCAGACGAAGTTATTAATAAAGATGAATCTATTGAAAATTTGTTTTCTTCAAATGAAGATACAGAGATGATCAGGAAAAAAATTGATCAAATTAAAGATACTGTTGTAGATAGCAAAGATTCTAACAAAACGGAGTCAAATGAAGAAGATGAAATGTTTGTTGAAAATGTAAATATATCTATTTCTGATGAGGACGCGACAGAAATAATCAGCGAATTAGATAAAATCGATAAAATTGAAGATACTGTTGCGGATAGTAAAGATTCTAATCAAATGGAGTCTAATGAAGAAGATAAAATATCGTTTCTAGCTCAATCAAAACAGCTGAATGATAGTAGAGAAAGTCTCATTTCTGCAACAGATGATAACGAAATGAAATTAACTTTAGAAGAACGAAGTCCATCTCGAGAGAAAAATGAAGTTTTGTCGAGCTTGGCACACTCTAAGCCTGATGAATCAGCAGATTTACAAATTTTGCCACCAATTAATGAAAGTTCTGACGACCAAGCTACTACAATGAATAAATCAACTCAAGATAAAGTAGTTGACAGTTCTGATACCGAACAGGAGCAGGAAAATTTACCTATACATGTAATAGAATTGGTACCCAGATCTTCTAATGCTGTCCTGGAAACAAACAATTCTGCGCGTAACATTTTGAATGATGAAACGACTCAAGATGACAAATTTTTCAATAAAATAAAAACATCTAAAACATCTGCAATAGATACATCACCTAAAAAAGTGGATACAGAAGATTCTTTCCTGGAAAAAAGAGCGAAACGGAGCTTAAAACGGAAAAGTATAGATAATTTGAAGGAAGAAAGAAATTTGAAAATAGTAACAAGTCAAAAAGATCAAGAAGATATGGAAATTGCTGATAATGATTCTGATATCAGTGCTGGTATTGATTTATTCCAAGATATTCCCGCTGATAAATGGAAAGAGAAAAATGATGTTAAAATTGATCCAGTGCAAACCACCTCCCAGTCGGTGGAAGAAGTGGAAAATGAAAATGAAACTGATGGCTGTGAACTTCTTTTAGCGAACAAAGAAGCATGGTTGGCGGCTGAATCCATAAAAGCGGCAAAAGTGACAGAATCATTTGAATGTGATTCCGATGACACTGTTGACATGTTATGGAAGAGTCAATCAGATGCGTCACGAGTGAATTATAGTATAGAAAAATCAGAAACATCTTCAAATGCAGATCTGATGGATATTGACGACGAAAAAAATGAAAAACAAATTAAAAAACGAAAATCAAGAACTGACAAAAGACTTACAGCTGAAATAGATCAGGATTCTCCTGATGCAAGAGATGAAGTTAATTCAGTCAACACTGATGAATCTTTAAATAAGTCCAAAACAGCTTTAAATCGAACTAATGAATTAAATAAACCAGTACGGTCAGCAAGAACAAAACAGCCTTCTAAAGCAAATAAAGATTCAAAAGATGAATTTAAATATGAAAATGAAGAAATTGAAGATGATTTAAGTGAATCAAATAAAAGGTCGCTAATAAATAAAAAAAATATACTTTTACACAAATCGATGGAAAGAACATTAAATAAATCTTTAAAAGATACATTTGTACAAAGTAATTCTACAAAGAAAGCACAAGTGGATAATTCAGAGGAGAAACCAGATAACACAGATGTACGTACTGAGAAAGAATTAGACAAGAAAAAACATTCCTTAAATAAATCTTATAATAAGGAAAGAGATAATGATGCAACCAAGTTTGAAAAAAACGTGTTAAATAAAGATAATGGTAAAAAGAAGGAAAATTTATTCTTAAATCGTTCTGTAGATCAAGAATCGAAATCTGAAAATATCGAGATGATACATTTGACTAATGATGAAAGCGACGATAGTGACGTAAACATAGCAGTTATGGATCTTGGATCCACAACTTATTCTATGATAGCAAATGTGGGATCAAATAATGAAGATAGTGAAGATAGTGATGATAGTGATGACAGTGATGACAATGATCAACAGGAACATATTCCGAGTTTCCTATTTGCAAAAGCAAAAAGCGATAGTGAAGATGATAATAGCAGCGATTCTGATATCAAGAGAGAATATAATTTGGATGGAGTGGAACAAAAGTTTTCTGATGATGATGCAGTTGCAGATGAATGCAGAGATTCAGAAGTAGAATTTTCAGATCCCGATGACAATGGTTCAGATCTTGAAGATTTTATAGTTGATGACGATGAAATGGAACTTGAGGAAGAAGATGAAGAAGAAGACGATAGCAACGAAGATAATGATGATAAAGAAGACCTTCAAGATTTGCAAGAAGATGCAGAAAAAGAGGAAGATGAAGAAAATAAACAAATACATATGAAACTAGAAAATATGGAAAAAGAAAAGGAAAAAGATGATGAACAAGAGAATGATGAAGAAGATACGGTAAACAAAAAAAATAATGAAAACAAATTTGCTGAAATGAAAGCCATTTCTTCAAAGGACGCTACCTTTCATAAAAAATTGCCCAAAGTCCATGATAATGAGAACAAAACTGCTACACACACTTTACTCCGTACAAATGAGACAGAAATGAATCAAGACATCAAGATGAAGAAATCTAATTTGAAGAAAAGAGAGAAAATTAATTTACTCGATTCGTCAAATTCAAACTTGTCGGTTGAGAAAAAGAAAAAGAAATCTCTTACGAAGGAAAATGAAACTATTTTGTTCTCTAACTTAATCTCTTCATCGATTGAAAAGAGAAGGAAGTCGGATCCACAATATTTTTCGAAAAATAATGCTGAACGAAGATACTCGAGTGGACAATTAAATGAATTTGAAATATCGATGTCTGCACCAAAATTATCAAAACACATATCAATAGAATTTAATACTCCAAAACATAACACTTCTAAAAAATTAGGACTTGATAAAACATTGGAACTATATTCAGAGAGTAAAAACAAGTTAGATATGACTAAAGTGATGCAAACTTCGGCTATGAAAGAAAAATCAAAGAAGGATCTCGCGTCAAATGAATGCATCAGTTTGAGATTATTCAACGATGCAGATAAAGAAAAGATGTCGACCAGCGATTTTTCACCTGATTTATTGAAATTGCTAAAAAATACACATTTTTCGAAATCAACACCTTCCAAGAAAGAATCGCGTAAAACAATGAACATCAATATTGAAACACCAACAATAAAGCACCTTAGAAAAGAGAAGTTAAACGAAAGTGCGCCAATATTAACATTGAATCAAAATCGAACAGAAATCGGCTCATTACAGAAACAATTATGCATAAAAAACAAGGATAATGCACAAATAAAAGTAAAAGAAAAAAATAATGAGGACGAAGTACCTGAGACACTGTCTGACGATACTATTAAAACAAAACATAGTAAAAAGAAAAAACATAAGGAACAAGAATCGCCCAGGGAAAATATGTCCGATAAAATTGTCGCTGATAACATATTAATATTAAATGGTTCTGAAAAAAAGAAACCTGTCAAACGTACTCAATTAACTAGTGTAGAGAATGATACTTGCAAAGATGCATATCAGATTAGTGAGAAAAAGAAAAAGAAACAAGATACATCAAAGAAAAATATCTTCGATAAAATTTTGTCTGAAGGCACAGCAGAAGTAAATGTTCCTAAAAAGAAGAAACGTGTCAAGCTTTCTCAATTAACTGTTGTGAAAGATAACTGCGAAAATGTGTTAACTATTAGTGAAATACAGAAGAGAAGGAATAAATTATTTGCGAGACATGACGATATTCTTGAAGATGCTTATGAATTCGTACAGAAACAGGAGGAAAAACAGGAAAAGAAAAAACAAAAATCAAAGGAAGAAATCACTGAAAGTGCAGGAGAATTCAAAATTTCTAAAAAGAAACATGCCAACCTTGATCAATTATTTACTGTACAAAATATTACTGATAAAGCTTTGTCTGAAGATGTTAATGTAATTTCTAAAAAGAAGAAACATGTTAAGTTTCCTCAATTAACTATTGCAGATGATGATATCCGTAAAGATATATGTCAGAGTATTGAGAAAATGAAGAAAAAGAAGAAACGAGACACATCGAAAGAAAATATTGCTGATAAAGCTTTATCTAAAGACTTAATGAAAGTAAATGTTCCTAAGAAGAAGAAACGTATCAAGCTTGCTGAATTAGATATTGTAGAAGATAATACTCTTGAAGATGAGTGTCAGATAATTGAGAAAAAGAAGAAAAAGAAAAAAGGGAAAAAGCAAGACACATCAAAAGATAATAGCACCGATAAAGATGAAGACATAGAAATAAATATTCCTAAAAAGAAGAAAAATCTCAAATTTAGTCAGTCATCTACCGTAAAAGATGATACTCAAAAGGATGCACATCAGATTAATGAGAAACAAAAGAAAAAGAAAAAACAAAGAACATCTGAGGAAGCTGTCACGGAAGAAGTTTTATTTGAAGATGCAGCACAATTAAAAATTCCGAAAAAGAAGAAAAAGAATAAATTAGCTATTGTACAAAATGATATTCCCGAAAATACTTATGAGTTCAATCAGAAAAAGAAAAAAAATATTAAATTGTCTGATATTCAAGTTATGCAATATGATATTTTCGAAGATGCTTTCGAGTTTACGGAGAAACTGGAGGAAAAGAGAAAACAAAAACCAAAAAAACATATTACTGCTTCGTCTGAAAATGTAGGAGAATTAAAGATTTCTAAAAAGAAGAAACATACCAATCTTAATAAATTAGTTACCGTAGAAAATAATACTAGCGAAGAAACGTGTCAGATTATTAAGAGAGAAAAGAAAAAGAAGAAAAACCGAATCGATGCTGAGCCGAATATAAATGAAGATGCTATATTCCAAAAAATTGTTCAAAACAATATGGAGTTGCAAGATATAACACAATACAAGAAAAAAACGATAAATTTGGATTCACCTGTAAATAAACAAGAAAAATTAGTAAAAAAGAAAGCTAAACGACAAGAGACAGTGCCAAGTATCGATACTTTGCGGACGGAAAAGAAGAAGCATACTTTACCAATACAAATTCCAGTTTCGAAATTAAAATCTGAAAAAATGTTAATGTCTAATAAATTACAAAAAACTGCACTAGGTACGAGCGAATCGAAAAATGCAACCTATAGCACTAAAAAATTAAAGGAAGCTGCAAAGACGTGTATGCCTAAAGAATTAAATATGAAAAAGAAACGTCGATTCGAAGATACTGAAAGCGAGATTCATAACAATCTCTCCACCAAAAAATCGAAGAAAGAAGTTAAGGAAGTGAATAAGTTTTTACCATCATCGAGCGGTGTGAAGCGACTTTCAAATGATGTGATCGATCATCTTACGGATATGCCGACGAGAGCGAGGAAAAAACAAAAAATTTCACAAAACGAGGAAAAGATATCGTCAGTAAAGAATAAATCGAAGGCAGCGACCATCGATCGTGACTTGGTAAAATCGAGTACCTCTAGTTGCATCACACAATTCCGCATCATAAATGTACAGGATACTAAAAAACCAATGAAAACAGCTGCTGCAGTAGCTTCATTCAGACAACGTATGCTTGCCAGAAATGAACGAGAACCAACTTCGACCTACTTAATATATCAGGAGAAAAATTGTGACAAATAACGGACTTTTTAGTAATATGATTTAAATATATCTTAATTTAGCTTTACGTTAGCATATACTTCAAGATTTTCTAATTTGAAAAAATAATGAAACTCATACAAGATTAAGTTATTGTGTTTATATTTATGAATTTTATCACTGTTTGACATATTTCTCAGAAAAATTAGTTTTGTACCAGGGTTATCTAGATAATGATTGTATCTTTCAATTATGTCTATATCGCTGTATAACATTTAATGTTTTTATGTGATATATTATACTGTTTCATTTATTAAAATTTACGAAGTAAGAAATTCTCGAGATGCGCTCTAGAAATAAGCATGTTCCACAATATAAGTGAAAATAACAAAATATATTTCTATTAATAAAAATTATTTGTACAAGCGTGTTATTTATATAATCTGATACATAGCCAAATAAGTTTTTTCGATACTATCGTATTCGATATTAACAAAATTAGTATCTTTCGTACAAGTGATTCTCAAGATGGTTCAATGGTGTCAGCATTTTTTTAAGCTCGTATAACTCCGATATCCTCAGTCTTGATATTTAAGAAACAAGAACCGTTTGCGATATTATTTTGTCCACTAAATATCACACATGAGAGACTATTATTCGCGCTACATTGCCAAACTTGACGAGTCCATTTATTTATAGTATGAAACGTTTCTTCCAGTTGTTCATCTTTCAGTTGTTCTTCTTTAAGTTTCACGTGACACAGTACAAAAGCGTGCTCCATCGCTATTTCCGAAGTTCGATCTATAGCGTGTTTATCGTTATCTGCTATTACGAGACGTACCTACAATTAACGAAAATATTAGATATTGTTAGGTATATGTCCATTTCCACTAATAAAAATTAATTCTGATGTCAATTTACTCTAATTCTCAGAATTAGGAAAAGGAGTAAGTAAAGTCAAGATCAATATTAATTTACATCAATAAACAATAAACATTCGTTCAAAAGCATTCAATAATATCCACAGATGCGTACTAACCTGATCATCCTTCGCGAAACTTTCGTCATCCATGACATTAAGAGACGAATTCGTTAAGTACTTGGAATACTCGGACATCACTTCGTCATCACCCACGATGGCGGCGGTGGTGCCTTTATTTTTCGTAATATGACTAAATATTGATGTGGCATATCTCTTTATTTCTGCCTTTTGAAGTGCCCGTTTTTCTTTACTATCGGTTTCCATTTTCAAAATTGCCATGCTGCGATCACCGAGCAACACGGCGTCCCCGTAATCTACACTGTTCGCCAATTTTAACTTTACCAATTTCATAGAAGCCTTTGAATCTTCTGCTGAGCAATGTCCAGCTTGATTGTCTTGAATGCTCTCCCCGAGAAACTCGCGCACCAAAATCTGTAATTTCGTTTTCCTGTACCTATGTCAGATAATAGCTCATTAACTAAAGAGTGCATTGATTTTTATTGACATTGATATTAATATTGATAAATAAAGCTGTAATATAATTAAATGGAGAGAAGGGCCAAAGGTTAGAGCAGAATTTTAGTGCTTTATAACATTTTCTGTATAATCTTATATATTTTTTCTAGTTCTTTTCAAATTGCATGACTTATAATGATAAGCATCTTTTTAAATACAGAATTTATGCGCAAAAATATCACCTCAGCCAAAGTTTCGAAGCCTCCCTATTTTCCGCAAGACTAGAATATAAATATACGTAATCACATAAGAAATATTATGACGCACTAAGATCCCGACTATTCTTTAGTTCTTTTAATTAACATTTGTACTTATGGTACCTGTCTCCAGTGAGATTGAATATAATGGAGGTATCGATGATATAGGGATGCATCATTTTTAACGTGTGCAAATCGGAATTTAAACTCTGCCCTACGAGAATCGCGTCCGGAGGAAGTAATGTTCTTAATGTCTGCTGAACGTCGTGCAGTGTAACCGTAACATTATCTAGCATGTCTGCGGTAATACCGCTATACCGAGTTAGATAATTCGTTATCGGATTCTCTGGTTTCACCAAACTGTCATAAATGACCTAGAATTAAAACGATTTGCATTCCATCTTTTAATGCAAAAGTATATAATTGATATTTACGTTCATGGTTTCATCTACGACAGTTATTCTAGTGAGCTCCAAGTTGCCACTTGTCGTCAGACACATTTCGCAATCCAAGCCAAACATTGGCGACGTTGATGTGGCCTCTTCATAAATGTCTTTCGTTAATACATACGAACCGTATCTAAAATGATATTAATTCGTTATACGATGATTTTACTACACAAATGTAACTGATGTCTATGTATAATAGCACAGAATTTTACCTTTCTGCTAATGTTCCTTTCAGAGGTACAGGATAATTTTCTTCCACCATTTGCCATAATGACAAAAGCAATTTTGTTCTACAGAATTTATCAGTTGGTGGTAAATTTTCAGTGGAATTGCTTTCGGTTGGAAATTTTACGTAGCTATCTGTCGAATGCGTCGGAAAGACATTTCTTAATAATTTTATGACATTTCCATTTGTTTGCAAAGCAGTTTCTAGAGAACCATATCCTAGAAAAAAACAATTTCTTTATCATCATAATGTATACATTTTTAATATTAGAAATTGATATATTAATTAAATTTTATTGCTATATATTTCATGAATATATATCCTGAGTAATATTTACAATTTTTAGAAAGTAGACTTAAAAATATTTAATGAAAAATACGTCAGTTATTTTATTTTTACATAACATACGTTTAATTAGTTTATCGCTCTGAGTTCCTGTTAAAGGAACCGCTGCAAGCTCTTCTGTTATAGATACTCCATAGACAGCAGGTGTTATTACTTCTAAACGGTGCTTCAAGTTATTTACTATATGAGGGAACATGTTCTCGTAAGCTATGAAATGATAAGAAGACAAGCCTTCAAATACAAGGACTACAGTATGGCTTACCTTTGGAAAAAAAATATAAATTTTGAATATCACGAATTTTTAAATTATCTCTAAAGTAAAGTATTGCTTGAAAAAGTATGCTACATTAGCCAGCATTACTCTGTTATACTTCTCGAGTTGACACCATCTCGCTGGTAAATAGGGAGAATGATGTCCAAGCAGTGAATATAGTAGAAGGTGCTGTATATCACTAAGGAATATCGGTATTCTCTTTTTTATGTTTCTGACATCCAGAGTAGCATTCTCACCAACTGCTTTGAGAGTGAGTCTTGGAATTGCTTTAAGCCTCTTCTTACGTTCTCTGAGTTTTGCCTTCAAACTCGCGTATTCTTCGCTATCGCATAATCTATAATTAATAAGTTATACTAATTATTTTTTTAATTGAAGAAGTTTCCGCAAAAAGCAACAAGTCTATTTTTTTTAATCTGAGTTATGCCATCTAATTCTTCTCTATCAGTAACATCATATAGTGAATAATTATGTTTTAAAAAATTAAACCAAAAATAAAAAAGTGTAAGTTTAAAAATAGATAGTAAATATAAAACTTTTGCAAGCATCAAACAAATACAGATTTTTTCTTTTAAATAAATCCACAAAATATTACTTATTGGTTACTAAACTGTATTCATACATTATATATCCAAGAAAAAAATATTATATTTTTACAATAAATAATTTTTGAAAATAAAAAATTTTTTGTTCCTTAAAAATTTAATTTCTTGGATTTGTCTGATTTTTCTAGAAAACCTTTCAATTGTTAATTAAATAAATTATTGGTTTATTGAACATATGGTATATATACTATTAAAAAATCAATGAAATTACCTGGGCTTTTTATTCTTATCCTCCAGTTCTGATTCGTCAGGAACATTTTCTTCTTTTTTACAAGCTTCTGAACATGTATTATCTGAATTTTGCTCACAAAATCGTTTACGAGAGTTGTCTTTTGGCATATTACTATCGTTTAATTTGTTTAATTCATCAGTGGTTACTGTCTAAAAATAATTTTGTTAAGCAAAAAATAACAGCATTTTGTTTAAAATTATTCTTAAATCTAAATTATATACCTGCTTTATAGCTTGTAATTTTACTTTCTTGTCTTTATCATTGAGCTTTGTAATTTCCAATAATGCTGCCATTTTTGCTTTTTTCTTTTCAAAACGTTGTAATTGTTTTGTTGTGTACTCCTTCATAATTTACTGCTTTATACCAGTTATGAATAATTTAAAATCTGTGACATAAAATAACATATAAATCATATTGTCAAATCTGTCTGAAATATCAAGATCAACATTTCAGATATCACAAATATACATCAATATGTTCACACAGAAATACTTGATATATATAATTTTCATATAAATAATATATAATGTTAACTATATAAACTATGTTTTATGTGTATCATTATGACAAATGTTATAACATTTAACCGTTAATTATCAGTTTTTCCAAAGTGGAACAACCAGTGCATAGGGTCAGTTTTTTCATCTTCTTGGTAAACTTATCTACCAGGTGAGCATGTCTATCTTCTTTTCCTTTCTTAAGTAAATAAAGACAAACATATATTACCTGATAGGTAAATTTACCAAGAAGTTGGAACAATCGACCCATAATCAAATTAATTAATATACATTTAAATAAATTTTGAATTGATATCTATAAATAATTTTTCTTCCCAATGTTAATTCATAGATGAGATATTGAAAATCACAAATTATGACTGTAATGTATGAAAATGCAACTTACTGTTTCTTTTCACAGTTATTTATTACTAAATATATAATGTTATACAAATTGTCTTATTTTCATTCATGTATTAAAAATATATAGTTAATACATAAATTTACATTTTACATAATTCGTGTCAAAATTTATATAATTTCTAAATTAAAATAAAATATAATATTGATTAAAAAAACATAACAAATTGTATGCTATAAAAAAATTTTGGTCTTGCATATATTGTAACATGCAGTATCATAAATTTATAAAATCACTTTAAAAGATAAACATTACCTGTTTAAAAGATTCAACATTATTCTAATTTGTCAATATATTAATGATAATAATACGGCATAAGTACATTACACGGATACATATAAATAGCACAAAACGCGTGGAAATTTTTAGGTTAGAGATGCATCAATGCATTAACAGCAAAAAAACAGTCTTGCTCCATCTTGCTCTTCACATTAAAGTTACTAGAT
Organism: Monomorium pharaonis; assembly: GCF_013373865.1. Lineage (NCBI taxonomy): Eukaryota > Metazoa > Arthropoda > Insecta > Hymenoptera > Formicidae > Monomorium > Monomorium pharaonis. The sequence goes on from NC_050469.1 coordinate 29,426,103, forward strand.
ATATAAAGTAGCGCAATCAGTCCGCCATTTTTAGTCCATTATGTGGCAATTTCAAACCTGTAAAAGAAATAACACAGAAAGCTGCCAGAATTAACGCAGCAAGCTGGCATTTCGATTTTTTTGTCAAATTCATTCATGACATTACGTCAAATTCTTTCATTAAGTGTACACAGTGTACACTTGTACAAAATGTACACTTTTCGACGCCATTTGAGTCCAAAGAGTGGGCCTGTCGCGTTACTTGCACTTTTCGCACTCGACATCTTTGCTTTCTCTTTCTCCAGTGCTCGAGTATATATTTATCTCGTTTAAAGTGCAAAAAATTTCAAGCAACGCAAACAAACCTACTGATATACGGGAACGGTCCCACGAAAAAGGTCGCGGTGACCGCTCTCAGGTTTTTCTCTAATAAAACAAAGAAGAGAGATGATAGGACGTCATAAAAAAAAATAACCGGAATAAATATTAACATATTAGGGATTGCAGTCAATCAAATTACGTTAACATTAACCTGCTCTGTTCCGATTGGTCGAGTTTTTCTTACAGGCAGCGAGAGTCGTGACTGTCATGAACTGACTGCAATTTCAAATCAACAATCGAACAGCTTGGATCTGTTTTAGGTTAATTTAAATCGGTTTTTTAATGCTTTTACTGGTTTTTAATAAACAGAGTTTTATATATCAATTTTAGATAGTTAAATATTATATAATTATATAATAAAGAAAAACTCAATAGGTATTATTGTTTTCTTTACAAAGGCATTGCTGTGAGAAATAATAGCAATAATGTCCGCAAATGTCACACATACGGAAAAAGAACTGGATTTAAGTAATGCCAGCCGCGGTGTATGGCTCGTTAAAGTGCCAAAATACATAGCCAACAAGTGGGAAAAGGCGCCTGGCAATATAGAAGTCGGCAAATTGACAATCACCAAGTGAGTCTCCGCTGGAAAAATATTTTTTTCAAAACAAGAGCATCTTGTCACTGATAAGACGTAATCTTTTCCGTAATAAAATTTATTCTATATTTTCCTGCTATTAGATACACACAAAACAACGAATTTTAATATATAGGATGTAGTTTTTGTTTCTTAGCTTGCCTAAATTTTTCTCAATCAATAAAATAAATAATTAGGATTACTTTTATAATTAACATGTAATAAAGATCAAGCAGAGAATTAGTGTAATAAGTAAATAATATTGGTGACACTGGGGTTTCATAGCTAAGTTAATTATGTCAATGTTCAGATCATTAGTAGTAACAACAAGTTCATATCCTCTCCATTAGTATTTTCATGCTTTTATAGTATCTGATATATATTTTTATACTATTAGAAGTAGGTACTTTAATAAGTTTATATATTTATTTGTCTTCTCTAGAAATCCTAGACAAAAGGCTGAAGTATCTCTCAGACTGTCAGAAGCTGTGTTAGCTTTGAAAGAACCTGGTGAAGGGGAAATACCAAAACAACATAGATTAGATGTTACAACAGTTACTAAACAAACGCTAGGAGTGTTTTCTCATGTTGCTGGTAAATTGGATGAGGATTTTCAAGTTTGATGTATTTTTGAAGAATACTTATTATTATATATGATTTTACAGCCTCTACAAGCACAGATGCAATTGTCCCGGAAACAGAGAAACTCTTTATGGAAGGAAGAATTGTACAGAAGTTAGAATGCAGACCATATGGTATGTCATTTGTGCAAATTAATATAAATATACAGATATCCTACTATGACTAAATTTTCAGACTTAGTTTTGTTTTTGTATAATTTTTTTGAATCTGTACTTAATATTTGAGTTAAAATATCTTATTGTATTAAAAATCATTTTTAAGAAAAAATTTTGGTTATTTTTTATATTAAAATTTATAATTACAATAAAATAATTACTTTCTGTGAATGTTTTATTTATATAAAATATCACTAATGTGTGACAAACAACATACTCATATTAAACAATTTAGTTCAATAATTTTGCTATATACAATTTGTGATCAATTCAACATACAACCAAAGTTTTAGAGTATAATCTTATTGTAAGTAAAAGGATTTGTATACATACGCATTTTCCTAGACACATAAAATGTTATAAAATAAAATTTTTTCAGCTGATAATTGTTATATGAAGTTAAAACTAGAAAGTATCAAGAGAGCTTCTGTGCCACAGAGACAAGTCCAACAGTTAGATAGAGTTGTACAAAACTTCAAGCCTGTATCAGATCACAAACACAATGTAATCGTTGCTTCTATATACATAGTATAATATCGTTGAACCGGTTTTTGACGCGTAATAACATTTTACAGATTGAGTACGCTGAAAAGAAAAAAGCAGAAGGAAAGAAAATGAGAGACGATAAAGATGCGGTGCTGGATATGCTTTTCGCGGCATTCGAGAAACATCAGTATTACAATATAAAAGACCTCGTAAAAATCACAAAGCAACCTGTTGTAAGTACTTTCTGTCTATTTGTGCGATAATTTAGAATACATAGTTTACTTTTTTTAATTAAAATTTATCTGATACTAAATAATATGCAAATTTCAGGTTTATCTAAAGGAAATCCTTACGGAAGTTTGTAATTATAACTCAAAAAATCCTCATAGAAACATGTGGGAATTGAAACCGGAGTATAGACATTATAAGGAAGAGGAAAAACCTGCAGAGAGCACTTCAAAAAAAAGCAATGAATTAGAGGACGATTGATTCTTTTATATATATATATATATATATATATATATATATATATATATATATATATACACATATTTATTACTGAATATGGAATTGTTTTTTATAGTATAGTTACTATTTTTTTAAATTCTTCGAATATAAAGTTTATAATTGCATAATTTCTTAGGATAATACTCGCTCTTCACGTATCCCAAAAAAATTTACATTAAATCAACGTTATGCATTTCGAAAATTTGATATGAAATAACTACTTTGAAAAATTTAGTATTGCACTTTACAGTGTTTTTGTCGATTGGATTCTGCGTACTCAGATATTTGCAAATGCTTGAAACATAAGCATAGAACCGCGTAAAAGTTCCATTTCTACCACATCATTAGCGGGAATGAACAAAACGGAGCCATGGGAAAAAATCTTTGAGGATATTTTTGCTTCCCCAGTGACAATTAAAAGAATACTGGCTGACGTTCTCGGTTTTAAAGTGTAACGTGGTAGTCCGACGGGTAACTGTAAAATATTTAAGATCAATATATATGTGAATAAATTAATCAAATACAATAAAACATTTATGGTCACTAATATCAAACAATATGAGCGTCAAAACTCACCATGATCTTAGCAACTGCAAATTCCGAAACTGGCGGATAAAAAACTTTGGTCCACGTATCTTCCTCTAATGGTTCAATCTTTTTAACAGACGATTCAAGCGACAATACTTCGATCAAGGTTTCGACATCTTTCAGTTTTGGCGTAAGTCCAGCTCTTATTACGTTATCTGAGCATGCCATGCACTCCACGCAATCTGTGAAAATTAAATTAAAAGCTCAATCCATTTTGATTTTGCATATTAAATTTTGATTCCAAAAACAATTTACCGCCAGAAAGATACGCATGAGGTACGTTTGGTTCAATGTACATGGCTTCACCTGGCAGCAATGTTACATAATTGAACAAATATATGGCAAAACAGCCTACATCGTCAGGATAATCGCTGTACAAACGTTGTAATAGATCAGCTTTTATCCATTGCTTATAGGAAACGTCTGAAAGCGATTAAATATTACACTTTCTAAAAGATTCTTCTAATAAGGAAGAATTTAAACATGTACAAGTATTCAATAAATTATGGTGTTCATCATTAGGATAATTATTCTTTAAAAAAGACTGAAAAAATTATTGCATTTTTTTCAGAGAATATTTCGTTGTATTATAATTTACATGTGGTGATTGTGGTATAAAAGTTGCGTGTCTGCTTTCTGTGCTAAAAACCCGAATTCAAATTCATCCACAATAATATCAGATTTTTAATTATTATCTCAAAAAGCAATGATAAACCATCAAGAGTACTTTTGCTAAGAGAATATATCAAGCATAGATAAGCATGAAATCGAGATTGCAATCTTCATTCATGAAGGATCAACTTGAAAGAAAATACTATAAATTTATTAAACACCCTATATGTAGAAATTGTTACCTGCATCGTGTAATCTACTTATTAAGTATTTCAATTGTTGTGTCACTTCATTGGAATCGCAAGTCATAAGACTATGAAAACACTGTCGCAAAACAGTATCGATTGTAGACGAGGTTGCCTCAGATAAGCGACGGACATTGGTCTCTCCTATAACAGCGAGCAATTCCGGTATATTATTGAAATAATCTTTTATCTCGTCGATTGGAAGGAATCCACACAGCCCTTCAAAAGGACACAAAGCTATCGCCAATTCTGGCTTATGATTTGGATCCTTATAAACGTCAGGATATAATTTGTGCAGCTTTTCTGCCTTTTCCTGAAAAAAAACCTATAAATTGATTATAATGCTATCAACTTTGATAGCATTATTTTTTACATTTAATAGGAAAAAGACAATATACCATATCTGGATGCACTTGAATGGATAAAGCTTTATTTATGGACAAGATCTTAAAGAGGAAAGGCAGTTCATGGCCGAATCGTTGGATTATGTTGTCGCCTAACACATTTTTGTTTTCCTGTATGTACTTCTCTAAAGGGACATCCATGTCCTTTAGATACGATGGACCATTCTTGTGAGTGCCCATCCATAATTCTGCATAAGTTTCCTGCTCATTCACCACAAAATCAGCATTTGCCGATTTCACCAGACTTGCGACAACACTGTCTATACCATGTTTTCCCCAACCGTATGTTTGAACTGCACATTTGAGTTCCATCTCAAAAAAATATCTGCAACAAGAAACAAAGGTTTCAAGTGTTTTAAAATAAAATATATATAATATAAATAGCTAAGAATTATTTTTCTTGCTTTCCACATTTTTTTAACAAAACTTATAGAAAGTATAAGAAAAAAATAAAAAATATGAAATAAAAAACAAGAGTTCTTTGTACAAGTTAAATGATCTTATGTTCTTGTTATTCTTGTGTTAAAAACAATTATTTTATTTTGATGGTAAAAATATGACCTGCATATTTCTATGTATATAAAACAAAAAACTTAATTATATTTTTATTTTAACATCTAAAAGGTAAATTTTCCTTGTTTCTGCATACTGATTCATGTATAAAATCTTGATCTTTAATAATTCTATGCTTTTTCAAAAATTTCTTGTTTTGACAAGTATTTCTTACATTGTATATTTTTATAATTGTATAGCAAAAACATTTTTCAATGTAAAGAAAAGTAGCAATTCTGAAAAACTAAATTATTGACTCATTATCTTAAATAATTATATAGATTGCTGATAAGTTAAACTTATACATCATTGAGTTTTGTGCTTTTAACTGTGACATACATACATACATAATGCTACAATGAATGAGATGATGCGTCAGCAAACTTCGAGAAAAATTGGTGTACGAAAATTAATAAAATAGCGAGTTTACCTTAATAGTTTTACGAGACTTGTCTTATCATATCAATATTATCGATGTCATAACTTACGTATTTCCTTCTAGGTATTTAAAAACATTGTAATCCCTCCCTTCGAAATAATTGTGTCACACACGCTAACAAAACTACATATGCAAATAAAACTACAAACTATTTCAAACAAAAGAGAAAGTATCATTTGCAAATTGTACGTAAAATTGTAAATAAATTAACGATACTCGAGGCTGCGTTAAAAAAAAACATTATTTTCCAACCTATATCGCAAAAAGTTTATTTTCCGTAAGCTAAATTCCTTTTGCACTAAAGTGCAGAAAGTGGTGCTCACTAAACGTCCAAAAATATTTCTTGAGAGCCAACCGAATTACAGGACAAACGCGGCTCATGAAACGTAATATCCGGTTTTGATTGACTCCCTTCTGCGTATGTTCACAGTTTATGCATCCGTAACCTAACCTAACGAACCTCTTCCGCGTTCTCTTTTTCAACGTTTGTCTCACCGGAAGGTATGTAATCTCTAATTGGAGTGTTAAGTATATATTCTTTTATACATTTGATCATTTTTAAATATATAAAAGATTAAAAATTACGAATATTGTTACAGTCGTGAGAAGATTCGATAATTACAAAAATGGTGGCCCAGAAGAAGCAGGTAATTGCACTATCGTCGCGACCACGTGTTCCTTCACACGAATGTTTCCGTAGCAAAATTTAACACGTTTGCAACTTGTATTAAATACGTACTTTATTCTAATTTATTACAATTATTGACATATCGTGTTTGTGATTGCTCTCTCAAATTAAATGAAATGGCAGGACAAAGTCTATATGCGATACGACGGCTTGGAACAAATCTGTTTCAGCATTCTCATTGTTCTTTTTAAACTTTATTCCTATCTAATGTTAAAAATTAAAAAATTTAAATTTTTCCGATAAAGCAAGTAATATTATCTATCCGTTTTAGTCGTTGAACATTGTCTTGTTTACTTTTGTAATGTTAAGGATATTTAATGGAATTTTTGTCGTCCAATTACACAGAAAAAGGCTCAGGAGAGCATTAATACCAGATTAGCGCTTGTCATGAAATCTGGTAAATACGTCCTTGGTTATAAGCAGACTTTGAAGTCCCTCCGTCAAGGCAAAGCCAAATTGGTCATCATTGCTAGTAATACACCGCCGCTGAGGTGAGACTGAGAAGTAGCACTCCTTGAACTAGCAAATTGACATTTAGCAGGCAGTTTTTCTTTTAAATCTTGTGTCCATGATGCTAAAAATCACTCTGAGATTTTATACAGAAAGAATTGATTAATTACATTTAAACAATATGAATTCTGTTTTATTAATTTGCTGTACGTTTCTTCTTTCTTGTTGAAAAAAAGAAAATAAAAAATGTACTATGCAAGGAATTTATCTGAAAAGACTAAATCTATAGAATCAATATACTTTAATGTGATTATAATTCTTTCCATTTGAGATCTTGGAGCAGTTTGCTTATTGTGGACACAAGGCTTTACAAATAAATAAATTACATGAATTTATTATTACAATTTTTAATATATTTAATATTTTTTGAGACCTAATGCATCAGTTAAATGAATAACATGAATTAAAGTTTTATTAATTAGAGATTGTAATTTGTACAATTGTCAATTTGTATATCATAAATCAAATAGGAGTACTATGGAGTAGTCTCCTACCCCTGCTTGTAAGTGCAGTGGGATATTGTAAATTTTAACTTTTTTTACATCCTAAGTGTGGCTTGTTTGTATTTAACAGGAAATCAGAGATTGAATACTACGCGATGTTGGCGAAGACTGGCGTGCATCATTACACAGGAAATAATATCGAGTTAGGTACAGCCTGTGGCAAATATTTTCGTGTCTGCACACTTTCAATCACAGATCCTGGCAACTCCGACATTATAAAGTCGATGCCGACTGGTGATCAAGCGTAATGTATATTTTTTATCTAATAAATAATACGAGAAAATCGTGAAAAATTACTTTTAATTTATTTTTGTCCTCAAAATTATCTTCATATATATACATATAATTTTATATGCATATATAAAATTATACATAATTGTACAGTTTAAAATAGTAACAATATAGTTTACATTATGTTAGAAAATAAAGATAAAATATTTTATGACAATCATGTATTCTTTCAAGTATATTTTTTATATAATGCAAAAAATAAATTACTATTGACAATATTATCCAGCTTGTGCATACATTATGCTTTTAATTCAACTTTGTTTCTTTTATTTTCTTTGCTATTATTCTACTGTAGAACTTTAAAAAAATCAGTAAAAAATTTTCTTTTAACATTTTGAATATTCTTAGAAATATGTTCCTAAAATTTTGTCAAAATACGAAAGAATAACGAAGTTGCAAACATTTATAGATTGCAATGTACCTACATATTATATATTTATATTTAAAACTTTAAACATTTTTCGAAATTATGTCCTTTTTACTCGAATCTTAAAGAATATTGAACCAATTGACTACAAATTTTACTTGCATATTAAATATATGTTTGTTTATGTTCTAAACTAAAATCGTATGCAACAAGCAAAATAATATCTGGGTGTAACCAAATTTATACACATTCTTTAAATATGAATAAATATATATGTTAAGGTTTATAATGTATATAGTTTTCCTTTTAATTCAAAAATTTAGAATATTTCTTTGTGTTGTAGAACAGATAATTTCTGTAAATTTTCACATTCTTTCCAAAATGAAACAATATCTAGAATGAATAACGATTTCAAGTACGATATTAAATTCTCCCCTTTACTTTCTATAAAAAGCGCAGCTTTTCCTGTGAAATGTTGAGTACTTATATCTTGTATGTATTTCTCTTTCATAATCTTTATTAATTCGATGTCAATGTGTAATCTTGATCTATTTTGCATCTGATCTCGTATCTGATCTGCTCGACTGAAAATGATGGTCTGCAAAAAATAAATTTGTAACTTTAATAATTATATTCAAAAATATAGTATTTGGCCATAGATGAAAGATAATTTAAGAACTTGTAGATGATATGTAAAAAAGAAAAATAAGTAAAATCAAGATTTTATTCTTTATTATAAATATTTAAATAATTATGTGCTTAAAAATGCAAGTGTCTAAATATTTAGACATTTTAATTAAAAGTCTATGAAATTGTGTTATTCTTGATTTTGTAATTCTAAACATTTAAATATTTACGTGCAAAATTCCAAAAAGCCTGAATATTTAAATATTTAGAGTTATAAATCAAAGCCTCAATCGCAATCTCCTTATTCTTGATTCCGTTTTAATTTATCATTCAGAACAACTGTTAAAATTTTCTCCCATCTGTTGCTGAAATATTATATTATACATATAATATATATAGTTACCTGGTTTACTTGGTAAAGTATTACCCATTTTTTTTCTCTAATATAATAGAGAACAATATAACATTTAATATAATATAATACAGATGTGTTTATAGAATTAACACTGTTATAACACTATTAACAAAAAAGAAAAAATGTGAAAATTACTTTTTATAACACCCTATACAAGTCACAACTAGCTCTTTATTAATAAATTGCTGATACTCAACTACATTTTATATTATTGTGTAGCACATATATATATATATATATATGTATGTATGTATGTATGTATGTATGTATGTATGTATGTATGTATGTATGTATGTACATTATGATAAGAATAGATAAATGTAGCAGTAAAATAATTTTTTTCGTGCAAGATAAAAAATTCACTGTCGTGAGGATGGATTTATATACGTGGTAAAATTGCTTCCTTTCTGAGTTAAATTAATTGTAAATAATTGTAAAACGTATATATTTAGATTATTGTAGTGTCGATATTACTATTGCATGTGTATAATTGGATATTGCATTCGAATGCGGACAAAGAAATGGATTGATAATGATTGGTCACCGCGCGAGTCACATATTTATTCTGATATCTATTATGTAGTTCACATTAGAAATCTAATTAGAGTCAAAATCGAAACGGTCATTTTTTATTTGACCATCATTTCTATTCCTATTTATATCGAAAATCTACATTTGTTATTATATAACAAATCAATAACTTATATTTTATGTTAAAATAATGTACAATTAAAAATTATTTCTCTTCGTGTTTTGATTCTGGGAATTGATTGCTTATCACTTAACGTGCAAATGATAAATGAAAGTCCACATTCTTGGAAAATTATTCCAATATATTTTTGTCCTCAATATATATCTGTGTGTGTGTGGGGAGGGGGGGGTGTACACTTATAAAATTATATTTTTGTATAATTGTTTAAAATAAAAATAATTCACATTAGTTTATATAAGATGTAATATATATCTTATATAATCATATTTTGCTTCGATTTTTATATTATTTTATTTATAACATGATGTACAATAGTGTAGATATTTATATTTTTAATAATAGAAAACAGGTATAAATTATTCATTATTGCTATTGATTATAATTATTGTCCAGCTTCTTCGTGGATTGTTTTTTCAACCATTGCGGATGTTTACGTCGATGACTCGTTTGGTCTTGCGCTAGAACACATGAATGTTGCATAATTTGTACTACTCGAACGAAAGTTTACAAACGAGTTTGGCATTTCAACGAAAAATGATTCTTTTCGCCACACTTTGTACACAGTTCGCCATACGCAGGACAACGTGACTGAATATGGCTCATTCCGCATTTATTACAATCTTCTACGTACTTTACTTTAGTTACTTTAGAATTATTGAAGTGATTGAATTGTTTATGCTTGTAACGAGAACATAATCGGAATAGAGATCCCCAAGCGGGACATTTATTTTGATCATATTCCTTATCATCATAGCCAGTACGTTTTATACTTATAGCAGGCTTGGCATAGGAATCCTGTTTTGGTGTTACTTCCTCGAGTTTTTGCGCCATTAAATTTTCACATTGTTTCCAGAACAGAACGACATCTTGGAGGTCTAACGATTGCAAGTACGGTATCAAATTCTCGCCTTTACTTTGTATAAGAAGCGCAGCTTTTCCTGTGAAATGGTAAACGTAACTTATATCTTGTATAATCTTCTCTTTCACTATCTCTACAGGTTCGATACAGTTCCGAATGATAGCGGTGAGCTGTAAAAATATAAATGTCAAGAATGATAAAATTGCAAGATATTCAAAAGCGTATGGATAATATTATTCTATTATACATACGTGCAGATCATTTACGTATTCGTCGATGTTTTTGCCGTCTCTTGTTTTGTCTTTAAATACACTTTCCACGCAATAAATGTCAAATTTTTTAATCAACGTATTTATATCTTCCCGCGCACTTTTATCATAGTAGGGCAATGTTTCATGGATTTCTTCTATAGATCTATGGATCTCCTGACCAATAGGACCCATACGATTTAAAAGAAAGAGACCCCACATTTGTTTCTTCTCCTCAGCCTGATCAACATTCTTTATGAACGTGAGGAAGTTTTTCTTCCATGAAAACCAGTTTGTAATAAAATTTTCTTTTGTGGTAAATGGAGGAAGTACTGCAGCTGTGACTGTGTGTGTAGAGTTTTCGTTAGATGATTCTGCTTGTTCAGGTGCTTTTTGACTAGAGGAGCCACCTAAATATATTATTTATAACATTTTTATTACAATAGAAAACAATATTGAATTAAATCGCAATGCAGTGTATTACCCATTTTTTAAATAATCTCCAATAATATATTTTTATATTAAATTTTTTATCAAGAAAGCAAGGAGAAACTGCAAATAAATGATTTTATATAAATTAATATTGTAATAAAAATGAAGAGAAAGTGAAGATTATTATATAATACGTACCACGTACATAATCTTACATTATTTCATTACTGTATGAAACAGCTGATACACAACTGCACTACTTTTCGTAGCGAATATCAGTAATATATATATTTCAAACTATATATATAATGTATAAACTTAACAATGCGTTTAATTGTCAGTTATCGTCTTACTACGATAAGTATAGATAACAGCTAGATATATGACACTACGAGAATTTTTCTTTTATACAAGATAGAAAATAGTAAATCCCCAATATTTATCACAGGCATTAGATGATCTGCACACGCGTGTAAAAATTTTCAGAAATCACTTGTGAATGATTATTTTTGACAAAAAAAATAATTATAATTATATATATTATATTTTATATAATTATATATATTATTATTAGTAAATTATTATATCATTAATTTATTAATATATTTTATTTTACATTATTACACTAATTAATTTCTTTATTATATTCTTCATACTTTTATTATTATATATTGCTAACCATTACACATGTTTTCTTAATTACTTATAATTACTGCATTCAAAATGTGGACAAAACGCATTAACCAATCGGTAAGTTGAAAGATGATTTGTCACGCGTCATTCTAGTTTACTTCATAGGCCTGTTCTTTGTCGCTGCACTACTGAACTGGTGCAACAAGTTAGAATAAAGAACAAACCTCATGTATTTGGATATATTCAGCGTTTCAACGCGTTTACGTTCACGCTTTACGCACTTTGAATTCCTAAAGTGTGATCGGAGGTAGGTTTCGAATGTAATTTTCTAATTTAAGAAATAAAAATTGATTAAATTCGATGCTGTTGTATTTACATTCGCGTTTTGTCACGTCAGCCGTTCGGTATCTCTACTTTGTAGGACTAGCGAGCATGTGACAAGTACACATGCGATTGTGTCCCTTGCACACGTGGTAGATCACTGGTTGTATTTAATTGCAATTAATAGCGGTAATTACATTCAATAAAGACAGTACTTAGGTATTCGTTCAAACTAATATTTCACTTTTTTGTTTATATCAGATGAGTAGTTGTTGCCGTTTGTCATTCCTAACCTCTTTTCACTTGCATGATTCAATTTCTTTTTCAGGAAGGATTAGTTCCATGTAAGTACAGCGATAAATAAAAAAAATGCCACAGAACGAGTATATCGAGAGGCACCGTAAGCTCTACGGTCGCCGTCTGGACTATGAGGAGAGAAAACGGAAAAGGGAGGCTCGCGCACCTCACAAACGAGCGGAGCAAGCCCGCAGTTTGCGCGGTTTGAAGGCCAAGATATTCAACAAGCAGCGACGCAACGAAAAGATCCAGATGAAGAAGAAAATTAAGGCTCACGAGGAGAAGAAAGTCAAGGAGAAGTCCGACAAGCTGCCAGAGGGAGCTTTGCCTGTGTACCTGTTAGATCGTGATGTAACAAAACGCGCGAAGGTGCTGTCGAATATGATAAAACAAAAACGCAAGGAGAAAGCTGGCAAGTGGGACGTGCCGATACCCAAGGTCAGAGCACAGTCTGAATCCGAGGTATTCAGAGTTGTTAGAAGTGGCAAGACGAAACGGAAATCGTGGAAGCGGATGGTGACCAAGGTAACCTTCGTCGGGGAGAATTTCACCAGAAAACCACCGAAGTTTGAAAGATTCATCAGACCAATGGCGTTGAGATTCAAGACCGCTCACGTCACTCATCCCGAGCTCAAGGCGACCTTCTCCCTGCCGATCATCGGTGTCAAAAAGAATCCCAGCTCTCCTATGTACACAAATTTAGGCGTTATCACTAAGGGAACCATTATCGAGGTCAACATCTCGGAATTGGGTCTCGTCACGCAATCTGGCAAAGTTGTGTGGGGAAAGTACGCTCAGGTTACCAATAATCCTGAGAATGATGGATGTATCAATTCCGTTTTACTTGTATAGACTTTTATTATAATTTCTAAGTTGTGATTTTACTCATAATTTTTTAAATAATTGCCTATTGTATATAAGACAGTAATGATAACATACATACAATAGTTTGTATTAAAAATTGTGACAAATTATCTTAAATATATGGCGTTGTACTCATAACCATGTATATATAAATTTTTTAGACATATATATATATATATATATATATTAGTAAATATTGGTAAAGATTACTTATATCGCATGGATTTCCTATATAAAAATCAACCAAATCTAAAAAGTTAAATTTCAAGTTATTGCGAAAATGTTTCGATTACTGTTTATTATATTTATACTTTCCATTTTCTATTTGATTTTTGCTGAAATAAAATCAATGTATTATTAATAAATTTGTTTAGTTCTTGTAGGAGACTTTAATTATAATTGATTTATAATTAGTTTTTTATATACAGTAAATAAAATAAAATAGTTTTTTTACATATAATATAATAAATGAAATAAAATATATATGTATATTTATATATTAATAAAAAATTAAACGTAAAAGCCAATAGGAAATGTGGCATGATTCAAGAATTGACCAATCATTTTCTTACTTCTTGTGTATCCTGTAAGATTGTTTTTTTCTGCCGACAGTTGCTAGATGACGCTGAGATCGTCATTTTCGGACGTCACAAAGGGCGAAAAGCAGCCCATTAACGTCTTTCATTGGTGTTCATATATATGTATACTCCTGGGTTGTTTTTCCCACGCCCCCCCTTTCTTTTCGTGCATTTCCGTGTTCTTGCAGTGTGATCAGAGGTGAGTTTCGATTCGATTTTCTATAATTTGGAGAAAAGAAACGATCAGGCATGACGTTACCGTATTTATTTTCGCTTTCTCTCACCCTAGGCATCGAATATTTCTGATTTATAGCGTCATACCGCACCTTATATTCGCCACGCGGCGAAAGTATGCGTGAGACACATGGCCAGGCGCGACAAACGTGTCTCTAGGACGATTGCACGCGTATTACGTCGCACGTTTTCGAATTAAGAGAGCATATTGCGACAATTAGATACAGTAGCAATTCATTGCGATAGGAATGATATTTGAACATGCTTTCGTCAAGGTTAATGCTTTTTCGCTTTCTTAACCGTCACATTGGTTAAGTCACCTCCATTTCTACTTGTATAACCTTTCTTCGATGTCCTCGTACCGCGAATACAAAATTTTGATCAGATACTCTCGAAACGAATTTCAAATATAATGTTTAAGAAATTTCTAAAAACTAATTTTTTCGTGAAATATTTTTTTTGCTTACATTAAAATTCCTTTCCTTTGTGAGTGACTATAAATTAATTTTAAGTGTTTTTATCTTAAGTTATAGTGTATTTTAGAATTATTAAAAGATCCCTTTAACACATTGCTATAAATAATTAAGGAATTGCTTTTTTAACTGGGAAAGAGTTCTATTTTGAATATTTCTCTTATAATTATTTCTGTTATATATTAATTTTAATCTCCATTTAATTTACACTTACATTAATAGAAATTAATAAACGTTATACTTGCATTTTAAAACAATACTTATATTTCTTTAAAAAATAATCTCAAGCTTCAAATATTTAAAATTTAATATCCTTCCTTAAAATTTTTTAAATAAATATAAAAGTAGGTTTTAGAATATATCTTAATATCTTTTTTATTTAAATCTCATAAGATTTCAGTTCAATTTGATTCATTGAAATAAATAATTTAACATATTACAGAACCACTGATCATGCAGATCTTTGTGAAAACTCTTACGGGGAAGACTATCACCCTTGAGGTTGAAGCATCGGATACGATCGAAAATGTAAAGGCAAAAATTCAGGACAAGGAAGGTGAGAAAATTTTTTGATGTATTGATCTTGAAAAATAATGAAAAATGTATGTTAAATTGCTTACTAAATAAGATCTATTTAGTAAGCAATTTAACAATTGCTTATTAAGTAAACTACAATCTATTTAAAATTAAAAAATATTTACTCTTAAAATTTTATCTTGAAGAAAATCTAGTGATATTTTGTCACTTTTGTCTTAAGAAAATCAATCATTAATTTTTGTATGTTTTTATCCAACAAAAATCAACTTATGTTGATTTATTTATTAAATATTTATTACATGTCACATTTATTACAATAAATATTTAATAAACGAAAATTTATAGTGGATATATTTTGTTAATTTATTTGACTAATAAATATTCAATTGATATGTAAAATTATCTTCAATTTCTAAGCGAGATATTGCTATTTCCAGGAATTCCGCCAGATCAGCAAAGATTGATCTTTGCTGGCAAGCAATTGGAAGATGGCAGGACATTGTCGGACTACAACATTCAAAAGGAATCTACTTTACATTTGGTGTTGCGCTTGCGAGGCGGTGCCAAGAAGCGCAAGAAGAAGAATTACTCTACCCCCAAAAAAATTAAGCACAAGAAGAAGAAGGTCAAGCTTGCTGTACTCAAATATTACAAGGTAAAGCCTTGTTATTTCTCTTAGCTCTTGAATTTTCTTTGATAAAATAATTTTTATCAATATATCTGAATATGGAAAATGATTTACAGGTAGATGAAAATGGAAAGATTCATCGTTTAAGAAGAGAATGCCCCATGGAGCAGTGTGGCGCTGGAGTATTCATGGCGGCAATGGAAGATCGTCATTATTGCGGCAAGTGTGGATACACGCTTGTATTCAATAAACCAGAGGATAAATAAATTCTGAAGAGATATTCCATGTACGCATTCTATAAATGTTACGTCCTTATGATCCTGATTTGATTAAGTAATTTAATCAAGATAAATACCGTTATTTACATCTCCAGACAATTTTTCATGTTGTATCAATTCCAAATGTCACGTTAAATGTTGCTCGTGGAAAAGTAAAGAATTTCCAACAAAGGGTTATTCTAAAAATTATCTATTATTTTTCATAACATTAGTTCACATTGCCTAAATAGAAAGCGCGCGTTTACATTTAATATAACTATACAAGAAATGTTAAAGTTTTTAACTTTAACATTAAACATAATGCCCTATAATTAATTCATTCTGTACACATAGCATAGAGAACATACATATAATCGCGAATCTTAAAATAATAAGAGAGGAAGAAATACATACATATAATAATAGATTCTAAATACTTTTGTGGATACCGATATTTATCGGGACATTCAAATTTATATATTACACAAAATATAACAGATTTTTACATTTCCGACTTACTTCGTCGTTCTGTATGTGCATTAAGACTTTTTAAGTTCGGTTTTAATACTGAGAACATCTTTTCCGTTGCAGTGGGATGGATGCTCATTTGTAGTTCCGTTAAAGATTCTTCTGTCTTTTAAAACATAAAATACAAATATCAAGACAAATTTATATATAAATAGAATATAAAGGATGCGGAAAAATTAATTGAATAAATTTTTTCAGCATTTAAAATCTAAAAAAAACTAAAAGGAATATTAAAAAATTATATTATTTGTGATTAAAATATCCCTATGTATATTGTATATTTAAGATTAATATATATATAATTTATGAAAAAAGCTCTTTGACTCGAGTAAATACTAGTTTTATATACCATTTTATGGTTCTAATTTTTTCGTATTTATATCATTCTTTTTTTTTAATTATATATAAATAATTTTGTCTGAGCCTTACTTGTCTAAGCAATTGTGCAGCTGTGTGCAAAACCCTTTGCCATTTCCTCATCTCTACATTGTGCAAGCTTTCCTGCTGTTGTAAAAGATTAATCCAATCTTCTTCAGTCTTTGGGGTATTTCTATAAAACAGAAATATACATGACAATACATATACAAACTAGTAGAGTTTTTCGTTATGTGAAAAGAATTGATAATACGTACTTGAGTACGTGTAAATCCATAATGGTGTATGCTGCAGCTTCCTCCAATCCCCATAGTTTATAGTACAATAAGCCATTAATCACCATTAAGCACAATACAGCGACTAGTAGCATTGAACTAAGAATTATATTGGTGTCAGCTATTCTAGCATTAGCAGCTGTGAATGGGAGAGAAAAACGTGTAAATTGAAAATTCACCATATATAGCATTATGAGTGTACAAAAAAAACAATTGCATTATATTACTGTGAGCATGTGGCAAGTTAGAGGGAGAAATTTGGTGATTCGCAGATATGTGCTCGGAAACATGTGTCTGCAATGTGGCGCCTACGCCTGTCGCGCGCCGTCGTTTTCTCGTCTTTCTCTTTAAACCTCCGCTTCCGTTACCCTCTTCGCACTCCAGTGTCAACGCTTTTATCAAGCTATTGGAATATTCTTCTAAGCCCGCCCAACAATTCTTTTCAATCACACCTATTCGAAAGTCAGTTTATTTTTCAATGTCTATGTTTCATATATCAAACATTTCACATTTAGGAACAAAAAGTATTACAATTCAAGTACAAATTTTTGATAAACAAATTTAAAAGTTCAATCAAATTTATAAAAATTAATGTTAATGTATAAATTAACAAATCACGTTTAAATCAACAACACTGATAAGCTGGCTGAAAGACTGTCCTTTCTACAATGACGAATATCTTAAAAAAATTTTTTAAAGAGATAAGATTCTAGATAAGACGTGTGTAATGCTAAATCTCATCGAACATAAATGCAAGTCCTCAATGATTTTTAAAGTCCTAAATCTAACTTATAACCCTTTAGAAAACATTTAAAATTATAATACTTTTTTTTTCTTAAATTGTGATTTAGTTTTTAACATCTTTAATGTATTTAATTTTGAAACTTACTTTTCACGAAACCCCATACACTCTTTTTATACTTAATTTGTGAATAAATCATAAGACTTGTCTCGTTCTCGGAAATATTGTTCATGCAATAGTGCGTTGAAACGCTAAAGGAATCGGCATAAGGTATACCAGCGTTAACGCTTTCCACATCGATACAATAAAGATGACCTGGTCTACTGCATGGCAACATCACCTGTTCATAACATAACGAATTTAAATTCAAGGTTTGGCTTTCTCGCGGCATCACATTGATTGTATAACGTCAGGCGAGAAATGACGTGCAATAAGTAAATTGCTACGTACTTTATTTTTAGTTTTCTCTAATTAGCAATTTATTGCATGTCATTTCTTCATTTTTTGATGTTATACAATCAATGTAGCGAGCGAGCTAAATAAAAAAAAAGCATAATGCAAACGATAATGCAAATTTTATTTTTACCTGTGTTTCTGTAACATGACAGGATCTTGGACCAATAGCTTGAGTTAAGGACATTGTGTACGAAAGGGTCCTCATTTTTTGACCAGTTTGATTGTTTTGCGTCCAAGCAGATTGTATTAAATCTATACAAATGAAAAAAATACCAAAAATGACCGATAGAAATAAATTTATATTATTTATATCATGTAGCATGCATATATATATATATATATATATATATATATATATATATATATAACGTTACGTGTTAGATATACAACTATAGTATATTTTAAAGAATCTATTTTTACAAACCATTTTATATTTACATTTTAAAAAGGCAAATTATAAAGTTAAGGGAGAAAGAAAGCGAGAAAAAAGCTGTATAATATACAATTTCCATTAAAAAATTTTTTAACAATTTTTTACAAATTTTTAAATTACCCTTTAAAATATCTAAACTGAATTCTTTATCGTGATAAAACGTAACAACAGACGTGATAACAGAAATTATTATCTTGTTACCAGTAGTTTTGCGAGAGGTATGAAAATCTAAGAAGAATTTCGAATTTGTGAAGAGTAGAGTGAACAGCTGGTCGATGTAGATAGGCAATGTTGCTTTGTTAACTTGCCGACCTTCATGCAGGGAAGTACAGACCATGGTGCTCCGTATGTTCATTTTCACTGGAAAAAGCATTATATCATGACCGTGTTACGTATCGTCACATTCGTGATTCTACAGGAACAAATAATAGTTTATATATATTTTTAGAACTTGTACAAAGTCCCGATATATATTTCTTATCAAAATATCGTATAACATATTTTGTTTCCATTTCTGTATTATGATATTTTATGCCAGTAATTTGGATCAATTTCTTGTGTTAGTTTGCCAGAAAGAAAATTTTAATGTTAATTTGTATAAGATAGCTTAAAGAAATACAAACGCTTAATATTTACTAAATTATTTACACTAGGAAAATATTTTTTATCATAATTGAGTTAAAGTTAAAACAGTTAAAGATTCGTTCGAGACTACTTACAGCCATGTTTCTCAGCTTCGCTTTCCGATGTGTCACTTAAATCCGTTGGATCGAAAACAGATGGTTCTGGCTTAAGTATTGACGGAGCTGGTGGTTGAACTTGAGCTTCAGCAGTAGTTTGAGCAGGCTCACCAGAAACAGGATCCGTAGCTGAAGGCGCTAAGTTTTCCATAGTAGCTACTTCGTTCTTCATTTTCGTTAAATAAAAAAGAAATTTAAACTCAATTTAAGAAATATAGAAGTATTAAGAATCAAGAAGGGACAGTTGTGATTTAATGGCATAGTGGCTACCGGAAAAGAAAAAGACCCAAGCTTTAATTTTATGCAGTATCTAGAAATATCTTAATTTTTTCTCTTATTATTAGCTACAACTTTCAAAAATAAGATAAAATTCATTTATTCTTGAGTAATAAGGGATCCAAAAAGAAAATTAAAATTCCTAGGATGCAAGATAATATGTGAATTGATGATATTCAAAATGGAATGTCTGACCAGAGAAGTATAAAAGTTTTGAGATGAACAGAATAAGAATTACTGGCGACAAAAAGTTATCTTCATCTTTGATAGAATAAGAATTTATACACTACAGGTTTGAGTTTCCATAGTACGCAGAAATGCCCTGATATTTTTCTGTTACTTTTTTGTGTAACACTCATAACATTTATTATTAATATTAATTAATCTTTAGAGAATGAATATTTGAGATGCAGAATCAATTAAAAATATTAAATTAAAATATAACAAATTATATTAAGTATAATTTAGATAAATTTAAAATCATTTTTGTTCACTAAAATTGTCATCTCACTGTTTTAATACCTTTTCTCCATCGCAATTTTTTCAATACAAAAGAAAAATGGAGCCATTTTTTATTTCAGTCAATATAATATACAAAATACAATGTTATATTTAACATTTTACAAATATAATCATCAAGCTTACCTCGGAGAAGGATTCTACAGAAAGGCGAGTTGACAACTTTTCGTCTTCTCCTGCAGGTAATGGCGGTACATAATCTTCGTCATCGGATGTCAAGCCTAATTCATCGCCATAGCAAGCATGTACAAGTTGCCACATTTCAGCCATACTCATCGGCTAAAAATAGCAGAGAATTTTTTATATTTGAAAAAACATACATTCCAAGAGTACGAAATATTTGTTTTTACAACGCAATAGGACCCTGATTACACTTGCACAGATACGTCTTTAAAAATAAAATAAAAAAACAATAAAATATCCATGTTTTTTTCTAAACATTAAAAAAACAAAATTATTTCTTTAATAATATACTCCTGTATTGTACTCAATAACTAAATTGTACCTAGTATATCGAATTATTAAAACAGATTATGTTCAGTGTAACAAAGTTATTGCAGTCAAAGTGTTCTGAGAATTATCAAGGTTGTTTCAAGAAAACATCGACTTACTAAGTCTTAGACAAAAACGCGCTATAATGAAATAATTAAATAAAGAAACATAAAGCAAGGTCTTACTGTATAGATTGTGTTCGCTTTGACACTTAGAGAATTCTTACCTCGCCAATAAGAGCATTTTGCCAAACACGAAATAACATCACATATGTTTTATCTCTTGCTCCAAATGATGTTAGAAAAAACTTGTCAGTAACGGTGCATATCAGGATAGCGTTTGGAATGACAAGCGCAGTTTTCTCTTTGGTGATAGACGTAACATCTTTCCAACGGAGGGAGACCAGCGTCTCCCACATAAATATATTAGCATAAAAACACACATAGTTTTGAGACACATAAAGTCTACCGTGTACCAATATTTCACGCTGCAGAGCACAAGAATAATCTAAAAATTAACAAGATGTTAGATTAATTAAATCATGAAATGTTAAGTATCATATATGATACTTTTTTACGATTTTTTACAATCACACGGACATGACAGATGCAAAGTTAGTTTGAAACAAAAAAGTATCTCGCAGAGAGTGAAATATTGCATAATACAGCCTCTAAATAAGGAAGAGAACACTCTTAAGGCAATACCTACCTACCACCAATCTCTCATCGTCAGGCACATCTTTAAATATCCGTTTAAAGTCCTCGGAGCGAGATTTATATGTCGGATAAAGTACATTGTACCAGGAGGACTTCTTTTTGCTCCGATCGCTGCTACGTGTCTCTTTTTTATTCTCATGAGAACTTTTATTGAGATCTGCCGAATCGGATGATCTGTTTGCAAGATTGTCCTGTAACATTTATCAGAGTGAAATTCCAAAAATATTTCTAAACTAATAAAATAAAAATTCATGATTTTTTGGAATAAAAAAAATTCCCTAAAAATTTTAAGTTTTTAGATTTTTCCCCAATAGTAAACATCCTGATTTATACAAAATAAGTTGTAATGTAGGAAAAAATAAAATAATTAAAATTTGGAGAAAACCAAGCAATCATAAGTAGGATCTTAGTGTGTATTCATAATATTTCAAAATAATTTATATATTTTCCTCAAACTACGTTGTCACTCGAAACACAATTTTTGAGTTAAACCAGAATCATACCGTTTATATTAAATTGCTACTAAGTTTAATATAAATAAAATGCTTATCAACAAGAATAATTATAAAAAGCAGTCGTAATGTAACATGTTAAATTTTATGAATTAGAATAAAGGATTATAAGCTAAAAAAATGAAAAACAGATAAAAAATGTCAAAAAAAAAAAACAAGCATAACAAGTGTTAACTAAAAAAAAGTCTTAAATTGAAACTTCATCAATGAGTGAAGTTTAAAACGTTATACTAATTTGATAAATGTTTTAATATTAAATTATTTTTAATTTAATATCTGACGTTTCTTATGTCTTGGTTTTGTATCTTGGCTTTTTTAACTCTTTTTTTTTCAATTTTGCTTTGCACATATATGAACTTGATATCTATTAATTTACTATCTCAAATTGAAGGGTTGACTGTTTCAACTTCTTGGTAAACTTACCTTTCAGATAAACATGTGTCTATCCTTATCTTTCTTTCTAAATAAGTAAAGATAAACCTATCAAGTAAAGCTTTCTAATAAATTGGAATAATCAGCCCTAAATCTCAATTAGCTCAGTTTTCCATAGCCCACAGTAATTTTCTTATCCTAGAAAAACATCAGGTGCATCAGTACCTGTGACGGCGGATCGTCCGACTTGCTTGCGCGGAGTGACTCCTTGGCAGAATCGGAGCTCAATTTGGACTCTCGCTTGGAGTGAGATGCCCTTGGACTGGGACGCGGGGACAAGTTGGGACTGGACACAGGACTATTGCGTTCAGGGCCGACCGAGTTGATCGCCTCCTGTACGTTCTCGCCAGAGGTGTTCCCCAGACTTGTACCCTGGCCACCCAGACCAGTGGAATTGATGCTACTGATCACCTCGTGGCTAGATAGCAATAGATTCTCCACAGATTTGTTCCTGCGTGCAACAGAAAAGGTAATGTCAAAGAATAGTTTGCTATGTCTCGTGCTATATGCTTTCTTCGCGATGTCACGTCACTCGGACTCGGACTCATGCGAGAAAAATTGATGCCAAAGAATGAGCGAACGGTACGTACATGCTGAACGCCGAATGCTGCCTCCGCGCTGCCTCCGTCTCGAAGTGCATACAACAAATCACGCGGCGTTAGCGTCCACGCATTCGTGGCCGGAGCTGTCAAACATCGAAAGCGTTTGAGAGAGGGACTCCTCTAGCTAGGAAATAGCTAGACTCGAAGACGCTAGGCGTTATACGTTTCGGGTGCGCGCAGGGGTGAGCGTGGGATCTCTTCGGGGGTTACAGGAGATAGTGGATAGCGGTAATTTGTAGCGTAATAATAAGCGATGGTCGGTTAGTTAAGTGCGTTTAGTTGGCGATAAGAGAGGCGTTTATCCGCGCTGGGCATTGGCATTGGTTGTACTTGCGCCTACCGCGATAAGAGCGACACATTTCAGATAAGGGGCGGCAGCGCGTCACCGTGTCAGGCATCGCTCCCTTCATAGCGCGGGTTCATGCGACAACCGTAATCGTTGCCGGACATCGTCGCGTTGTGTCCTGTGTTGCGAGCCCCGCTTTTCTTTTCCTTTCTCTCTTTCAACTGCACGGTTATCTCGGTATCACGCTGAAAAAACAAAGTTCTCTTCTCGCGCGTACTACACACGTACACCACACTACGAAGGCGCGATCGCGTCACACGCACGTCACCGCGCGCGCTCAAAAGTTGCTAATCGCACGTCGTCACCGCCGCTGCGGCACTACTCCGATCTCCGAATCACAAAGCACGGAGTGATGGCAGCAGCACACACACGGTCCACGTTCAAAAAAGCGCAACGGTTGAACAATCGCCTGTTTGATTGGTGCGCGTGACCGACCGCCGACAAATCGCCGACAACCGGGACTCAACGGTCGGCAACGCGCGATCCGTTGCACGGACAGCGGATTGGCAGTTGAATTACCGCTAAATGTGATTTGAATTCATAAAGAAATTCTTTGATTCTACAAATTTCTTTCAGTCGCTCGTCCAATAGATATCTAGATTAATTTTTTATTGCTCCCCTTCTCGCTTTTATCAAATTTCAAACGTGTATCCTTTTCATTTTAAAGTCATGCAATTATAACTGTAAAAAATAGGTCTATTATCCATATTGACAAGATACATATATTTTTTCTTTTAGTCTTAAGAATTTACAGAGTTGAGTAATTAGTTAAAAAGTTTATAACTTCTAACTTGATAATTTTTTACTTTAATTATTTTTAGAATACATAAACTTTAGAAACAAAAAATACATTCTTATATAAAAACAATATTTCTTTGTTATTTCATATAAACTTAATTTACAAATAAAATATTAAATCTATTCAATGATTGACTGCTTTGTTAGAGCAATTTAATTTTAAAAAATTGTCATGTTCTATATATAAATAATCCTTTTTTAAAATTAATTTTTAATTTAATTTAATCTTACAAGTGCAACTTTTAACAAAGTAAATTAAATTAAATTACCTTTAATTTTAATTAATTAAAAATATTAAAAGAATATATTAATATGATTTACCCAACCCTAGAAATTAATGTTATATATTTATTATATATTTCTAAAACGTGATACTATGATTCTTTGGAAATTCGAAATTCAAGAACTTTATTAAAAATTCAATTATTTTTAATAACTATACTCTATATTTTTATATCGTATAATTTCTCTGTCATTTTTGATACCGCATTCCCATCTTTCTCTTCCTTCTCCTCTTCGGATTCCGTATCGCTTTCGGGAAAATCAGGAAGTGCTAAGAATAATATTAAAATGCAATATTAAAATAATCATTAGAGAAGAGGAATAAAGAATTATCAAATATTCTTACCAAGCCTATCTAATTTCTCTTGCCAGGCTTTCTTCAGGTACTCTTCCTGTGCCGCGATCACTTCTTCACTGCTTGTGCAGAGAGCGTACTTCTCCAAAAGCTCGCTGTTCAACTCTAGGAATGAGTGTCCCCAAGAAAACTTTTCGAGGTAAAGCTTGGCCACGTCCGGAAAACCTGTGATAATCAAAGTAGCCGCTATCGCCTCGACACAGCTCAGCTGACAGGGTTTTCCATAATTTATCGGATTAGCGGCGACCAAGAATGGCAGTAGGCGAGGGTGAGGCGTCCTCATCCTGTTGAATGGAGTATCGTCCAAGCGTGCCCAACTGCAATCTACGACCGCGCAACCGTACTCCCGTACGATCTCGCAATCCGTTGGGCTCACGCACTGTAACGTAATATTATGTTACGCACTGTAACACACCATTGACATTGAATCTTTCAACAAGATCAATCTGTTTTTCAAATCGCTTAGTCAGACCAACTGTGGTAAAAGGATGCCTATGGTAAAAGGTTGTATTTTTCAAAGGGTTTTCAAGCTCTAAAAAATCGGATATACTCGTTTAACATTTGGAAATATGATTATGCAATTATATGACTCCAGAAGTGTTTTTTTTTACTTTTTTTGTACAAATTTTGCAAAATGAAAAAATTATCTGATCTTAAGCAAATCAGATTGGTCTCTGCGGAAGGTTAGTAACAGCTCCTTCATTCGCTAGCTACCTTATCACCAACTGGAGTAAGACACAAGCCTGGGAATCGAGCGCCCAGCCGTAGGATCTTTATCAAGCCGTGTCTCACAAGCTTTCTGCCGGAGCACTTTTTGGGATCGCAGTGCTCCATGTCCCACATAGCCACAGGAAACTGGACCAATGATTGTTCGGCATCTTCTACAAATTCAACCGATGTTATTTAAAAAAGCGCAAATTAAACAAGATTCATCCCGCCTAACCTGCCTTGTCGTCTTCAGCGGATTCCTCGCCTGTCTCCCGATAATACTTTTGCTCTTTGCCGAGGACATGCCGAGGCCGCTTCTCCAACAATTTGTTCTTGTTCTTTTTCTTGCGTCCCGACATCTTTTTGTTCGTCAAGAGTAATGTTCACACCGGGGCACGTTATTCCAAATGTTATTTCTTCACATGAGCATGTAACATAACCTATAAATAGCGCATGTGCTATTTATAAAAAATGCAATTTAAAAATGGAGGCCGAAAGAAACGTTTGAAATCAGTTAGAAATAACTTATTGAACTAGTTCAGTATTGCGTAGCTATAAAAAACAAATTAGATGTTCCTCATATTCATATGGAATTTTAAACGATTGCATTCTGTTGGACATGAAGTTAGGCGCAATCCAGCGCAATCGATATGTGCTTGAAATTTACAAATAAAAGCGGCAAAACAAAAAATCCCACGGACGTTGAGATTACTTAATTATTAGTGTTAGTTAAAAAGAAATTTGCCTACTAAATTCATGAATTGCTACATATATATATATATATATATATATATATATATATATGTACACATATATATACACTATATTTTATATAAATATAAATTTACAGAAAATAGAAAATTTGCAGAAAAAAATGATTTAACTTAAGTGTTTTGCAATTGGCATTCGTAAATTTAATCGGTCGATTTTTTTTAGTGTTCATTTCTACCACTTGTAGATTAATCAAAGTATTTACAATATTATTCGAAGAATTTACTCTATCTCTCATATTCTAATTCTTAGAACTATAACATGATAAAAAACTATATAAATTATATAGATATGAATAAGGTTAATCTATATCGGTGGAAATCGACGTAACTCGCAACAACCGTTCCACAACATAGGACTATAAATTAAGGAAGAAATATTACGGAGATTTGTGCAGAGACTCGCGGACTCCAAGCGTACGTGAAAAAGCGGTGGCAGCGTTGCAATGCAACGTGTAACCGCGAAACCCGGAAGTGAAATGCCCGGCGTGACGAAACAAACCCGGCGGTCGATCTAATGTGATTGGTCCCGCGACGCGGTTCCTTTCACCCGCGATTGGCCCGCGTCTTATGTAAAACATATGTATAGTTATCAACCGGTTAAAAAGTGTGCTCGCGCCTCTCTCGCGCGCGCAAGAGTCAAGAGTACGATACAGGCACACGCGCACGCAAAATCATTGACAGCAGTGGTGGACAGCAGCTCGCAAGTGCACCGTCAGGGGCGCCGAGACACAACTTCTTGTCAATTCACGTTGTCAGTTCACTTAAGATTGCAACGGCGTGTGTTCTCTCTTTCCTTTTTTTAACAGGTAAATACATCACTCTAGATTCGAATAGAGATGACAGGTCGCTTGTCACGCGGAGATGAAATACTCGCTCGTACCGCGGTCTTTCTATATCAGAGGATTCACCCTCGTCTGCTTTTCCTCATCCGCACGGAAGACGGACGAGGATACGTTTGCATACCCCGTGAGAGAGAAGAAGCGACAAATCTCGCCTCTTTCGCTCTCCTCTCTTCGAACTCTCATCTCTGATTACCTCTCGTCCCAGACGTTTCGAGTTTCTTCGACGCGCGCCTTCTTGAAGGGCAACAATATGTTGTCACCCGAGTTACACAATCCGCTCGCTCACGCACCTGGCGATTGATAAGCGTGCGACATGTGTTGCGTAGGACACCAGGTGACAGGGATGATACGACGTGCATCCCGCTTTTCGCGTTTACGCGCAGCAGGTAGTAAGCCGAATTCTCTCCTCGATTTCTCGCTAATCTTAGGAGAGATCTTTAAGAGAGGAATAAAGTCACGAAATCTGGTACAATTGGCGATCGTGTTGCACCAAGTGAAGCAATGTATCGAGTCGTGCGAATTTGATTTTACGAGATCTCTATCGCTCATCGGCGATTCGAAAGTTTGAATGTATGTGTTACCTGCTGCCGTCTGTTGCAGATGACGACGATGGGTCGGATGATTGTCTGAGCCATCCGATCTTACCCCAAGGGTATCGAGCAAAATTCCAAGTGTCACAGCGATTATGTACACGCGAGTGCTAACTGTCTACAGGAAAAGATTCGGATTCAAATATTGGAAGATGTCTATTGCATGTATACAGGAGCGATAATCGGACGGTTACAAAGAAAAACATAGAAGAGGACTAGTGAACTTACAAAGCATACACTCACTTTTAAATATTATGTCGGGCACTGGGTCTGTCATATCGCAGACTATCACCCATCTGCCGGAGAAGGAACATGGGCCTGTGCCGACCATGGACTACTCTAGCATCCGAGGCAAGGTACAATAGGACAACTTATCTATGTCAAGATCATGGTTTACTTGATGCTACAGAAACTTTAAAGCATTCTTTGATTTAGTCAATTTGGTTTGTTGAACTGTTTTAGATATGTATGTAAGAAACCACAAAAATATTGCTCAATTCACCCAGCTTCTTCACCATCATTTGAATTTTTATTTTTCTGAGCCTTCTGTTTTTCAGCTTTGATTCTTTGAATTGGTTAATTGTAAAATTCTTTGTACAGATTGATCAATCAAATGCTTTGAAATATTTGCAGCATCAAATAGCCACAGTATAAATTATCTTTTTTTATAAGTTATCTTGCAGTAAGAATGTAGATTACTATTTATTTCAGAATGTCCTGGTCAGTCCATCTGAGGATCAGTACGAATTACTGTTGAGAAGGCTGAAAGAAAGAATTCAGGATGGAGGTAGCGAGACAATCTTCGACATTGGTGTCGCTGAAGGTAAGTATTCAGGAAAATAGTTTAAAAAAAGAGAAATGTACAATTATTGCTTGACATATATTAACTAACAATTTTTTAAATTAAACTAATTGTCTATATGATGGATCTTAGATGGATCCGAGGATGGACTGAAGGAGGATGAATACGAGGCATCGGTCGCTACTTTACAGTCCCTCGCCGCAACATTGGAGGCGGATTGCGTGCTTCTTCGTCAGAGTAAGGCAGATCACGGTCTAACAGGACAGTATTTAGTGAGAAGACGTCTAGATCGACAAGATTTCTTAGAAATCAGGTATTTATTTAATAATGTAGTTTTTGGATTGTTACTCGCGCGCGCGCGATGATTTACAGCTTATAGTTATAAGATAAATTGTGCTAAAATAATTATTCATAGGGTTGCTGTGGTCGGTAATGTGGACGCTGGTAAATCAACCTTATTGGGAGTGCTGACTCATGGTGAGCTTGACAATGGACGAGGATTGGCGCGTCAGAAATTATTCCGCCATAAACACGAAGCTGAAACAGGGCGGACTAGCTCTGTTGGGAATGATATACTCGGATTTGATAGCGTCGGTGAGTTGCTTGACTTTCTATTGTATGCTTTATGTGTAATTGTAATCATTTCCTAAAGCCTTACTAATAGAAAAATAATAGATAATTAATTATTTAAGAAAAATATAAAAATAATTCTAACAAAATAAATTACAAATCAATTTATAATTTTTAAATCTAATTTTCATACAAATGGTTAAAATATTTTTTTTTACTTAAAATATAATTATATTAAATTTTAATTTATTTACTGCCTGGTTTAATTTCTTATTTTATTCATTGACTGCATTTATTAATCCTATAGTGTGATTGTATATTTGCAGGTAATGTAGTTAATAAACCTGAGCACGGTTCGTTGGATTGGGTAAAGATATGTGAAAAATCCTCTAAAGTAATTACATTTATTGATCTCGCTGGTCACGAGAGATATTTGAAGACGACTGTCTTCGGAATGACCGGACACGCTCCGGACTTCGGTGAGAACACATTGGTATCATTTGCGCGATATTGGCATCGTTTGCAATTACGCAATTCAAAAGAACTAATCTTGATGCAAATGTTATTCTAGGTATGCTAATGATCGGAGCGAACGCTGGCATTGTAGGTATGACGAAGGAACATTTGGGACTGGCTTTAGCATTGTCTGTACCAGTATTCGTCGTCGTGACGAAAATCGATATGTGCCCACCAAACGTTCTGCAGGAAAATTTGAAGCTACTTATAAGGATTCTGAAGTCTCCTGGCTGCAGAAAAGTCCCAGTTACAGTAAAGACCCCCGACGATGTTGTAGTTAGCGCTACTAATTTTGTCTCAGAACGGTTAGTTCAATATATTGGCAGAATGTATTTTAAAAAAGAAAAAAGAAGCAAATCTCGTATCCTAGAATATGTAATATTTTATATTTATTTCGCGCAGGTTGTGTCCAATATTTCAAGTGTCCAATGTGTCTGGCGAAAATCTAAATCTTCTCAAGATGTTTCTCAACTTATTGACCGCAAGAATTACTAGTCATGACGATGAACCTGCTGAATTTCAAATAGATGATACATATTCGGTACCAGTACGTACATTATATTACACAATCTTTTTTTTCTAATATACGGGGAGAATATTCTGAAATTAAAAATTACAGGGTGTTGGTACAGTGGTGTCTGGTACAACTCTAAAAGGTATCATAAAATTAAATGATACGCTGCTACTAGGACCAGATCCGTTAGGTCGTTTTACACCTATAACTGTCAAAAGTATCCATCGGAAAAGAATGCCTGTCCGCGAAGTGAGGGGTGGTCAGACAGCTAGTTTCGCCCTGAAGAAGATTAAACGATCGCATATTCGGAAGGGTATGGTAATGGTCGCACCCGCGCTTAATCCACAGGCTTGCTGGGAATTTGAAGGTGAAATTCTAGTACTACATCATCCTACAACCATCAGCTCCCGTTATCAAGCAATGGGTAATTATCGCTGTAGATCGTTATCTTCTTGTAGCGTGTATAAATTAATTGTTACAAAAATTATTGCAGTACATTGCGGCAGTATAAGACAAACTGCTTCTATATTGTCAATGTCTCAGGATTGTCTACGAACAGGCGACAAAGCCTTAGTGCATTTTAGATTTATCAAACATCCCGAGTATATAAAGCCTGGACAGAGAATGGTGTTCAGAGAAGGTCGTACTAAAGCGGTGGGAAACGTAGTGAAACTTATACCTCATTCGAACAATATAACCACACAGGCATCCAGAATCAAACCGAACAAAACGTCGCAGAGCCGGCAAAACACGAACGTGCAGGTATATCTCACGCGAATATGATAATTAAAGTAATCATTGTTTTTATATCGCTTTTTCAAATTCAATCGTGTGTAAAAACTTTTACTTATTCATTTATTGTAATATGAGGAAACGAATAGACAATTTTGCTGCTCTAGGCACTAGAGATAACCGAAACTGATTCGACGATTGAAGCACAAACAGCAAAGCAGGAAAATGTACCACAGAAATCTGGGTTGAATCAGAATAAGAAAGGCAGAGGTCGAAGAGGAGGACGATCTCATAACGCTATTAACAGTATTCAACCTTTAGCAGAGCAAAATCCTCCTGCAAAAATGTAAGAAACGATCTGTGTACAAAGAACACATAATTAATAATATTCTTATAATTCTCTTTTCCTCTCTGGTATAAGTTTCTTAAAATGTGATCTACAATACGAAACTGTTCTTTTTCTTTTGACATAAAAACCATATTCTATAGAATCTTATGTAGAATTATAATCTCTATGAATTTATTACAGTAATACATGTTACAAATTTATTACAGTATCATTTTTCGCATCTCGACTATTTTAATCATATTAAAAAGATATTCTTTTAATAACGTGTAACAAAATATATATTGGTATTTATAAATTATATTATTTTTGTAAAAGGCATATATAAGCGTATCTTAAGCCAATACTATATACAAATAAAATAAATATCAGGAAATGATACACGTCTCCATTTTTGCGATATGTATATGCAATATAAATACATAAATTTGTACAAGAGAGTATGCGAACTCCTTTTATCAACGCTTTTAGAATTTGAAAATAAAACTTGCAATAACTGGCCAATGCTGTGTATATCATTATCGTAATAATTCATCTTGTACAATTCTTTGAAAAAATGATGTAATCACATTTCTTTTCTACTTTGTAATATATTTTGCAATTTCAAGAGCAGAGATGTATCATACTATATTTCAAATATAAAGAGAAAATTTTTCCATTGTATATCAAACATATCTATCCCCTAATAAATCATGCTAAAGAAACCGCAGAAAGAAAATACATTTCTTTCACAAATTTAAGTATCATTTCTATATACAATTGAATACATAATTTATACATACATAAAAATAAATACTTATTTATTATTGATAGACTTGTTGCTAAAATATTGTTATCAGAAATGTATTGAATAAATTGAACTTTTTGTTTTATTACACAAGAGAATTTTACATGTTTCATCCATCCTTTATTTAAAAAATTAATTAATAATTCTCATCGCGCTATGCGCAATGTACAGGAACCATACATAAGGTTTGGCAAATAAATTATGTGATCTACAAAGATTATTTTCTAAAATTTATTTTTTTCTATCTTCTAACTGTCGCTTTAATTTATCTGCAATATCCTTCAGTTGTTTAACATAGTCTCGTGGATTAGAGATAGAACCACGCGTTCCGTTAATCATACCTGTTCGATTCAGTATGTACACTACAAATTGTGCAGTTCGCCTCATTGGTTTGGAGTCTGCTAGTCTATTGATAAAGTCTTCATTATGGAATAAGTACCGGAAGAAAGCTCTCCAAAAAGGCATTCTCGAAAATTATTTTTCCACAATATTTTCTCACAAATGTATAAAACGCGCACGTCTACACTTTCGGTATTTCAAATGTGCACGTGTTACGATACTTCAACAGCAATTCACGCTTCAATCTCAATTGTTTGCGCAAAGTCTCGAGTTTTTGTAATTGTTCTTCTTTACTATATTCAATTCCTGGTAATCTTTTGATCTGAAAAGACAACAGCATTATAGAGAAGCCGTGAGAATCACGTGAAAAGACATTTTTGAGCGTATTTGTACAATTAATGACTTACCTGCGATCTCGCTGAGTCTAACTTTTTCTGTAATTCTAGGATCTTGTGGCTGGTGTCCTGTGACTCTTTTGCCTTCTGCGTAGTGTCATGCGGATCTTTTTCAATGCTAAAAATTGCAATTAGCAGAAAAATATCCAAATATATCAATAACAAAATTTAAGGTTCTTATTAATTGAACTTGTAGTTTCTTTTCTCTTTTTATCACTGTGAAGAAATGTCAAAGTTCAGTTAAAAACTCAGTTCTATTGTATTTCTATCCATTATATAATTATATATATATATATATATATATAATTATAAAGTGTTCTTGAAATTTTTTGCTTGGACTTTTGATATGTTTCTTAAAAATCCACTCTTGTACTTTATTTAAGTACCATTAAATATAAAAACAAATTATGGATTATTTTATTAATAGACTATAATTAATGGATTTAATCTGACATTTGAGAAACAGCCCATGTTTAATGACTTTAATTTTTATTTTTTTTAAGCAGAATATAAGCAACACGTATCTTTATATGTACAAGGTCTGATAACACACTAAAATATGGAATAGCTACGAGATAACATGAGAGCACGGTGTATTCCTGGTTAGTCACCACTGCATTTTTGCCTTCATTTTTTATAAATACTATGTTTACGCGGTGTAGTAAATAAATCCAATTTAACTTGAGTAAAGAAGTAACAAATAAAGCAATAAAAAAACATTAACATTTTAGTCGACAAAGAAAACTTTAATCTCATAAAAATGACACCGAGAAAATTTGATTCCCTTTGCTCCTCCCATCTTTGCAACTATCTCATCAATTAATACATTTCTCTTTCTTACTTATAGAAACGTTACATATTTTTTCAAGATCAGCTTATTTTCTTCTATCTTCACGATAAATAAAACTTTGATCCCGATCGATTTGAGGTTATGTGACCTCGAACGCCAACAAGTCGCTTAGGTCGCGAAAATCGAAAGAATCATCGGGAATATGTACCTGCGAATAATTTCATAAATAAGCGGCAATATCTCTATGTCCAGATCATCGACGGTGAACTGTGTCCTCAGTGAAACGTCCTCTGGCAGTTCCACGGTCTCCATTATGTCGAGAACATAAACATGATAAGAGCTATAAGAGATTCTTGCTTAGCTCTCGTATTGTCTGTAGTTAAAGTAATAAAATAGATTGAAAATAGATTATTGAAAGTTGAAGAGAGAAAGAGAGAAAATAAAAAGAAAATAGGAAGAAAAAAAAGAAAGATAAAAAGTTTTTAATTAAAAAATTTAACAACGTCCGATCTATCAATAGGGTATACATTTTTTAAAATCTTGATTTATAATTTAACAGCTCTCTTTATTTTCTAATTTTTTAAACTAAATTAAAATTAATCTAGACATACAATTTTTCTTCTACATGTGACTTTTTTCTGTTAAAATAAAATTTATTTCTTTTTTAGATTTTCGATTGAATTTATTTAATTGGTTAAATTCTTCGATCAATTTTCAATCTCCAGTCATGTAAACCGGACTTGAGGCTGTTCCGCCGCTACATTCACGTCGCCCGACAGTCCCGACACGCAGCTGACGCAGCCGCAAGCCGCAACCTGTCATTCTACTCCGATGGCTTTTCTCTCCATGGAGATGGGGAGTAACTGCAAATAAATTGATAGCTAAATCCGTGAGTTTTTTGTACATAAACGGCGTGCGTGCAAGAGAAAGATATTCTAGTCAGAGGATTTAACGAAGTAACGAACGTGATAAAATGGATGAGGCTAAATTTCTGAAAAGGTAAGTGGAGGCCATCACCCTTTCTGCAACTGTCAAACGATATTTTGTCAATCGTCGTCTGTCATATACTTGTAATTCTCGTGGGAATGTATCGCAACTCCCTTAAAACACCCATTTACACGAATAATTCTGCGCGAATATCGTAAATGTCTCGTAAGAGTGAACTATACATGCAAATTTATGCAAATTCTTGCAATCGACATTTAGGAAAGTGAGATCCGGGACGCTGGACGTCCACCCCACGGAGAAGGCCCTGGTGGTCAATTACGACGTCGAGGCGATGATACTTGGGGAACTAGGAGATCCTATGCTCGGCGATCGCAAGGCAAGTTTTCTGTGTTTGACTTGGATATTCATAGGAATAATTCTTATGCAGCAATGTTGCAGCAACTTTGTAACGTTTCTGCAGTACCTGTTGAAATGTTATGTTATATTCTGTGCTGTATGAATTGACTCATACAAGACCTAAACTATTGTACATTTATCCATTATTTTGTCCCTGTGCACAGGAATGCCAAAAAATAATCAGACTAAAGAGCCTGAATGCAGATACGAATGTTTCTCTCTTGGCGAAAGAGGTAATGGAGAAATGTTCGTTAATACACGAATCTAAGCTACGTGAGGTCGAGCAGCTTATTTACTATCTGAAAAATCGTCGAACTAACGATATCAACATGGGTAAAATAACATGATTTTTATGGTTTATACAGAAGAGAGGATCTGGAAATATTTATTATTTAACTAAATTTCTTTTTAATTTTTATAGGTAATGATAACAATTCTCAGCCACCAAGACCAGCGTCGTCGAATTCAATGTTCACAGAGAACAGTGAGGTCGAACGTGCAGTCATCAGCAATGTGGATGGTTACATCGAATTACTATACGAGGAGATACCAGGAAAGATTAAAGGTTCATCGTTGATCTTACAATTAGCGAGGGTACCCGATAATCTTTTGGAATTGACAAAAAATGGTAATCCTTGTGTTATATATTTCCTTTTATAAATAATATTACAGATATGCATATCAAGGTTTTTCTCATTGAATTAAATGAAATTGAATTTTATTTCTTTATTTGAATCTGAATTGAAAAAGTTTTACTTTTATCGAATATTGTTGAAACATAACTTTTGATTAACAATACACTTATTACTAAATTTTAATATATGGATAATAAAAAAAATTTTGTAAGAATTATACGATGTGAATTATTTTAAATATACAGATTTCATCTTTAGATTTGAAATTTTCAAATAGTTTGGATTTTAATTATAGAAATTTTAAATGAATCTTATCTGCAATTCATATTTAATTAGTTCACACATCTCTAATAAATAATAGTTTTGGTTGATAATTTATAATTTATTATGTTGATGAAAATATTATTACTATTGAAAATATTATTGAAAATATTTTATTATCATGTATGTAAAATAAGAATGTTTTTTATTTACGCAGAATCATTATTAAGCGCATTAGCTCGGGTTCTAAGGGAAGATTGGCGGCGCAGCATAGAACTATCCACGAATATCATTTATATTTTCTTTTGTTTCTCAACGTATAGTCAGTTTCATCATATTGTGCTTGAATACAGAGTAAGTTGTGAATGACGATGAAACTTAGGGAGCTCAAACATACTCTCTCTAGGGCTACATTCATATTTCTTTCTTCGCATACAGATTGGTTCTCTTTGTATGGATATAATCGACTTTGAATTACGTCGCTACGATCAATGGAAGGAGGACATGGAGAAACGCCGGAAACAGTTTGAGAATACCACCGGTCTGACGTTTTTCCCAGCGGTCAATAATGATAACTGTGATAGAAAGATCAGGATTATCGATGATATTTGGAATATGGAGGGTCCATTGGATTACGAAGTCAAAAGACGATCCACGGAAGTATCTGTGACTGTATCGGAGAGTGACGTAAGAAAGCTGAAGGAGGAACTTGAAAAAAGTCGCAAGAAGTTTAAAAGTTTGACAAAGAAGCAAGAGCAGTTGTTGCGAGTTGCGTTTTATTTACTCTTAAATATTGCCGAAAACGCTATGGATGTCGAAAGGAAAATGCGTAAAAAGAATGTTATCGGTATGTTGATTAAAACGTTAGATAGGACGAATACTGACTTGTTGATCCTGGTTGTCACGTTTTTGAAGAAATTGTCCATCTTTCGTGAAAACAAAGATCTCATGGTATATATATATATATATTAAATATATATTAAATAATATATTATATAAATATATTATATAAATATAATATGAAAAGTGTGTTATATAATAATGTAAATTAACGTTGACGTTTACAGACGGAAGAAAATATTATAGACAAATTACCGAGACTTTTACAAAACAATAATGCTGATCTTGTACTAAGCACTTTAAAATTGTTATTTAATCTTTCCTTTGATGCTAAATTGAGAGCGAGAATGATTAGAGTTGGTATGTTACCAAAATGGATAAAATTACTTAGTCAAGGTAAGATAAAAAAAACACCTATATATATAGAATTCCTTTTTACATAATATGCGGACTAAAATTGTGTATGGTATTGATTTAACATATTTATTCTGTATGTCAATATTATTTACAGCTGACATAAAAAATAAAAGCACGATTGTGGGACTACTCTATCATGCCAGTATGGATGACAAAGTGAAAGCAATGTTCACAAATACAGATTGCATTCCCATGGTATGTATGTTCATTTTGATACAAATTTCATAAGATTGACATTTACCTTATATTCATATTTTTATTTTCTATTTAGATAACAAACATGATATTAAATTCTGAGGATGATCATGTAAGATCTGAATTAATAGCACTGGGTATAAATTTAGCTATTAATAATAAGAACGCGCAACTGATCGTGGAGAACAACCGCTTGCAAGGTCTTATAAAAATCGCATTTAGAAATCAAGATGCCCTCGTAATGAAGATGATCAGAAACATTTCTCAACACGACTCGACGAAGGAAAATTTTATCGTGAGTTGAAACGTTATTACATTAGAATTAATAGAATTAATATTAATCAACGTTAATTTACATATTTAATACATATTGAATAGGAATTTGTGGGGGATTTTGCAATGGCCTTAACTCAATCTGACTCTCAAGATTTTGTACTAGAAGTAATTGGCGTATTAGGTAATTTAGAATTACCTGATTTGGATTATTCCCAAATCATTCAACGTTGCAATCTTATACCGTGGATACGCAATAATCTGGTTCCAGGTATGATCTTTTCTTGCTTACATTTTTTAAATATTTAATGTAGGGAGCACTACAATCAATGAACAAATAAAAATATCTGAATATAATTACACTTTCGGATAAAAAACGATATTTTAATCAAATCTGTATAACAATAAGATCTAAAAAATATCAATTAATTTGCAATTTATTGTTTTAAAGTTTCAATATAATATTTTAATATTTTTCTTAAACAGTCGTTTACTGATGATTGTTCTGCGAACTGGTGCAATCCTAAATAGAATTGAGGTAAAATTTAATCTTATTCTAGTTCTTTGTTACATTGTCTTTTTCATGTCTGTAGGTAAAACACAAGATGATATAGTTCTTGAGATTGTTATATTTCTGGGCACCGCAGCTCATGACGAAGATTGTGCTCGTTTATTATGTAAGGCTGATATACTTCTTTCTCTTATCGAATTACTTAAAGGTACGTATATATTAAAGCAAACGTGCGCAAAAGATTTATTCATATTTTTACATATACAAAAGGCAGGCTACTTTAACATGTCATATCATTACAGCGAAACAAGAAGACGATGAAATAGTTTTACAAATAATTTACGTTTTTTATCAAATTGCAAAACATGATTCAACTAGAGATTATTTGATTCGCGAGACTGGTAATGGTAATGTATATTCAATTTTATCAGTTGTTGGATCTGCATAAAGTCGCAGAAAGTAACACGGCAAATATATATCGTGAATATCCTTGAACTTTTAACACAAATTAATAATGCAAAATTGTGACATTATTTGCAGAAGCCCCGGGATATCTAATCGATCTAATGCACGACAAAAATCCTGCAATCAGAAAAGTCTGTGATACATGTTTAGATGTCATTGCTGTAAGTAATAAAGAACGTATGCGAATTTGTTTTTTTGTTTAATGCTCTTTAAATATATTTTGATTAATCTCGTCGTTAAATTTCTCTTCAAATTTGTTTCAATGAATCATGAACATATTAATGTTCAATTTGTACAATGTAATATAAAGTGTCAATTATTAAAATCCTAGATATGCGACAAGAATTGGGCGGCCCGCATAAAGGTAGAGAAGTTCCGATCACACAATCAACAATGGTTAGAAATGGTTGAGTCTATCGGAACAGATTCGATCAATCATATGTTACCGGATGATGATGATGATAGTCTGTCTCCATTCATCAGCGGTGATCTTCTAAAACATACTATATTATTTCCTTCTGGTAATATTTTTTTTTTATGAAGATAATATCTCCGTCAGCATCTTTATGATGGATTATCATGCTTATGTAGGTAACGCAGCGTCATTTAATGCAGATGACGGATTTTCGACTATGAAAAACTCTTCGGAATCATCTGAAAATCCTAGTCGGCCTGTCAGTAGGTACGTATCCAATGACACATATAATTGATCGGATAACAAAGGTTCTTTTAGCATTATCATCTTTAAAATAATAATGAATAAAATTTAGGAACGGTAATGTAAAAATTTGTTAGAAATTATTTAAAAATATTTTTTTTATAATATTGATGATAAACACTTTGAAAAATTCAAGAATACTTATATTTTAATCATAAACGAATTTTTAAAAGTTTAACAAATTCTTATATTATTTGAAAGGATTGGAAAATTTTTAAATAAATAAATTGCAATTAAATACATGAAAAACTAACTTACATTTTAGGTATCGAGATCTCGACGACATAGGCGAACTCGTGGCGCGTTCTAAGTCCCGCATGTCAGTTGCTTCAGGTATAGAGGATTTGTATTATAATTCTAGAGTGAAATTCAGCGATTCGGATAGTTCCCATGTATTAATCTAAAGATTGATTCAGTATAAATACGTGATTTAACTTTTCAAAGCCTAGGACATTTTACATTATCTTTGACATTATATACGTTCAATGTAAAAAAGTTTGCTACTATTTACAAAAATATGGCTACTTAAACTGAAGATTTTATTATATTATAGACTGCTTTGATCTCATAGTTATGTATTTTAGCGTCTTTTATTTTTTTACATATTTTTTATATACATGTGATATAATTTATTTACGAGCATTAGCTTTACACTAAAGTGAATAATTTTATTATGTTGCAAAATAGAATAAAGACTCAAGTACTGACAGTGTCCTAAATACTAGAAATTTAATTTTAAGTGTTTTTTGAATATATGAATTATATTATTACATAATAGTATTTAATATTGTATTTAATTTTACTTGAATTTTTAAGGAGTCTATTTATTGTTATAATATTTTATTATAAAAGTAAAAACTTCCATCTTCTAATTAAAAAAATGCATTTAAGATTGAATTTTCAGTATTTGTGATACTATCGTTAATTGAATCATTTACCTTAATAATTTTAAGTCTATTCAGATTTCTTTTTATTGTATCTGTTTTGGATTTTGTGATAGATTTCAGGCAGTCAAAATAGTGTTTAATGTGTATGTGTTAAAAGTAAAATTAGTATTTATGATAGCTCTCAAAGACATTTCGTAGTATTTATATTGTTAATATTAATCAATAAAAAGACAAGTGGTGTAAGAAGATTATGATTTAGAATAATACGATAGGGACGGAATCATACGTATATTCTAATTCTAAGAGAATAATAACTTTTTCTTATTTATGGCGTATAACATATTATGCAATAGCATCCAATTAGCAAACAATGCTTTTAAAAGTATTTTTTAATTGAAATAATTTCTGTTACTCGTTTGAATAACAGCATGACCAAAAAAAGTTAATATGATACAATAATTAAATTATAATAAACTTGTTTTTACTAAATTCTTTTAAATTATTATTGCGAATTATTAATCTAATATAAATATTAAATAACGTTAAGTAAATGTTAAATAAATATTTTTTCTAAAATATTATCAAATCTAAAATATTATATCAAATGAATAATTAATATAAAATAAACATTAAAAAAATGTTTTTAATCTATCACTGGTGACAATAAGTTTCAACCATATTTTGTTAAATGTTTTTATAAATAAATTGTGCAATATATAGTTAATGAAAAATAAATGTTGAAAAGACATTTAAGATATATTGTCTGCTGATTGGGCATATTTAACTTTTACATTTACTTTTTCACTTTCCTTAGAGAATAATCAAACATGTACATTTTCTATGTTATCTTTCACTTTTTATTGCACCTCTTGTCCCTTTGTTTATTATTAACTTATTGTATTTATAGTATATATAAGATGGTATTTTATTATATCAATATTATATGCATGATTTATAGCTTATCACTTATCCTCTACGTGATAAAATAAATTATATAATTGAATCTCGTAGAATATTGATATATATAGTGATTTATTTAAAAAGTTTCTCCTTACAATCCGACTCCTTATACAATACAAAAATAAATATTTCTTTTGTTTGATTTTGATGTTCTACTTATACTCTGTTCAATGAGAGAATATAATTTGAGCGAATGAAAACACATCTGCTTCACATAAGAAAGTCCCTTTCCGTGGCGTATTTACTAGATATTTAGCAATACGATGTGTTACACTCTCCACATTCTGCTTGTTTATACGCTCCGATTATGTTCTTTCGCTAGACAGAGTACAGAACACTG
Organism: Monomorium pharaonis; assembly: GCF_013373865.1. Classification (NCBI taxonomy): domain Eukaryota; kingdom Metazoa; phylum Arthropoda; class Insecta; order Hymenoptera; family Formicidae; genus Monomorium; species Monomorium pharaonis. Next base: position 29,467,573 of record NC_050469.1, read on the forward strand.
TAAAGAATTTGTATAAAAAATATCTTATAATACAAACCTGGAACTTCCTACTGTGACAGACGTCATACCAATTCGACTATCAAAGTATGTGGTAATATTTAATGATTATATGATATTATTTCTAACTTCAGTTTATGATGGCGTTTCAAGTCTGTGTTTGGTACGCAGTAGTTTACAATACTGAAAATGTATTTGAAATTTACGTACAAAATATATTATTAGACTATTAAAATCCAGTAATTGGAGCTTTTCCACTTATTTGTGTAATTTACGCAAGCGGTTTAATTATTCTTTATCTTATTATTGTTAGAGCTTAAACTTGTTCGTACAACAGCTTCACCTTTAGATCGAAATATAATAGTGTAACTATTATCTCCGTCAGTGAAAAACATGTGTTCTTTCAAATTAAAACTGATAGGACTGTCCGCAAATCCTTGTACGTCTAAACTGATCCACGGCAAAGTATTTCGCGATAAAGCATACTGTTTTAACGCATCGTATGCTTTCTGTATCTTTCTTCGCGTAAAGAATCCACTCCACTGTAAATACTGCACCTGTCCAACTTGAATAGAAGGAGAAGGACACCGATATGTGTTTGCATAATCCTCTTCCTTGATAGATCTAAAAGTATTAACGTTACATCTATTATTGTCGTATTCCTTTAGCCTTACCGATTATCACAAAAGATTATTTTGAAACGCAAATAAACATACAGATCACCATCAATGTTGAAGACTCCAAGCCATTCAAAAAAGTCGCTATCAGTCTTACATTTATTATTATGTTTATCTTCGTAAACAGGTATTGCTAATGAATATTTGGTCCTTTGGGAAAATTTCTGGCGGCATAGATAAACATTATAATTGCGTGCGTGAAACCAGGCTGCTACGGACGATGGGCATATATTGATATCTGAAATATTTAAATAATTAAGTGTAAAAAAATATATATAATACATAAATATTATACATATTTAAAAAATATATACTTGATGAATCCCACGATATTATAACATCAAATTTCTGTGTAAGTCGTTCCTCCAACGCTATTCGAACTCTGTCGTAATTCTTCTTACCAGGAACAAAAGTTTCGCTTGTTAAATCAATATCCACCACTTTTGAAGTACGTTGAAAAATAAACGTTCAAATTTATGTAACAAGATAAATACATATTAAATATATTTATGCATATATATATGTATATAATATTATATAAAAATAAAATATAACTTATTGCTGTATTATATTATTATTATTATTATTATTAATAAAACTTACTGTAACGTGTATGCGGCTTGTGGCTGAAAGCAGAGGGCTTTCCTTCCAAACCAAGTGCATGGTAATCATCTGTGAATAAAGAGAGCACTAAGTGCCCAGTTGGAGTTACACAAATGGAATTCTGTAAATCTATTCTGTTTTCTATTGTCAAAATGTTAATTTCTCCTGAAATTTAAAATGCAGATGGTAGTAGATATAAATATGGAATTTATTTTTAAATAATTTAATTAATTAAAGGAAAGAGATAAAAATTAAAAAATTTAATAGATTAATCTTTAAATGGTTACAATTGATAGACAGAAATTTTGGCTAAGTATAAAAATAACAATATTCATGTATTTTCCAATTCTCTTGGAAACAAGACATTATCTTGAAAAATGATTTTCTTTCTCTAAGCATGCATGCAATCTTATTATACATTTTATTTTACAGTTAGTAGTTATACAAATGATACAAGATCACAGAGATAAGCAAAAATATATCTTTCTAAATAAAAAAATCAATAATTATCTTACCTTTTTTAACAAAAGCTTCAATAAACTCTATGTTTAAAAGATCACTTATGCACAGATTATTTATTCGATAATAATCTGTATCTTTTGACAGGCAATTGTGTAAACTTTGAGGAATAGTAACAGTGTCAGGAAGCACTATAGATATCTGGCATATACAAAATACAAGAACTGTCATCAAAATATCATGTTATAAAGTAAATTCTGAAAGAACTTATCAGCAAGCTTACCGAATGATTAAAATAATGATTCTTTACCACTGCAGGTATATTTGTCTTTCTAAAATCCACTATATTTACAAAGATATGATGTGGTGGTGGTTGAAAGTTCCATGTCTCCGGACATAACATTTTTTCCCCTTTTTTCTTGGATTTCTATTTTCACTGGGAAAAAGCATATAGCCGAAATTTAACTTATTATCATTAACATTATAAATAATTTTCAATAAATTATAAAAATGTGGGAGTAATATTTAGAAATGTCAATTTTATGTGTATTTTTTGAATGTTGTAAAATAATATTGTATAAACATTTGAAAAATTATTATTTGATACAATGTTTTTTTTCTCAAAACATTGTTAAAATATTTCAATCCTGTATGTAGAATATTGATAATAATTTTGATAATATCTATTATTTTTGCGTATTACCTTGGATTTGTTTATATTTGAGTATTCAGTTCTGTCACAGAACAAAAGGTTTTTCCTTCTGAAATTTTTGAATATAAGTAGTAGAATCGGGAATCGAATTCGAATCTTTCGTTTGACAAGTGACTATTTTAAGTTGCATAAAATTATTATCATCCATCGTCTCGAACGGAGTAATAATAAATATATGGAAGGATCCCCACGTGATTATTTGCAGATACCTAACCTAACTTAACCTAATTCTTTATGCTCCTCTGCTTTACCTAATACCAATAGAATAATAGTAAGTGGCACAAGAGCCTCGGTAGCGCAGTAGGCAGCGCGTAAGTCTCATAATCTTAAGGTCGTGAGTTCGATCCTCACCCGGGGCAATTTTTTTTCCATGTAACTTTTAAAAATTAACAACGTGATATTCTAAATAAAGCTTTTATTACATGTATATTACAATAAAAAATATCAAAAAATTATAATTATCTGACATAATTAGATTCATATTTCGAAATGACATTTACGGACATTTATAGAAGGAAACATAATGATAAAAGATCGTGAATCCTCAAAATAAAAAAACATTGATTTTTAATGATAAAAAGCTTTTATTTTCGTCTTCTTCTGCATTCATTGGGGTTTCTTCTCATCCAGTTCTTGACAGTGTCATCAGGTCTTATGCCCAACATAGCTGACTTGGAGTTTATGTCGCGCATAACGAACGGAGAGTATCCAGCTATGTAGTCGTCGTCAAGCGGATCGTTTTTCGTGCGCGCCAAACGTGTCGGGCGTTGATCTGGCATAGGTTGATCCTCGCATAAAATAGGATTGTTGGCGTGTTTTCCACCTTTCGGCATTGGTAACGAGTACTGAAAGATTTTTATCGATTTTATACTTTTGCCGTTTTTCGTATTTACATGACTTGTAAGTTATATCAAAAGTTAATAGGATTGGGTAATTTAATATATTTTTAATTAAATTATAAAGTTAATGGCTTAAAATTAATTTAATTAAAAATTGCGTAAAAAGTTAATTTAGTTGAAAGTTATCTTAAGACTAAATTAAGTTAAAAGTTAATTTTGAAAAGCATTATTTATATATTAAATTAAAATGTAATAATTTTTTAAAAAGTATAGATAACTCTAAATAACAAAATACTTATAATATAGATCATCAAATGAATTTAATATTTTGTTTATAAATGGAGAGTTTATTGAGAGTTTATGATAAAGAGTTTATTTAATAAAATAACAAAAAGATATTGTTTTTTATATTGTTTCTCTTATATTTCTTCTCTCACACAGATAATTTTTAAACTTAAAAAAAGGTAATGAGTTGAAATTTGTGTGTTTAAAAAATAACTATTGAACTTTTAACTTTTTAACTAATTACTTCCTAAGCCTGGAAATTAGTAGCATACCTTCTTTCCTCTGGCCGAGAGAGGTCTCCGAAAATTGATGTGAATTTGTTGTTTCCCATTTTCGTCTAATGTGACTTCCACTTTTTTCAATGTCCTGTTACCACAGTGCGGGCAAAAAATTTTCGTCATAACACTAGTAGTTTTGAAACAGGCGTAGCATCGAAATATGAACGTTCGCATCTGTTTAATCACTCTGCCATCCAATGCAACTACATTCAGTCCTATTTGCATGAGTACATTTTGCATTGCAAAATCCATCGTCAAGCATGCGACAGTTGCAGCCTTCTCTTCGAGAATCGCCGCGCCCATTTGTTTCTTTACATTAGAAACATTTGCTATAAAAAAAAGTAATAAAAATTATTACTCTCAAATTTATACATTTTAATTGTACATATTCACATATAAGGAAATTTTAAAGATTTTTTTATTAATTTTATTTATGTAAAAAAATTTTAAATTTTCTCTATTTATCTATGTTTTTCTGTTCCTATAAAGCCAATTTTAATTTTAAAAAAAATTTACTTTAGGAAAGCTTTATTTTTTAAAAAGTTAATCGATAAAATTAAATTTACTTGGGGTGATCCATCCACTGTCATCATCATCGTCGTCATCATTGTCATCATCGTCTTCATCTTCATAATCATCCTCAAATGATTCATCACTTTTGGACGTTGTATCAACAGGAGAAAGAATGTCGTCCACAACATACTTGCTCTTATCCTCATCCAATACTTCTAAATCAGCTGGATTGAACTGTAGCTTGGAAAATTTATCAACTAAATCGTCCGTTTTATATTTTTTTTTATTATCTTCATCATCTGACGCCGTTTCATAATCTGATTCCGATTCTTCTGAGGTTGCGGACGCATAAGGAGTAAGTTGCTCCACATTGTCTCTTGTATCTATTGCCATATCACCTACAATCTGTACGCATGTGATATTTTCTTCAACAACATCAGTTTTTTCGGTAACGTTGTTTAAAGAAGCCTCTACATTTTCATTATTTACATCCAATTCTTTTTTCTCCTAAGTACAGAATATAAATTGAGATTAAAGTTCACATATGTACAGAAACAATAAATATATCTTACTTTTTTCTTTGGCATGTAGAAACCAACTGGTAGTTTAGGATCGCCTTCCGACTCTCTATCTGCCGCAGATTTAATTGTTCTTATCGTTGGCATATCTTTCAAATGTGCAGTTCCAACTTTTTCTTTTTCCAGTTGATATGTAAGTGCAATTACTTTGATGTCGGTAGCGGATAAACTGGTGTAGTCGCCGCTTTTTTTTGCAAATTCAGTCACTATAAACATTAAAAATTTCAAGTAATTAATAACATACATGAATATAGAAATGTATAGTATAATATATTCAGCAACAGGGGTAGACAAAAATTTAAGTAATTTTAAATAATGGAATAAGACAAAAATTAAAAATAATAAAATTGTAATTAAAGTCAGCTTTAATTTTTAATTGTCTAAATATTCACATCCTTCAGATTCATTTGTAAGATTATAATTCCAATCTAATTTATTTATTATATAATTTAATCAAAATTATTTTAAACTTAGAAAGAGAATGTAAGAGAAAATTATTGATTACTATGGTAATTGTATGTCATATTTAATTGTGTATTTTCTTGTATCCTCTCAATAATAATAAAAAAGGTAACAACTTTATATACCAAATTTGATGTTCTCAGGAAAAGCCTCTTGAACCTTTAAGTCATATGGCAATACAACTAATCTTCTCAGCTGTCTCTTGCTTGTGATTTCGTTAACCACAGCTTGTTCAGTTAAAATATTGACTCCAATATCCTACATATAAATATTTCAAATTAAAATTAAAATTTCATTGAAAACGGAAAAACTAGAATATATTTATGCGTTTTAAAAAGATATATTTTGAGTAAAATTTTGGTAAATCTTCTGATAAAATACACATATATACACTTCATTAAAATTATTTCCGCATTTATTATATATAGTATTTGTATTTTACTTAATAATTACCTGTAAGGCAGCATTTTTTATGAAAGCGCTTGTATCAACAATAAGATATTGTACTTTATTCTTATTTTCCATGATTTCGCGTCGATCTTTTTCTTCTTCTCACGATCTAATAATAATTACACGTGGATATCTCATACTACATACTAAAAATCTTACAAATGAATACGGAAGAGGTTAGGAATATGGGAAGTACAGAAAAAGTGCAAAAAGATTGAATCTCTTATCTGATCACGGTAATTCGTAGAATTCACCCAATCAAATAAATATAATTTTAATGCTTTTTGTTCTGATTGGTTAAAAAGTTTATCTAAAAGGAACAATTCTGAAGACTTTACGAACGCAGTGCTCCAATTAGTTCAAATTATGAGAACAAGTACACTCTACACTTGAAGAACTTATTTCTCACCATCCTGGGCTTCCCAAATCTTTTAAAATGATAAGTTTCGAACATGTTCGTTGATGTTCGTGCTATCAGTTTATGTGGCCTCAAGTTCATTGATTATGCTTTACGTACATGATTCAATTATTAGTATTGTATATTTTATTAAAGAATAAACCGTTATCCAAAAGTAATATTTTGCGGAGTAAATCGAGTACTGACTGTAAACTACATGAAACTTCTGAAAACTTGGCTGTGTAAATCAAAATTAAGTAGCCTAGTGTAACTTTCAAATAAGACGCGTTGTGAAATAAGGTATAAAACATACATATGGTATAATTATGAAATTTTTGATAAAACATCTTTATTTAAATATTCAGGTGTATGCACATTGCACTGAAGATCTGTTCAATTTTTTTTAAGATTGTATTCTTATCTGTGCATATATTATACACACGTTATTAACATGTTGCAGAAATTTTATTTGAAAAATTGAATCTCTGGAATGCAAGATGCTTGAGAAATATAGTCTACTTCGTCAAGATTTCCTCAGTATAGCTGAGCCTTGCGTTAACAATGATGTTCTAAATCAACTAAAACATAATTATGCACATGAGATTGATTCGAAACGTAAATTGAGTCAGATAAAGGATCTTAAAACGTTTATAAGAATACTAGAGAAACGGGATGTTATGAGTTACTGCAATATAGAGCCGTTATGGTTTATATCTAAGAAATATGTTAACAAGCCTGATTTAGACAGCAAGTTGCAAGATTATGAAAATTGGTTGGAAAAGAATGCTCCATTGTTATCTTTATATGATACATATCAAAGTGATAAAAGTGAGTATTTTTTAAATAAATATATTTTTTAAACATGTGTAACATTTATTGGAAAAGTAAAGGAACTAAATTTTTATGCATCCAGAATTTTTTTAGATAACATTAAAATTTATTTGAAAATTTTTAGACAGTTAAAAATAAGAATAATGTAAAGTAGAAATTAAAATTTTTGAAAATATGCATGCCTTTAGTTTACTGATACTCAGGCAACATAATTTTATTTATGAAAATATAAATTTAATAATCTATATCTTTTCACAATATTAGCATCAGAATGTACAGGCTCAGAATCCACATGCAATTCTATGTACAATTTATACCAATCATCGATAGGAGGAAGTTCAACTACACTGTCTAATTATAGTACAGAAACATTACATTGTAATCCTAAGCAAGAGCAATATAACAAAAAAAGAGAATTGTTACAAAATACAGGTATTTTAATTCTTAAGTTTTATTTTCTTTATATATATACATATATTTTTTTTTTCCAAGTGATACTACAAATCAAAGACAGATTGGGTCGATCTTGGCGAGATGTAGCTAGACATTTAGGTATTAGAGAATGTGAGATTGATGCTGCACAAAGCAAATATCCCTATGATTTAAAGGAGCAAAGCTATGAGGTAAGATTATACATTTTTAATTAAGATTTTAAATACATATGTGCATGTGTATATGCGGTATATGCTGGATATCTAAAATATAAGTTTTAATTGAAGTTGATTTAAATAAAATTTCTATTTTTAGATTTTGAAACTTTATATATCGCAATCCGACACGGAGCAATGGGCTATAAATTTATTACATGCTTTAGAAAAAGGAAGACGCAAAGATCTTAAAGAACTCGTAGAGAAAATAATATTTAAATATAATATATATTAACAATATTATTCTACGAAAATTTCTTCCATAGTTTTTTTTTACTCTCTCGATTTGTGCTTGTTAAGTAAATATGATAATAGAAAAATATAATAAAAGAAATTCAATAACTATAAGACAGATAATTCAAATTGTATAGAAATTATGTAAATATAGGTGATGTAAATAAAGGTATGAGCATATGCCGGTATTTTTGATATTCATAAGAAAATTTTGAATATAATTGTAGCTTGTGCCTCACTACTGTACAGAAGTATTACAAGAAGAATTACAGTAATATTACAAGAGAGATTACAAGGACTCGTCTGTTGAGAAAAGAAGTTGCACAAATTATATACCTAAGAATATAAATTTATCTTAATCGTACACATATTATCAGCCACAAAAAATACAGCAATTCGCATGCATCTCTCATAAATTATATTTGTAAGCTATGTATAAACAATATATTCCTTAAAGTAAATTTTTTATATTTTAATAACATCTATTTCAATATTTCAATTTTTTTTATTTAGTCTCTGCCGTTACTACCGGAAACATAACTACAACGACGATGTAATATGCTTTTTCAAAAAACAAAATTTTATTCTTTATTATTTCAACATAATGCAAAGTCCACACACAATTGTATTAATATCTTAACCCGCGATTTTTGACATTATAATGTATTTAAATGAACTCAGGGGTGATATCAAATTTAAAATGATGAAAATTAAAGTGTATAAGTATTTTTTGTTTGACTCCCAGCTTTGACCATGGTGTCTTTATGTATTTGATATCCCATAGTCGTTTTAGGCGTAATCCTTAATCTTTCCTTCAGTTTTCGGCTAAAATCACAAAATTTTATAAATAATAGTGTCAACTGAATTCCAATAATTAAGTTATTAATCAAACAGGCTTTATGTTCTAAAAACTGTAGCAATTTGTATAAGCATTTTTATATTTAATTAATGATAAAATCACAAAGTCACATTACACTGACAAGCTCAACAATTTAAAAGAATGTATACAAGAGCATCAAATAGTTTGATTACCCAATTTCCATAACACTATCCGCGCAATCCGCATTTGACGTCCAGACACCAAGCTTGTCCCCTTTTGTCCTGACATTAACTACAGCTCCACAAACGTCGTCGGAATACTCATTAAAGGCCTCCCCAATCATACAGAGGAGAATTTCTAACCAAAAATTATCTAGATCTGTGGCTCGTTGCTTCTTGTCTAGATTTATTAACCATCGTCCACCAGACTTGTTCTGATCATCCTCCCACATAGGCCGAATTCCTTGCTTAAACATGCTATAGTCACAACCTTGTCTCAACTCAGAAGCTGTCTTTATGTGGTTGTATAAGCTGCACATAACAAAAAAAATTTGCTGTAAATCATATTCTATGTAATTCATAGATTTTTCATACACTGAAGGAAAAAAAAGAGAAAGTTACCTCCAGAAATCTTCAGCTGTATCGAAGCTCGTTATCTCTCGCTGGCTCTCTTCCCATGATTTACTTCTATCGGGCTCATAATACCATAGAGTCCAGGTGTTTTGCAGCGGATGCTTGATTAAGTATTCGGGCGGAAACTCGCCGGGATTCGCTACCTCCGTGTTCTGCTTTCGATCGATTTCCTAAAAAGAGAGAAAGAGAGAGATGCTACGTCATCGGACAGACGAATCGCGCCATGGTCTAATTTTCCTCGACTCGACGGGTACGAGACGGCCTTGGTTGCGTGGCCGCGCTAACCTTTACGACGGATCGCGTGGACATCGCGTCTGGAGCCGGTCAAGTCTTATATCGCTTGTCGCGATGTACTTTCGGTGATTATTTATAGACCCGCAGAGGAAAAAGCGAACCGGGCAGCAACTTCGCCGAATGTAAAAACCTCGCGGCTTTAAGACACTTTCTATACTCGGTAACGTGGTGAAGGCGGAGGAGGAAGCGCGGGTGAGGGACGCGCGGAGAGAGGATACGGCAAGATATGGGAAAGCATCAAACGTCAAGGAATTGCCGTCGCACGTGGACCAGATGTAGTTTTCTACGCGCCCGTAGTCGACGTGCCCGCGCTACGTCACGATCCATCGCGCGCCTCGCTAAAATACCTCGATTTCCTCGGAAATACTCGTAGCCATGTCACCCCAATATGCACGCTCGCTGACGCTCGCACTGTGAAAGCCGCGAACTGCCAGGCTGCCAGCGGCTGCGTCCGCAGTGCCCCTGGCGGCGCTCTATGACTCTACCAACCCTCCTCTTTTTACCCGCCGACTCGCGTTGCGAGTTGCGAGACTCGCAACTCGCGAGAGTCGCGCGCAGTCGCGCGGAGTAGGTAGCTGGAGTAGTGGAGCCGCTGGAGGCAGCTTTCACGTTGTTCCCCGAATTCGTACTCTCTCTGCGATTCGGGTCATGCCTTTGATTTTCTCGCATTTTCACGACTATTTAATTGAAACCTAATTAAGGCTAATTGTTAATAAATTTATCTGTCGGATAAATATAAATTTATATTTATCTTTTTTTCCAATGAATAAACAATAAAGATAATATAGATACCTATTGGATAAAACCTCTTAGGCCGGATCTACAATAGATGTAGTAAAAGCCTTATGCCATAAGAAACTGACCAATTATAATTGAATGTGAGAATATAACGGCAATTCCTTGACGTTTGATCCTTTCCCATATATATTTTAATAAATTTTGGAGCAATCGGCTACTCGACGATGATTGATTCAGGGCCGGTTGTTCCAACTTCTTGATAAGTTTATCTATTAGATAAATATGTGTCTTTCCCACATAGCACATGATATTATACGAATATTATATACTCATACTGAAAGTACTGTAGTCGTACGTACCATTCCTAACATTCTGAGTATATTCGTATAACATCTTGATCAGTATATCATTTTTCATATGTTCTTAAGTTCATACTCAGAATGTACGAACAAACTACGATGCTTATACTGATTATCCGTATACTGTGATTATCCGTAATATATGAGAACATAAATAAGAACCTTGCGGTTATCTCATGTATAAAAATTTACATCGATCGCGCACTGATTCACACCCAAAGCACTATCATTACCTTATTCTCCCTTGTAACATTAGTCTTGTAAACATTAGTCCGAGCGTAAAACTGTCAACGTATATTCTGCAGAACATACTCAGTTTAAGCGCTATCTACGGCAGTGTCGGCGGTCCCCACAGTGTCCCCACCTGTTTTGTCTTTCCGACGAGTTTATGTTCGCGCTGGGTTACACGTACGATTTCGCAAGAGATTCTTTATCCAAGGTAATCTTTCCCTTATGTCACGCAATATTGATATTTATATTGAATACGTTACTACAAATACTTACAAAACTAAATTATGTAATATTTTTTTATATATGTAATGATTTTTCATAAAAATCTTGTTAATAAATTTGAGGTTATCTTGGTTGCTGCTGAGATCTCAGAAAGAACTTATACGATGAATAATATTGTCATTACCTACTAACAAATATTGATAACATAAATCGTAAGCGGTTAATGTTTGTGCATTAATGAACAAGAGGGCTGATGAAGCATGTCTTGCAAATTAATTATTTTTATATCTTCTAATTGAAGATGAGGTGAGGGAGGAGAGAGAGAAAAGGTTGCGAGCCACACTCCATCAGCTCTGTTGTTTATTAATGCACAAACATTAACCGCTTATGATTTATGTTATCAATATTTGTTAATCATGACAATATTATTCACCATATAAGTTCTTTCTGAGATCTCAGCGGCAACAAAGATAATCTCAAATTTATTAACAAGACTTATAAAAAATTATTACATATATCAAAAAATTATTACATAATTTAGTTTTATAAGTATTCTAACTGTACGTTATCAGAATTATGTTCTATTATTTGTAGGAAGCAGCCGAAGAACTGCCGAGGTCTTAAATTAGTTTTGTATCTGGATGATATAAAATTGGATAAAAATATTAAGGAAATATTTGATTTATTCAGCGTAATTTTCCTCCGATTTAACGTAATCTTCTGTATCTCAAGGTACGTCTAATACCACTGTTATTTTATATTTTATATGAATAAAATTTAAGCAAAATCGTATTGTGAAGCCCGTGGTTCTTTATTTATGTATGTCATTGTTCTAATATTGTCATGAGTATATTCAGATTAAGAGTTGTATGATAAATAGTAAAAGTAAAATTGTATAATTGTATTGGTCAATAGTTAAAATAATAAATTAATAAAAATAAAAAACTAAAGGAATACCAAATAAATATAAAAATAAAAAGTAAAAGAAATATGATAATTTCGTCAAATTGTTAAAATTGTATTAATGAAGAAAAAGTAAGTAAAAAATAATTTATACGTTAAGAGGTTTAAAAGGTGGAGTACTAAATTGAAATAAATAAGTACAATAGGACCAGATTTGTCAATAATTAAAAACTTTGTACAAATTAATTGCTAGGAAATAATTCTTACTTTATGACTTGTCAGTATTTCTACTTTCCACATGTTTATGTCTTTACGAATAACTGTCAACTGATGTGTGGTTGTTTAAATATTCGGGAAGGAGTCAAAGATAGGCATATAAACATTTTCTAAGTGTTCTGTATCATTGTGTATGTTGAGACCTATCTTTTGTTTTTTTTATATGCAACATTTTAGATGTTAATCTTTTGGTATAATTAGGTTCTTTATCTAAGATTCTGACCATGTTTCAATTGAAAAACTTATTTAGTTATATTAGTAAGATAATTTATCCTGTTGTTATAGTTCTGATGACATTGATAACATTACTGATCGTTAATATTTATGTGTAGACAAATTATTGATATCTTACGTACATATTGTATTTTAACAGAATAAAATGAATCGAAAAAGGCAAAGAAAAGACATTTCATGTATGTCGAAACGGCACTTGAACCGAATTACTAAACTAGAATCTGATTTAATTTGTGATGTTCTTTTCAATACAACTTCACATGAAAACTCACATATTAATATTCATGAAAAATTTACAAAAAGTACAGAAAATGTTTTTAGAATGAATTGTGATATTGAAATTGAGAACATTGGAAATACTAATAATGATACCGTGAATGAAAATATTAATAATGATAACGTGAATGACAATAATAATGCTTCTGTTGAAGACATAAATATTGAGATATGTAGACAATCAAATAACTATATTTTTGAATCAGAAGAGTCGGTTCTTTCTGAAAAATCGAGATTTAATCTATCTAATGATAGTGATGCAACAGATAATAGTTTTACGGATGATCTCGCAATGTGGGCTGTAAAATATCAAATTCCGCACACCGCTTTAAAAGCATTGTTACAAAGATTGAGAATGCATTCTTGCTTTTCAACGTTATCATTAGATGCAAGAACACTTTTAAAAACACCAAGAAAGCAAGAATTACGTATAGTACCACCTGGAAGCTACTATCATTTTGGTGTATTAAATTCCGTATCGAAGATATTGGCATCTGTAAAAGATAACATCGATTGTGTAAAAATCAGTGTTAATATTGATGGATTACCACTATCGAAGTCATCACTACAGCAATTTTGGCCTATATTAGGTTCGATTAATCCATATAATAACGTTTTTGTTATCGGGATTTATTACGGAAATGAAAAGCCAGCGAACGCCAATGATTTTTTGATGCAGTTTGTTGATGAGGTTACAGATATGTGTGAAAATGGCATTGATTTTAATAATCGTAACATACCGTGCAGACTTGAGACTCTAATTTGCGACACACCAGCAAAATCATTTGTCTTGTGTGTAAAGGGACATTCTGGATATTCAAGTTGCACAAAATGTGTAACAGAAGGAGAATATTTAGGAAATCGAATATGTTTCCCGCAAGTCGATGCACCACTGCGAACAGATGATGATTTTATTAAAAAAACAGATGATAATTATCACAAGCCAAATATGACATGTAGTTTGCTCAAAGTGCCTCATTTCAAGCCAGTCACGAATGTTCCCTTAGATTATATGCATCTGATATGCTTGGGAATTATGCGCAAATTAATATACTTATGGCTTGCAGGGGACCTAAAATACCGCCTGCAATCGAGAGCTGTTGAGATAATTTCTACAAATTTAGTGTCACAACTGAAACCTTATATACCTGTAGAATTTGCAAGGAAACCACGAAAGCTCGATTGTGTCAAATTATGGAAGGCTACGGAATATAGATTGATATTATTATATACAGGTCCATTAGCTTTTAAATCAGTATTAAAGAAGAATGTGTATATTAATTTTCTAATACTACATGTGATTGTCAGAATTTTATCATCACAAGAATTGAACGAATATGTAACCTATGCACACGAATTGATTCTTTTTTTTATTCAAACATATAAAAAACTATATGGAATTTATAACATGTCACATAACGTCCACAGTCTAGTACATCTTGTAGATGACGTAAAAAAATTTGGACCGATAGATAATTTCAGTGCATTTAAATTTGAAAACTATATGCAAATATTAAAGAAGTATATTAGAAAGTCAGACAAACCTTTACAGCAAGTAGTACGAAGATATATTGAACAAGATATTAATTCAGATTTATCACTGTCATCGATCATTTCATCGGAATCTGTTCTCAGACATCCAAAGTTAATAAAGTTGCATTTTGACGGTCCACTAATAGACAACACTAGCAATCCGCAATATAAAATTGTGAAATATAACGGCATAACGTTAAAAGCTGGGTCACTGGCAGATAATTGTTGTGGCTTAAAATGTGGTGCTATTGTATGTATACAAAATATTGCATATTGCACAAAACGAAATATTCCAGTGATCATAGGTCACGAATTTTTGGAAAAAAAAGAAGCATATGATATTCCTTGTCCATCTTCATTACTTGGAATTTATGTCGTGCACTCGTGCTCGATTTTAAAATCGTGGCCGTTACAACATGTCATTAGAAAATATGTGAAACTACCTTGCGGAGATGAAAAATTTGCTGCTTTTCCATTAATGCATACCGCTATATAATTTGTATATTTATTGGAACAGAATGACTGACAAGACATATTACGCGGTCGTAGAGTTTGAGGATGGACTTCAAGTTGTCCCTAATAATTGGTTGAGTATAGATCTGCAAAGTGCCGTTTGGCCAAATTTTACCAATAATAAGATGTATGACAAAGCGGTGAAATTAATGAAGGATCCGGAACCAACCTGGACGAGGCATCTGATTAAAAAAATATATGGAACATATTGTAAGCAATGTTATATTATATTGTTGTGTGTACTTTTATTTTGGTGCATGCACTTGTTGATGTTATCAATGTATGTTTTTAAATAATATCAAAACAAAACATTTCATAATATAACTTTGTTGCAGTTCAGTATGCAGTAGCGATGAAAAAATTGAAGGATGCAGAGGAAACATCCGATTTAAATTCCGGCACTGAGAGAGAGGAGTACAGGAAGAAGTCAAGAAAACTCCGAGCTGCAAAAGTAGCAGACTCATCAAGTAGCAACGATGATCAGTCAGATGCAAGTTTTCTTTCTGATATTCCAACAATTCCGACGACCGCAACACATGTGCCGAAAAAAATTAAAATAGCAAGTTCTACATCAGCTCAGCAAAATTCTGCACCTAAGTGCTTGGGAAAAATTAAGAAACAAGATGATTGCTGTAAGTATATATTTTGTGGAAGAAAATTTTGTTTAAGAGATTCACACAACAGCAAAATAAACAAAATATACATTACATTTCTCAGGTAATACTTGCAATCATACCTGTATACGCACACATACTTACACATGCATCCTCTTTTATATGTACAGCTTCCTATGTATTGTACAAATAAGTAATTTTTTGCACATACATTTATGGAAAATTTAAATTAAGTTCTCACAAATTAAGTAAATTTTGTTAATAAAAAAGTTAATAAATTAGTTATAAGTAAATCTATTTAAGTCTAAGTAAATATATATTAAATTTTATTCTTAATCTCTCAGTACAATTTCATGATATTAGAATCTAAAATATAATGTGAAAAGATATATAATATTTAAAAAAGGTTCAAAATTAAAATAAAATATAAATATTGAAATTTAGCATCAGAGATAACACAGTGTTATATAACGTATTATTTGTGACTTATTTTATATTAAGCAATCAATAAACACAAATAATTCATTATATTAACACAGTGTCAAGTTTTATTTTATAACAGATTTATTGATATAGATGTATGAATAATATAAATAAATAGAAAAACACATTGAATTTTTTTGTTTTAGCATTACAAAAGCATACAAATGTGAAAGTCTTTGATGGCTATTTAGATTGTATGACAGCTGTGATTGACTGCAATTCTAATTTAGGTATGTATATATACTTTGAACAAATTGTTTTCCGTTTTTTTTCAATATAAAAATCATAAATAAGATACAAATGAAAGACCAATATTCATAGTCGGATCTTATTTCAAGATCGTCTTAAATAATGTATTAGGATGCTAATATCGCTCTGTGCTTAGTTGATGACATTTTAAGACAGTACTTAAGACGGTCTTAAATATAAGAATTGACTATAAATAGATACATATATGTTCAATCATTTTTTTTTAATTACATTGTTTTATTACTTGAAGTCCCACGGTATAAATAATTATAGTAGAGATTCAAAAGGTAATATGCAAGTAATATCTATTTTACTTGCAATTTTATAATTATTCATTATTTTATACGTTGTACACTTATAATTTTTGTATTCTGAAGCACGTAATGTTTATCTTTAATGTTTAAAAAATAGTTTTAACTTGTTAGTTTTGTAAAAATAATTTTTATTTTATTTGAAAATATTTTTTGATAAATGTTGAATATATTCCAAATCACTGTTACAAAGGTATTGAAATAGTAATGGTAACATGTCATACTTTCAGATCAACATGATACAAATTTATACCATGATTTTTCTAACGTTGGTAACAACGATAATATTGAAACGTCGAACAATGACTGGATTGATAATGAAAGTTAGTATGCAAATTATTTTAATTACGTTTTAGATTATGGTTATTTAATAAGTAAATTACTAAATGGAAATGTTATATGGTGTTTAATGTTAATTTTTGTAAAGTTGGTTGCATTATTTTATTTCCATATTTCTAACATAAACATTTCAAAGTTGTCAATTATAAAATATTTATTATTATTTGTAATATTGTATTAGAAAATATTATGCTAAATTTTTTTTACTTTTAGGTTTACATTCTAGATTTCAACCCAACTTTAATGAGAATAATACAGATATTACGAATAGTCAACGTGAGTCTATTGTAAACAAGACATATACAAAAGTATCACAGTCGTATGATGAACAGAGTGAGTATGCAAGTAATACTTTTTGTATTTATTTAGAATTATTTGTTACGTATTAAATACTTATAACAATCTTCAAAACAATATAGCGATATTTTTCTTTTTTATTTTAATTTTTAACGTATTTATAATATTTTTTAACTTATATTTCATACATAAATATGAATATAAATTTTGGTTTTATAGAAAATTTTCAACGTTTTGTTGTGGGAAAAATAATAAATTTGGAAATAGCAATGAATGACGTAAAACGAAATGTAAAGCTCATTTTAGAAAAATTGTCACTTGATGTCACTAAAGAAAAAGAAAATATTGATACTTTAAAAGATTTTCCATTGAAAGAGCAAAAGGACTTGGATACTGTAGAATTGAAACTACAAAATAATTCAGATTATCGAGACGAAATGGTATGTTAAATGTTTGTATTTTAAAGAAGTATTTTTTAAGAAAAAAAGAATATTGTTTAGAATCTGACAAACAATTAAATTCCGAACAGTTGTACTTAAAAATTTTAAATAGTAATTTTGTAAAAGAATTAATTTTTTACAAATGTGTATTAACTAATATATTAATAATGAAATGTAAAGAATCTAGTAAATTTTGCAAAATTGATACTGTTTTAATTTTAAGATTGTGTATACAAAACTAGCTGTTTAAAAATTTGAACAATTTTATTTTTATAATTATGTTACATATATTATTTGTATAATTTTTAATAATGCAAATTTAAATGCATTTTAGATTAAACAATTGGCACGTGTAAGAAGTGGATGTATGCGAACTTCATGTATACGACTAATGAGATTAATATTTTCAAATGAAATTGCTATAAAATATAGTTGGGTAGGAGCAAAGAAAAAACTTAATTTTTCGACGTTGAATTTGTGTAAAGTTATTATTAGTAAGTAAAATATTTAAAAGCAATATTTTTTTATTAAGAAATGTTAAATGTTATATATTTTGAAAAATACTTTTG